>NC_054377.1:75583791-75938791 GCF_017654675.1 Xenopus laevis
GAACAGTCTCTCATCACTCCACTTGAAAAAAAGTGAATTAAAAAAAATTATTCTTATAGATGTGGTTTTCCATTTAAGCAGTTCAGCGGTCAAGAACAACTTTATTTTTGTTGGATGCAAATACCATTACGACTGGACTCCACAAGCGTTTTTGGTCGGATTGACGCCCGCCGACAAAACAAAGCGGCAATTCGGATGGAGTCGCACGTGTGAAGATATAATTAGCTGAATAGTTAGAGGTAACGACTACATTACATCCGACGCAACATGACTGTCGGATGTGGACGCAGAAAGCAGTGTCTGCATCTGACAGTCGGACCATGTAGTTGTTAACACCTAATTTTTATTCAGTCCAATTATATCTTTACACATGCAACTCCATCTGACTTGTCGTGTGTTTTTTGTTGGTGGGCGACGATCCAACCAAAAGCGCTCTAGGAGCTCTACCCTAAATGACACCACACTCCATAAATCAAACAATCCCTTTTACTAAAATGGCCACTGCAACTTGAGTACAATTAGCCAAAAATTGCACCAGTATTATCCTGTGCTGCAAGTTGCAGCAGCCCCCAATTATTATAAGCTCTAATACCCATTAAAACCCCTTTAAAAAAAAGAGAAATGCCCACATTTCCTTTTGTGCAATTACTGAAAGAAGGATCATTGCACCAAGTTTGAACTGATTGAAGCAATTCATTTTACATTATATACATGCATACAGTCATATCTGAGCATCTGAGCAGGGCATATATAATCTGTACAGGCAGCAAAATCTGCCTGATGGGCTTCTTAGAGTGGGGAGTATTAAGGGGTCCACTGGATTTATGGTTGGGCAGCACTTACTTAAGCTTTAAGACCTCATCATGAAATTTTCTGTATGTGTTTATCCAACAGCAGGAATATCATTATTTTGGGCATAATTAAACTATTTATGACCCAAGATCTTTTATGAGTAAAAACAAAAGATTTTGAATTATACATATCTGATTTCAATAGATGGCTGAATTTTATGAGCAATTCTGTTATGTAGAGAACTCACTCTAATAATCCTATCAACTCATTTAAAAATGTGAACATTCTGTCCAAGTTTTACTCCTTGTTTTATAGTGCAAGATAACTTTAATAGCTTTCCAGAATTGTGCCCAAAGGCCTAACTACAAAATACACGTCAACACATACGAAAATAAATAATGCATACAGAGTTTCATAGAGGTTCCATGGGGGCTCATATATAATGAGAACAAACTACCAAAGATATTGTTGCTGGTTTAATTACTTTTAACCCCACAACCACAAAGGTTTTTTTTAAAGGCTTTCGGACCATGGTAGTTCCTCCTTATAATTAATAATCAAGGCACACTGCAAAAAACAAAAGCTCCACTGCTCTTCCCATTGTAAAGTTGCACTAGAGTATAAAATAAAATACTGAAAGCTTGGTTGCAATAATTAATTATTATAATCATTTATTTAAATACTTTTACTTAACATTTTCAACAGATTGTTTTTACTTTAGAAACATATACAGACCAGAGGAAAAAAACAGCATATGCAGTTTTCTATATCTTACTGTTCTCAAGATATGTAAGGCTTGACAACATACCATTCAACACATCAGTAGTATTTTTTATAGTTCAGTTAAAGTAGAAATAACTGTCTGCCTCATGTAAGCATCAAAAACATAGCTATCTGTACAAACAGTTGACAGATAATTGGTCAGTGTTGTGCAACGTTTTAATAAAATTCAAGAATTCAAACCCATCTGACTACATGTAAGGAAATGAATCACTTGGTTTTGTCCAACTTGCCTTGCCTTAATGGAAAATTAAACCCTAAAAATGAATATGGATAGAAATGCCTTATTTTATATACTAAACATATTGAGCCAGCATAAAGGGTCAGCATCTCAATAGCAGCAATGATCCAGAACTTTAAAGTTGTCACGGGAGTTTTCCATCTTGTTAGGACTTTCTGTGACACACACATGCTCATTGTGCTCTGAGCAGCTGTTGAGAAGCTAAGCTTAGGGTTGTCACAAGTTATCAAGCAGAAAACGAGGTTTGTCTGCCATATAAGCTGATGCTACTGGGATGTTTATTAAATTCTGTGCTGGTTACAGAACCCCAAAACATAATATACTTTCCTACTTTTTTAGTTAACCTTTAGTTCTCCTTTAACCTACTGTAAACTTAAGAGTGTCCTGAGAGCTGTTCATAAACACTATGTAATTGATTTGAAGTGATATGAAAGGCATGATCATTACATGCATACATGAACAGAAATATGAAACATCTGATCACAGAAGCCTCTGTGCCAAAATACAAACAAATGCCTAAAATTGAGAGTTTAATGCCTAAAATTAATAAAGTATTTGTAAAACAGAAAAAGGGGCAATGGCAAAACAGCAGAAGGGAAGAGCAGGGAAGGGAAGAAGCAGAGATGCAAGTGCAAGAATTTACCTGCACACGAATAAAAGAATAGGGTAGTAGGAACGATACAAAGGTGATGAAAACAGGATTCAATTAAAAGGGAAGATAACATACAGCATAATGCAATAGGCAGAAAATATAGGTGAAAAAAAAGATGAAAAAAGGCAAGAGGTGAAGTGAGTAAGAAAGGAGTAAGGAGAGGAGCATGACTATAATTCCTACAATAGTTAGTGAGTTTAAAGTTCCTTACCTATCTCTTCCAGTTTCTTCTTTAAAGATATGGTCACAATGTTTCATCCGTACCTCTGTTGTTATGTATATTTTTGCGCCACTATAACTTTCAGCAGTTCTCTTTAACATATTATAAATAATTCCTTTCCCATCATTCCGCATATTTCGGAAAGGACCCCATATAACATAGATGGTGTTGTTGGTCTCCTTGAAGAAATAATCTGGGTCCTTGAGCAGAAGAGGCACACTGGTGTGAGACACCACCCGAACTGTAGTACGCTTCCCCACATCTTCAGTATATCCTTTTGTGGGGGCATTGTTCATTCTCCAGATGCAAGAAGATTGATCAATTTCATCACCAACTCTCTGACCACTCATCTGTCCTGAATTTGAAATAACTGCACAAAGACCGCAGTCTAGTTGCAGAGGCTGGAAATTAAAACACATTTTTTTAAACATGAAACAGTTAAATATTAAACAGTCTCGCAAATTCTCACACTCTGTGGACTCTGCTATTCAAAAATAATTGTACCTTTTTCACACTGCAATAAAATACTATAAATTATAGACAACAGATGAAGAAAGTTGACAGGTTGCACTGCTTCGGTTGTAATGAGCAGAATTTATGTTTAATCTTGTCATAAAACTACAATAAAACAGTGGAGCATATTGCATGTCCTTTAAAAATACAGCAACATTTGCGGTCTGTGTTTCTTCCAGAGATTACAATTAGCTATAGGAATTGTCAGCTGGAATTTCAGCAAACCCCACCAGCCACCTCACATTTTCCTAGGATTCCTGTAATACACTTGGTTTTTATATTCACAATAAACATCATTTAGAACATAAGAAACAAAACATATAAATAAAGAATGTTACAATATTGCTTTGGCTATATTTTTATCAGAGCCATAAGTAATATAATTAAACATGTGTAAATCAGGACTCTAACTAGTGTAATAAATTTAAAGTTATTGCTTTAATTTCATTTGGTTAGCCACTGAAGAGCGATCACTACAGAGCACGCAAGTCAACATGGAATCTATGTATGAATGCTACAGAAGTTTATGCATACAGGGCTGTATGACCCTTTGCATTTGATCTGCATGTAATGTAGTGATGTGAAAACATTTCTTGCTGCTTGTAATATAAATTTTAGCTCTGACACCCATAAGAAAATAAATGAATTAAATTAAAACTAGTTCCCTTGTTAACATATGTAAAATCATGTCAGTATATCCCAAGTAAGCATTATCACTATGGGATATAGTATTTTTTTATACACATCTGTTTAGTTCAGAAACTATGGGGTTCTCCCAGGGGACCCAATTCAGTCACTGGCTAAAACACCAAACACTGAACCACAGAGGGAACGTCATACCAAAAGTGAAAAAACCCACACCAAATAAGAGGTAATGTCTGTCTATAACGACTGATCCATCCAGTTAATCAAATGCTGCTGCACACCCAAAATATTGAACCTTTTTTATTATTCTTGCCAAATGTATCATACAAAAAATAAAAATATTAAAAGGGATAGGGAATACACTTGGATCCTCTTACTCCTAAATGTTGGCAGAAGCAGCAGGAAATAGGATCTCAGGAGAAAGACTTTATTTGTACACTAGTTTTATGATATCATTTGGACAGTTGCCATGAAATGTAAAATCTAGAACAATAACAAAGTGCTAGCACAGAGTTACATGTTTATTTATGCACCATTTTGAAACTGTTTTCTGCACATAAAATTCATGTGCATCAATTCTAATCTGCCACCAAATTAGAACTAAAAGACCCAAATTTGGTCATCTTTATAGCATTTCTTTTTGGTTTAATCCACTCAATTGTTGCAAGACAATATATATATATTTTAATTTCAATATTTATATTTGCATTTTAAAGGTGCATAATGGCCTTCATCAGAAGGAGAATACAAATAGGCATAATATGTATGACATTGCAGCACAAATCAATTATACATGTACTTAGCTGTCTTTACATTCTTGTATACTTTCTGATGTATCTATATCAATTGTCAAAGTTATTTGTTAACGTTATGACAACCATCCATGTCTACTAAATACACGTTTAACAAACAATTCAAACAAGTTAAACAATAACATTATAGGACAGAACCTGTCTATAGTCCTTTCTGCTTTGGGAGCTATCTAGAGTAGTTACATTGCACCTTTAACACAAAGAAGAGCAATAGGGTTGTCAGTCCCATATCGATATATTAACCATGGCGTCCAGATTTTCAAAAATTTGTTATGCGTGTCCAACAAAATGCTAGACATTTTTTCCTGTGTCGTTATCCAGTCTACCATGTGTTTTGTGATGGCAAGACAATATTTTTATGCAATGAAAATTAATTTATAATAAGGAACTTGTTTAACTTGCAACAAAGAAGGAGAAAGTTTTAGAGAATTCTGAAGGGTCCACGAGTATGTCTGGCTTTTAACTATTATTATTGGGTCTACAAAAATGTCTAACATTGGTAAAGGAGTTAGACAGCACTGCTCTAGGGAGCTGACTAGTTTACTTACACTATCTATCACTCACAGCTACTTGGCATTCAGTAAAGGGCAGAATCCTGCGAGAGTGTGCTAAACACATCAGCTTTTCTATTTACTTGTAAGCCACAGCAAAACTCTCTGTAGTAACATCACAGTTGATGAATGGACAAGCCCAGGAATTTCACAAGCATAGCTGCTTATTAACAACCCAGGTGTTCCCACAAGATGCACATAGTACAGTATGTGTTAATTTCAAATTAATGCAAAGAACAGTATCACCTTAAACTGGTGAAGGAGATCAAACCTGTGACCTTTGCATTTTTTTTTTACTACAACCTTGCAGACAACAAAAAATATAATTGGGATTAATACTTAAAAAACAGCCTTCTTTCCTCACAAAAAAAGAGCTGAATATTAAAGGTCACTTGTCAATGAGTTCTAGTTATTAAATCTGTGCATTTATCGCTAAAGTCTTTCCACCGATCCAAAGGTCAAGCTATTAAATAATGAAATGACCAGATTTGAAAAATGTCAAAAAAGACCTGGTTACTGTCAAACCCAGCTAATTCCAGAGATTATTGGTGGCACCGGCACTGCTCAGTGACATTTGTAAGGAGAACTTTTTAGTTTACTCATTACTTTAGGGCTTCAGCTTGCTCTCCTATAAGCCATGCAGATCTTGCCTGATAGCATCTTTTAACAAGAAATTATTTCTACAGTAAATAAAATTTGCATTCACTCAATTTTATTGTTCTTTCTTGCAATATAAATGCTCTGGAGTACTTTAGTGTAAAGGACAAGGGCACTTAATAATTACTCCCTAAATCCAGTACTGTACAGTGTACCACTGGTACATTAAAACCAATATGTCTCTTACCCAAATGTAAGACTTATGGGGGAACGTAATAAAACTCGGTAATGGAAAAACTATTAGCAATGAGAAAATGTATGGATTTGCATGAACAGATTTTCTTTGGCACAAATTTAATACAGCTTTTGCAAACCCGGAAATTCTACAGCAACCACTTTTGATAGTGGAAGAAAGTTTGTGAATTCTACAGTTTGTGCCAATGAGCAGTGAATGTAATAAAACTTCTTACTGAAAAAGCTATGTTTGCTCCAAAAGATTACAACACCTTCAAGCACTTCTTAAAAGTGTGAATCATTTTTATTCTTATTGGTTCGAATAGTTTTTCTCTTTGCTACTTTTATTACATTCCCCCATTGGTGTTCTAAGCAGTGTAAGAGGGTGAAGGGGGTTTACAAGTTATGTTTGGGGTAATTACTACATTTGTCCACCAGATGGTAGTGAGTTAGTTATGTACAGTAGATGTTAGTTTTTATTATAGTGATAGAAAGGGGAAACCCTGAAAAACGTAAAGGGTACTAAAGGAGACTGAAACAAGGCCAAGTGTGCGTCATGGGACATCTACAGGAGAGCCACCTCTGAAGAAAAACTATACCCTGCACCAGAGTGAGTCAGCATAGAATATGTGTGGTACAGCAGACTTAAACCACACTAGTGAGTATGGGCAGCTAAACCCCACCAAGGAGTGAGTGGTAGCAACTTCTCAACGGGTACCAGACAAGTGCCTGGCAAAGCTGGTGTAGTGGGTCCAGCCCTGCAGTGGAAAATGTGTTGACAGGTTCCCTGGAATGACACTGGAGGCTGATGCCAAGGATGGGAGAACACTTTAAAAATGGTAGTGTAAACTGGGTGAAATTTTGTCAGGATTTAAAACTTGTCACCCTAAGAAATGATTCTCAATGCTTTCTATTTGTGTTTATCAAGCAAAATAAACATTATTTACAAAATATAAATTGTCTTAGTGACAGGTAGTGATGGACGAATTTATTCGCCAGGCATGGATTTGCGGTGAATTTCAGCATTTTGACGCCCGCGAATGTCAAAAAACAGCAATGAAAATTCGCGATGATAAAAATTGTCGAGTGTCAAAAACACCCATTGACTATAATGTATTTGTACAAAAGAGTCGCGCAGAAAAAAATTGTTGCTCGTGTCAAAATTCTCGAGCATCAAAATTAGTTTGACGCCCATTGACTTCAATGCGTTTCGCAAATTTTTCAGCGTTTTCAGCAAAACGGGACAGATTCACCCATCACTAGTGACAGGCCACCTTTAATGGTTGGTGCGTGTTTAAACTTTGCTCTCTGAAAGGAAGTTACCTTTATTTTACAGCTCCTGCCATCCTTGTGCTTTTAGTGTATGTAATAGTAATTAGAGGGAAGTACCCCCTACAAAAGGGCCAATTACAACTACACAATCTTTAACATATATATTCAGCAAGTCTAGGGCACACAAAGCTAGACTTACAAAGGAAAACCCTGCCACTCTAAAACATCATAAAATGTGTCATGCTGCCAAATTTCATAGGGACTTGCTAAAATGTAGCAGGAAACCTACAGCAGAAAATGAGTAAATTTAGTACAGTAATAGTAAATAGTAAAATAATATGCCTCTGTGAGGCCCTCTGCTATGAGGCCCAGCAACCTTGTTTTAAATCCAGAATTTCACAGAGAATTCTTGAGTGCCAAAATATATTTGAAAATATTGTGTGGATCCAGTAAACAATTTGCCTTTACAAAGTATACAGGTATTCCCACTAAATAATTATTAAACAACCCATTAACATTCCTATAACAGATGTTTCCAGATTAACTTTGTTTGTTTAGAAAGTGACTGCCCTATGTGCACACAGATATTCTAAGACATAAGTCTGCACATAAGTTGAATGGTTAGTTACCTGATGAGACCAAATACATCATATTGCCTTATAAAAAGCAAATGGAAGTTCTAGAAGCTCACATGAGCTCATTTCTGAGACAATAAATGAACCTTTTACAGGCATGAGATGATTAGAATTTACTCAGAGCAATTTAGTTAACTACCTTCATGTAAAATGAAATGAGATATACTCATGTAATTCTGTAATTTCTGCTATAGATTTCTTAGCTGTGCAAACTGTATTTTGCATTAACATGGCATCCATATTCAATATGAGTCATAAGGAAGAAAAACATCTGTCCCAAAAAAAGATGGGAAAAATGATGGATATGCATTTGGGAGTGCAGCATGGAAGCTACAGTGGGTAGCAATGCTGCCTTGCAGTGCTGGGGTCCTAAGTTTGATTCCAGACAGGGCCATAACTGCATGGAGTTTGTTCTCTCCGTAGGTTTCCTCCATATACTCCTGTTTCAACCCACACTCCCAAAATGTACAGGCAGATTGGCCCTACAGTGTGTGTCTGCCATAGGGACCTTAGATTGTTAGCTCCACTGAGGAATGGAATGACGTA
Source organism: Xenopus laevis (assembly GCF_017654675.1). Classification (NCBI taxonomy): domain Eukaryota; kingdom Metazoa; phylum Chordata; class Amphibia; order Anura; family Pipidae; genus Xenopus; species Xenopus laevis. The sequence goes on from NC_054377.1 coordinate 75,592,282, forward strand.
TAAGCTCTTTAAAGCAATACAGAAATGTGTGGGCACAATATAAATATCAGGAAATAAATAAATAAAATATACATGAAGTATGGGAGATACATGGGCTTCTACTACCCCAAGCTTGTTTGTCATTCAGATGTGAAAACTGGGAGTGCCAAAGCGTGCAGAGTGTTAGGGAGTTCTGAATATACCACATGCTTATGGCAGGTGTTAAGCACAGGGTTTATTTCATGTTTTACTTATCAATAATTTTGCCAAAGTTGTTTAAATAGTGGTGAAATAGAGATTTACTTCTATTTGCTATTCATAATTTATTTGATATCAGAGCTTTATAAATATGCATTTTCCATCAGCTATACTGCCATTGTAAACTAAAGGTGTAAGTCACAAAGGTATGAATTTGAATACCCTAATATTTTATCCAGCTGCAGGCAATAGCTTGTTAAAGTGCTATTTAAGCCTGCTTCCCAGTCTCCCCATTGCTGGATCATTGTCCATTCTGCCTTCTCCTAGTCCAATGATTTGTGACCCTGTTCCTGATCCTCTTCCTGATCATGTTCCTGCAACCTTGTTCTTGTTACCCTGCTCCTGTCTTGTAAGTCCTGCTCCTGTGCTTGTTCCCCATTATCTGATCTCCTGGTTTTGGCCACAGCGGCCTATTAACTTACTCTGCATGGTTTCTGCCTGTCCTGACCTTCGGCCTGTGTCCTGGTTTATGTTTGACTGACTGCTGCCCACCCTTGACCCTTGGCTTGCTTTAAGGACTTGTTTTTGTTTGCTGCATGGCCGGACCTTTGCAGCGGCGAGACTACTTATCCATCAGGTGACTAGACACAACATGGTTTAGCTAAGGAGCTCCAGGAGGATGCCTGTTTGTGTTTTTAAAGATGCTTGGAAATAAACATGTTTTTTTATCTTAATACTACCCGTGGTTGTCAGCTCCTGTCTATCTGCTATTGCTTTGGACGTTGTTAGTGTGCCTGGAGCGGACTCCAGCTGACAGAGGGCCACCACGAGGATAGACGCGGACCAGTCACATGTGAGTAATCTGTATGCGTATACTTATCCATCAACACCACAAATGCCACATAACACCAGTTCTACACACATTAAATGCAGAATTGTCTTCAAAATTGGCCACCTTGCCTTTAAATTTCAGGAATACTCAAGGTAGAAAGTAGCACTAAAATCCATTGGATCTCAAGCTTTCTGTCACACAGCACCCACAGTATAGAACTCTTTATCAATAATAGTCAGAGAGGCATCTTCTTTAAAAGCAAACTCAAGACATTTCTGTTCACTCGGGCTTTTTGATTACAATAGGAAACATCCCCTCAATATATATAATTATTATTGAGTGCCCACTCATGTGCATGTGTGTGCAGTAACCCTCTATGGAGGGTCTGAGCTGCCATTTATAAATCTTTAATCGAGCTGAAGTGTAAGCATGGGTGACATATTATTAAGGTGCTGAGCTGGTTGTAATTTCACCCATCACTAGAGGGATCTTCTATCCTTTATCACATCAAATTGTCCCTTTTGATCCAGTGTCTTATCCTGCAGCGTTTCTAAACCAGTCACTATACCCAGTAATACACAGAGAAAATCACAGTACAAAGTGGCTGCACTCAAAAATGTTGTGATCAATGTATTCATTCTGGTGTTGCCACAGAAGTGAAAGTTGTAACTATTCCTTTCCAGCCTCCCCCAAACTGGCAGATAATATATATTTTTTCATTGCAGATGCTTCTGATTATGGGCTGTGTAGAGTGTTTGGTGGCTGCAGCAGAATGTCAGCGAGGTTAAAGAGAACAGAAGTGGTTGCAATAAAAAGTTTTCTATTATCCATCAGTTAAGGGAGGCTTAAAGAGAATCATTACAGCTCTTGCTACTATGGCAATACCAAAATGAATAATCTGATCATACTCCACCAGCTCTGAAACATAGCATATACCATGGGTGCTACAGTGGAGAGAAAAGTAGACTGGCAGAAGGATTTGTGAAAAAGATTTTAAAAGGAGAGGCAGAGGGTAGATTATAAAAGATAAAATTGAAAGCAGAATAAAAAAGGGCATTAAGGAGAAAAGAGCAAAGAAGATATGAAAATGGGCAGAGGGAATGGGACATTTAGAAAGATGAGAACAAATAATGTAAATGCTGAAAAAGGAAGAATAAAGAACTTGTGGTGGAGAGAGAAAACAAAAACAGCAGCCAAGGAACAAAGGGGAAATTCATTATGGTGTTTATGAAGGATAAAACAAACCAAACCAGGAATTTGTTTAAACTGACATGTCCTCTGCTTTATAGACATATTCATGTCGTTGTTGATCCAGTAATCAAATTACAGTAGTGTCTCTGCACTTTCACCATATGTCTAGTTGAGTTCCTTCCTTGAGTACTGGAGGGGTTCTGAATAACTGGAAAGTGGCCTTGGATGCAAGAGGCATTTTTTTCATTGGGGCCCGTTTAAGTATTGGCAGGGTCCACCACCTAAAACGTTCAGGTAACCAGTGGGCTAATTAGTGGGACCTCTTTAGGGAAGGGGTATTGATAAATTAGTAGTATGTGGACTTGTGATTACTGATGGTAGCTCTGTCTATGCGGCACACCAAGGCAACATAGGTTCTGTGTTTTTTAACTGAAAATTGTGAAACGTGAATTGAGTGGCAGGACATGTGAGTTATTTAGAACCAAATGTTTGCATGAAAAGTGATCTATCTGTTGAACCACAGTTAGAATGTGGTTGAGTTGCTATGGATAGAATGTAATATTTACATCAGCAGCTATTATGTAATCAACTGCTAGCACCAATACTGTGAAGTATGAGCAAAGTCCTGTACACATGTTTCTGGATTTAGGACATGACAAACATAGCATTTCTTTCTTTTGTGGGGGAAACAATTCTTCTAAGCGGAATACTGCCAGCTGATGCAGGGCCAAAAATTCTGCATTTTGTTCGATCATTCACCAAACTGCACAGGCTGGGTTATGAAAAGATATAGCATATAGCATGATATAGCATGTTCTATTCACCTTTTGTGTTGTTCTATGGATTTCTAAAAGATAGTGTTCCTCTTGGAACTGGGTGGAGAAATCAACTTGTTCCCATAGACTCTTGCATTTCATGACTGATATTGTCTGAGCATACAGCAAATATCTACTACAACTGTTCCTAAACTGCTGACAAAGCAACACCAGACTCGTTTTTGTGTTGTACATGAAGATTCCAATGATTACATCTATATATATCTATATAAGCCCACAAGATGGTACTGTTATGTGTAAGTCTTTAGATAATACCTCTGTGGGGATAAGCAATAAAACAACTACAGTTCATAAATACAGCTATGCCATGATTGTAATGTGTTCACTATAATCATACCATAACTACAGTTTTATACTTTACTGTATATTTAAGTTAACTGATATCAAACTCTGCATATATACAGGACATAAATGGCAGCGACAGTGGCATTTCATGGATAAAATTTAAAGAGTTCAATATGGCATTTTGTATCCTTCTTCACACATTTTATGATGAAACATTTATCATTTGCACTTCATGTAGGCAAGGTAAAGGCTATATATTTCATTTTTATCTAGATAAGCAGACTGGAGACTCCAAAAAGAGTCTCTAGAGATCAAACAAATTCAGAATACTGAAAAGGGCATCATGACGACAGGGTTAGAGGCCTGTATTTTCTGGTTGAACTGATCATTCATCTTAATCTGTTTGTCTGAACCAATTATTCATCTTAATCTGCAACGCCATAAATGTTAATCTCAATTTGCATAATGTACTTGAAAAGTAATAAACTGAAACTTCTAGAGCAAGCTTCATTTTCCACTATGCTGTGGACATGAGCGTTTAAACTTTAAAATGTTTAATAGCTTTTCAGATTGATGTATTATCAATACATTGTCAAATATGAAGGAACACACAATCAATATTTCCTCTGGAGAATGCAGGTGCATTACAATGAAATAATGCCATATTGATTCCAATCTGAAGCAAGGGCTGACTATTCATGATAAACATAATTATACTGGCTATATCAATGGACAACAGTGTGTAATTTAGTATGGTATATTGTACCCTGACTGGACCTAAATAACATATTTGCTTCTATAAAACTTATGATAAAGTTCCAATTATAGTAAAATGGCGAGGCAAACACGCATCTACATATCTACACTAAATATATATATATATATATATATATATATGATTAGATAAGATTCTTTATTTGTCGCATGCATAGTTATACAGGTACAACATGCAGTGAAATGCATCCTGATCCACTTTTTTAGACTGTGCAAAATTAAACATACTAGTTAAATATATATATATATATATATATATATATATATATATATATATATCTATATTAAGGATGCACCAAATCCACTATTTTGGATTCGGCCGAACCCCTGAATACCTAAATCCTATTTTGCATATGCAAATTAGGGTGGGAAGCAGAAGCATTTTTTACTTCCTTGATTTGTGACAAAAAGTCACACGATTTCCCTCCCGCCCCTAATTTGCATATGCGAATTAGGATTCGGTTCAGCGTGGCAGAAGGATTAGAGTGAATCCGAATCCTAAATAAATAAAAAATTAAATAAAAAAAATATTTTTATTTATTTAATTTTTTATTTATTTAATTCTTTATTTTCCACACTTCAGTTGTCTTGTTTCATCACATCCTTTTCTTGTCAAACTTTCTTTCCGCCACACCATGTATTTATTCCGATGTTTGTAGATCCGGTTCACTTTGAAAAAGGCTGGTGTTCCAGCCTTCAATATAAAGTTTTTTCTTACACACCATAAGTTTATAGACAACTTTACATTTACAGTATATAATATAGATATACTGTAATCCCAAATCCTATTTTATGATGTTAGTCAAGCATCAAGCAAAATAAACTATAATCATGGAAAACAACAAAATAAACTTCAATCTTGGATTTCACAATCACGTCAAACAGACAGAAGCCATGTTTTGGACACTGTTATTAAGGCAAGCTTTATATCATGTCAAAATCTTGTTTATGCACCAGAATGGCGCACATAATGCCCATGCACTGGCTACACAGTTAGGTGGTGTGGAGGGAGGAGGAAAGTAAGGAGTGCAGTGAAATCTAGGAAGTGCTGAATGGAAAATGAAAGTAATTGTCTGCCCCACCTCTATGCCTAAAGCAGTGTGTCTTGAAGGAGGTCTGTCACATTACATGCACATTAACTTGTTAAACAAAGTTTCATTTTTCTCACTGGCGCTGCTAGACTAGAGGGAAAAGAGGCTGTGCAAAAAAGCAGAGCTGCTATTTGCATCAAAATGCTCTGCACTACAAATATGTATTTAAGGAAAATTAAAGCCAGATTTGTCTCTGATCAAAACGTGTAACTATTTCTGTGGAACGGTAGATATGTATATGAAAGGTTTGATAAATGGCAATGAGAGAATCCTTTCGTTTTCCCTTTGGTTCTAACCCCACAATTCAAAGCTGAGTTTGTCGCTCTGGGGAGAAAACCTCATAACATACTTTCTAATCAACAGGCTTATAAAATATGTATTTCTCCATTACTGAGAAAAATGCTCATGAAAAATAAATAGTCCAATGCAGAGAAGTAAAATATGCTGAAAATTTATTCTGGCACATGTTACAGACATTATCAGTCCTAATGAAACATCTTTAAAAAAAATGTGCTCTTTATAACCATCATGCTATTGCCAATATTTTTGGTATGTACATTTTTTTTCTTAAAATCTCCTAATTATTAATTATATATGTATCAACAAATTGCATGCTCTGCTATAAAAATCCATATATCTTATAGCAAGGGGTCTATTATTTCTAATACTATTAAATATGCGTAATTAAAAGGATTAATTAAATTAATCAGTGTTATTGAATGAATATTTTTTTCTGCTCTATTTTCATGCAATAACACACAAGACGTTTTAGCTACAGCAGGCAACAAAGTGTCCCTTGTCTTCTCCCCACAGAGTAACACAGATTAACATGCAAATCACAGATGGGGAAACATATGAGGTGCAAAGTTGCCCAAAGTTCTTGTGCAAGGCTGAAATGGCAGGTTACAGAGGGAAGTTTCAAGTGAAATACATGGAATGCTCAATTGGTATAGTTCCTGTGCTTAGTATCATATAGTTTATTGGCAACCATAGGTTGGAAGCTTCAAGAAAATGTATTTGTTTAATGTTTAATGTTGAAATTGCTGTACAAAAGAATACCAAAATACTCAAATAAAGACATTTCCCTTTTTTAAAAAAAAAACTACAGGTTCGCTCTCAAAGTTTTTTTGAATCTTAGCTTCAAATTAATATATTATACTGTATATTCTTTTTTATAAAGAACTCAAGTATACAAGGAATAAATTATGTCAGGTGTTGGCTTTTTGTATACAATTTATGTATTTTTTTTTTTTACATTGGTTTATAAAGCAGTGCACAATAAAATGCTTCAGTCCTGTCTTTAATTGTACAGTTGTTGTTTTTTTTTAATATAGTCCCCTCATTTTATCTTGGTTAGGGGTGACATCTGCATAGAATTTTACCGACCTGGCTGATAAAAATAAAACCTGATTTTTTTAAAGCCATGATTTCCCTGTACTGCTGTTGTCACCCCGCTTCATGTCTGGAGTCTAGTGGGGGAATGTAATAAAAGTCACAAAGAGAAAAACAATTTGAACCAATAAGAATACAAATGTGCATTTTACAATGTAATATTCTTCCTTAATCTGTTATTCACAGTGCCTCGTAAAGTAAAAACCACTGTTTATTATAACATCAAAAAACAGGTGGCTGCTGTGGAATGGACCCCTAACATATTTCGGGAACACCCCTTAATGATAGGCCTAATTAAGAATTACTTTACAAGGCAGCGTGCCCTCATTTTTTTCTTTTTTGTCTTGGATAGCCGCAGTTTAAGGAGCTCTGCATATATGTATGCAAAGCTTCAGGCAGCCAATAGATTAGCCACAATAGTGCAAGCTAGAATGCTATATTTATTCTATAGAATGCTTTACTATACCCAAGTAAACAGCTTTTAAAGCTCTCTGTGTGTTTAGTATAGCAGCTGCCATATTAGCTTGCTGAGTTTATCCCTGCTCGCTCATAGTGTAGCTCTGGGATCAGATTAAAGCAGGGAGGGGAGAAGGGAGGAGAGAGAATGGAGGGGAAGAGAGGAGCAAACTGAGTATGCTCAAGCCTGTGACCTAGAGGCTTAAGCTGAAGGAAAGACTGTATCTACCTTTCTGATAAAGTTTATTTTACTAGTTTTAACCTTTCCTTCTCTTTGAAGAAGGGGCATGGGTTGTTTACAAGTGGGAGCATGAATGAATGAATACAGTGTTAAATACCTTAAAGTGATACAGACACAAAAAAATTACTCTTTAAAATATTAATGTACATTAAAAGCTATCTATAGGTCATGTTAATAATTTTCACTAATAGGGCTGCTTTTGTTATTGTTACTATGGGGCCGATTCATCAAGCTCGAGTGAAGGATTCGAAGTAAAAAAACTTCAAATTTCGAAGTGTTTTTTGGGCTACTTCGACCATCGAATGGGCTACTTCGACCTTCGACTACGACTTCGAATCGAAGGATTCGAACTAAAAATCGTTCGACTATTCGACCATTCAATAGTCGAAGTACTGCCTCTTTAAAAAAAACTTCGACCCCCTACTTCGGCAGCTAAAAGCTACCGAAGTCAATGTTAGCCTATGGGGAAGGTCCCCATAGGCTTGCCTAAGTTTTTTTGATCGAAGGATATTCCTTCGATAGTTGGATTAAAATCCTTCGAATCGTTCGATTCGAAGGATTTAATCGTTCGATCGAAGGAATAATCCTTCGATCGTTCGATCGTAGGATTTGCGCTAAATCCTTCGACTTCGATATTCAAAGTCGAAGGATTTTAGTTCCTAGTCGAATATCGAGGGTTAATTAACCCTCGATATTCGACCCTTCATACATCTGCCCCTTAAAGTTCCTAAACCTGACTGTTTTGCCAATCTGACTGTCTCTTCTCAGCCTCAAACTCAGTTAGAGTTTCTGATTCTAAAAGAATATTGCTGCACAATATGGAAGCCTCCTCATAGAGGAACATGGGGATCAGATATTATAGGTAACGTAAAAGCATAGGACAAATACTTTTATGGCAAAATTCTAAATAGCATGCAAAAAAAGTTATGATAGATGTAAAAAAAAAAAAGTTTGATTTCTGGTGTCAGTATCTCTTTAACATGCTTCCCCTAGGGAATGTTTCCCTCATGCCAAGGTATCCAACTGTGGGTTTCACACATAACATAAGGTGTTACATTTAAAAAACAAAAACCCCAATTAACATGAACTCAAACGAAATAGACTATGAATATTTTCATCCATCCAGGTCATCTAATATGGTATATCAAAAAACCGTCTTCAATAATTACTCAGCAAGTCGAGTTGTTTTTTGAATTACTTATATCAAATGAAATAGATATATATTATAGTAATGAAACTTTTAATTAAGCTGACCTAGAGATTTTTAAAATAGCAATTACAATACTGTAGCCACAAAAATTAGTTTTTCCGAATTTAAGTTATCCGGATTCCAATTTAGAGATTCATCTATTGAAAAAATCTTGAAAATTCAAATGAAAAAAATTTGACAGCTAAAATCTAGTGAGCTTCTATAGAAGTCAGTAGGAGGTGTATTTTCACCATTCAAGCAAGTTTTTTTTCATTGTTTATATGATTCATAAAAATAAAAGAATACAATATTCATTGCAATTGAGATTTGCTACTTAAGATATTTTAAACACAGTTTCTCTAAAATGTTACAGAAACAGGCAGGGTAGCAGTTACAGTGTCCAGCCTCAGAATACCAGACCCTCACTATGCACTTGAATTCCTGCAAATGATAAGTGAGGCCTAGGATCTATTACTCTCAGCTAGGACAGAGGCAAGCCCTTGCAATTGCTAGTCCTCTTCTCCAATGAGTGGCTTTCAAAGCGACCTAACACAAGTATCAACTATCCTTTATATAAAAAAAGGGGCAAACATCTAACACCCACAGGGCATGTTGTGGAAAACTCCCACCCTTCAGACCCAGCCCAGAAGATACAGTACGGCTATACCTTTCCAAGAATGAGAGAAAGAATAACACCCTATTCCATTAAACTACAGAAAGTGATGATAGTTTAACTGGCAAGTAAAAAGAAAAAAGTCCTAAGATTATGTAATAAAAAAACATAGGTTCACAATATTAGTCAATCAAAATTGAACACAAAATTAAATTTTGGGCTTAAAATTTGCATGATTTCCTAAATATGTAATAATAACAAAATGAGGATGCACAGAACAAACGTACATATTGCATACACATACTGACCAATACATGAGGTAAAGAGGGCCCTGATTTTTAGTGCTTACAGTGTGAGCACTTTAGAATAGTGATGGCCCGTTTTGCTTCACCAAAAAACTCAGAAAAAACTCTTCAGTTGTTGAAAGTAACTGAAAAAACTTCCTTAATCAGTCACCTCAGTTGTTGTTTACAGACTGAAATGGAAGAGCTCCAAGTTGTGATTTTTCACCTTCTAAATCAGCTCTGGGAAGGGGGGTCGACGACCCTGTAAACGGTTCTAAATTGATACATTTAGTTGATACATTTCTTATCTTTGTCCATGTTGAGCAGAATCCCTGAGTATCATTACAGGCAGATGTTAGAATTGATACAATAGTTGCTAATACTCCAGAGATGCTGCTGAGAAATGTATCAACTAAATGTTGCAAAATTGTAACTGAATTACTGAGCTGCCAGACTCAAATACTAGAGACCGGGGCGTTAAACTTTAAACTTAGATTTTGGAAAAACAGTAAAAAAATAAATAATGGAAAGTAACTGAAAAAACTCTTTATTTCTGGGTAATAATCTGAAAAAAAAACTGAACTGAAAAAAGGGTTTGTTTTACATCTTTGGCATTAAAGGTGCAGTTCAACAACACCCTCATGTGGTTCAGCCAGAAAGAGGGTCCAATGTAGCCCATGCTCTACTCTACTAGTTGGCATTTGTCTTTTAAAGCCAAAACAGGGTTACACTCAGGTTTTATTATTATTCTAGATGGGTAACATTTAACAATCCTTAATAAAGTCACCTCAGTTTACAGACTGAAATGGAAGAGCTCCAAGTTGTGTTAAAACTACTTTTGATTAAATAATAAAAAAAAAAAAGTATTGCACTTACAAAGCATCCGTGCAAGTGTAGGCACTCATGTCACATAATACACTATTGTGGAAAAAAATATGTTTGCATCTAAAAAGTATGATACGACCTATGTGCTATGTTTGTAAATGTGTAATGTTTGTAAATGTTTGTTAATGTGATCAATGCTTGTCACTGCTGTTTTTAGCAAACTTTTTAGAAAACGTTTCTTCCTTAGTTCATAGTATCCATTGTAGCATTTCAGCGAGTCCTTGAAGAATAAAGGATATATGTACTCAGATTGCATTTCCTGTTTTTAAAGATGGCAAATTAATATGCAAATTAGAGTTTGGATTCATTTAGGTATTTTGGTCAAATCATTTGTGGAAGAATCTGTATTTGGGCCAAATCCAAAAATCATAAATTTGGTGCATCCATATTTAGTATCATACAATTAATGCAGAAACGACTGTATATTTACACCACTGTTGCTATGCTATGATTAAGCTGTCAATATAAATAGGAATTGGTATACAGGTATGGGATACCTTATCTGGAAACCCATGAAGCAGAAAGCTCAGAATAACAGAAAGGATGGCCCGTAGAGTCTATTTTAAGTCAATAATTCGAATTTTTAAAATAAATAAATAAATAATTTCCTTTTTCTTGTAATATCAGGAAACTGAACTGGGGGCCAGTGTGGCTGCACCAACATACTCATATACACACAAGGCAATACGTGTGCCCCTGTTAGAGACAAAATGAGCTATAATACAAGTTTTTGGTCATGTCAAGACCAATTACAGGGACACAATACTAGTTAATGTGTGTGTTTGGGGGGCGTGAGGGTCCATGGATGTCTAGGTTAAGGTCTGCACGAACTCACAAACTCTGTGTTTCATCACCTTAGAGCCTAAGAGGAAGACCAGGCCAATACCAAAAAATATGCTACTTTTATGGAACTATTTTCATGAACTAATATATAAAATAAAGTCTTAGCAAAAATCTGAATTTAATAATGAGATTGCCACAAGTGTTTAATATTTCAGCTTTACTGCTTTGCTGACAAACGTCTACGCTTGCAGGAATTTGCTGATAGCTCAAAACAATGCACTTATATCACATTTAGTACTGTGTCCCACTGGAGATATATTTAATTCTTGTGCAGGCATTGTGTGTTTTTTCAGTAGTTTTGTACAAAAGTGTTTTATGTGTGAAAGTCAAACTGCAGACCTATTCTGTTCCCTCTCTTACATTGAATTAGACTGTGGAGCTGCTGCAATAATTGCTCAAAGTGGTTCAAAAAATAAACACTTGTTTGTTACTGTCTGAGAAAATGTTTTTCCCCAGTAATCTGCATCTATATTAGTAGGAAATAGAGGGTGGAACAAGGACTAATGAACTAGGAGACTAGCATCTAAAGGGCACTTTTTTCTGCCCTCCCTTGTGTTGCGCTTTCTTCCGTTCAGCCGCAGAGGAGTACAAGCGTAGACACACTCAATTATTGTGAAGGGGGCTGTACTCACACAGACGCATGTATGCTCCGAATGCAGGTGAAATGCAACATGCTGCGTCCCACCTGCGTTTGCCGCTTACATGCGCAGAAAAAAGCAGCCATGTTTAAGAGCTATAAAGGGCAATTCACTTTCATTAGCAAAATTGTTATAACGTAAAACATTACACTAAAACTCGCAGAAACTTTAATAAACTTTCCTAACCTGCCAAATTTTGTAAAATGGACATGGTAATTAGGGCATGTGGCCATAAAATTGGCTTGTCCCAAAGTCGCCATGCGGCACAACTTTTTGTCCCTCTTTTCATTTTTCAAATGTTGGGAGGTATGCTGTCCTTGTGCACCTCATCAACACACCACTAATTGCTTCCACTACACACACAGACCCAACAGGACTGGGGCAGACCACAATCTCTCCTGCTGGGCCAGTCAGTCAGGTCATGATCCAATGCAGGCCCGGATTTGTGGAAAGGCCACCTAGGCCCGGGTCTAGGGCGGCAGGATTTTAGGGGGCGGCATGCTGCCCAACCACACCCACATTTGTTTAAAAACACTGGGGAGGCGCTGGAGAGACAATAATTTCCCGGCGCCAATCCCCATTGCTCCTGGAGGCGACAGGGGTGACGAACGGTAGTGGGCCTAGGGGCGCCCACTATGTAAATCCGGCCCTGATCCAATGTAACCTAAAAGTTCTAAGTGACTGAAGGTAAAAATATCAAGATTAATGGGCTGATAATAGCAGAGTTTATTTTCATACGGAACAGACAGGCCAAATTTACTGCATGCAAAGACCTTTCCAAGTAGGATGGTATGTTTCACCCCGTGTGCAAATGCATATATGCAAAGATAAAATATCCTATGCAGATTATAAAATATTCACTCAGAAAACTGGCATCTTTTCCATAGCTTCTTTAAGATATGATAATTGTGTTCCATCATAAGCTATATTCCATTTGTTCTGCTCCAGCTATATTTAGAGTTAAGTAACCAGAGAAATACTGATGGTCAGTGTGCAAAAAGTTGGTTATACTCTTTTTCCTTCAAAGGGGCATTTTCTAGCAAATGAAAATAAATAATTGCTTGTTTTTACACATCTCACCAGAATGCAATCTGGCTGCCCTATCTATCAAACTATCTGCACAAACTATCAGTCCATCCTGTTTTTCAAAAGAGTAATAATGAAAAAATAAAATCCTGTGGAGCTTTTTCTTTTTCAGGCCTGATTATGGATTCATAGCACAGCGAGGAGGTTATTAAAATCCCATATGTGAAAGCCACATGTAGCACACAGAGATATGAATTGGCATTCTGCAGAGATAATGCTATCTAATGGGCTAAACAAGAAGCACAGCTTTCATCCTCATTCACAGTACATCTAAGGGACACAGCCCATTTGTATTTTGTTCAGGTAAAGCTGACCAGGGCAAGTCATTTCCCTCTTTGTTTTATCTCATAGTACTTATAAGTAGAATGTTGGTATTGCTACTACTAAGTCATTTTTTAAAAAAAAAATATTTGGTTATACTTATACACACAAACACCATTCTAACATGCAATTTTTCATGAATTAATATAATAAATGAGCATATGTAAATTTCTTTAAAATTGCAGCAGAATTTGTGCAAACGTCAGACACATGGCATCAATAAAAGTGCCAGCCAGTTGTGTGTATATGCAAAACACAATAACAAACCCTGGAAGAGCCACCTCTACAAAGCAGATATTAATGTTGTGCATGGGAACAATTAACCACAAACGATAATGCAGCCATTGCATTGTGAAAAAAAAAATATTTGCTAGGACTAAACATTGTGGATATCAACTGAAGGGTCAAAAGACAGGCATTGGCTGATTGCTTGGTTTGTGACCTCTTAAACATGCCCAGTGTGATTTGGCAATTGGCTCGAGTTACTTTTATTCAAATTTCCCATTTTGTTTGCAAAATGGGCATTCTGGAGGAAAGACATAGACAACAGTATCTTAAAAAGTAAATCGTTCATTGAAACAATACAAGCCTAAATATTCTTTTGGCTTGGTTGCCAAGGGAAGTAGGCAGTCAGTTCTTTTTAGCAGTTCTTAAGTCTCATTATGGCCATGTACAAGGGATGAATGAAATCTTTCACCAGGTTTTGCTAAAAAAAAAAGTTTGGAAAAAGTTGAGTGAAAAAAACACACATTGACATCAATGGGCCAAATTCACTAAAGGGCCAATTTTTGCCACTACGCTAATTCACTAAAATGCGAAGTTGAGTCTCAGCAGCTGAAAGCCGGCGGAGTTTTGCTAGCGTTTATTCGTCAGCATGAACATTTCATAGCGAACTTTCACTAATGTTTGTTTCTGCCTAGGACAGGAATATATAGGTCATTTATATGTCTTTACTAGCGATGTTGTTGCAAATGCTTGAAGTAACCACTTATCATTAAAAATTAATGAAAGTAAGCAAAAAAAAAGACAAAAGAGATCATCTAATGCACTACACATGCGCGCACCCTAAAACAAATGTGACATGCCCCACAAATGGTTTAAAAAAAGGTTAAAATATAAATTTGTAATAGTTACAACAGACAATCCCGCTTTAAAATATGAAAAAACGCCAGCGTTTTTTTTATCATTTTAATAACTTTTTAGCAGGATGTACTTTCATCTTTTCAGTTCACCAGGTCTAAGGTGGCAAAGAAAACTCTGGTGAAAGCAATAAAATTCGCACTGCCGATAGGGCGCAAAACTGCCCAAATTGTCCTCTAAACCTGTTTAGTAAATTCTCGATGTCCCTGGGGATGGGATTTCTGGCGAATTTTCGCTAGTTACGTCCACTTCACCCTTTATTAAATTTGCCCCAATGTGCTCTTAGAGTTTTCACTGTTTCCCTAAATTACGGCAAAGCAAAACTGTACAGATTCACCTGTCAGAAGACCTAGAAGACCTTTTAACCACTCACTGCTATGGATAACTACTCTAGGGCAAATCTGAAACCATGTAAGTGTCTATGAGCAAAAACTTCACAAATGTCGTTAAATTTGTGTTTTTAAAATAAAGTTTTTTATCAAGGGGTATTCATTCAGTTTTCACCTAGTAAAATGAATTTGCACATAGGCTATGATGTTTTCCCCATTATAGCTTTTATTAACTGAAGCTCCTACTGGTAAAAGCAATAGGGACATAATATTAATATATACTGCACAGAGTAACATTTTTACATTATACAAGTTTCTTTTATTATGCTTCTATGTTTCCTGTCCAAATGCAAAATGAATATGAGCCTACTTGCAATAAAAATAATGTTTTTTCCTAATAATGTAATGAAAATAAAGCTGCATTATATTTTCTAAAAGCTAATTATCTCTGAATGTAAAAAAAGTTATATGCAATTTTCCCCTCATTCTTTCGTGATGCAGATTTATAAGTAAACACATATACAATAATCAATACTCTGGGCATTATGGAGATCCAAAAGTGACAAAAGTGCAAAAGTCTACTTTGTTATATAAAGTAACTCAGAAATAAATTTTTGATGACTGCAGCTCAACTCTTGCACTAAGTGGTTGGGTAGTAAGTTATACTGTAATACAATTTCCTCTGAAAAGATTACATTAAAAGGAAAGATGCCTCCTCTCTCTACTATTCATGCATATCTCTGTTGAAGAACATTCATTAAAGCAACCTGCATCAAAAGTACATTTCATGCATGACCACATAACTGAAATCTCACAATTGATAAAGACTAGTTTGCATATAATTATTGCAGTGTCTTACAAGTTAGCCCTGGCAGATTTTTCCAGTTACTGATTGGGCCTAAATCTTTTCCAGGCTTTACTCATGCTTGTCACAGGCAGCAGAGGTATCCATCACAATAACAGTGTTATAGGCTCAATGAATTTTTCACAGGGTTGCTCCCAGTCTGGCCCTGCACATAAACATGTGTAACTTTAAAGGAATAGTTCAGTGTGAAAAGAAAAACTGGATAAATACATAGGCTGTGCAAAATAAAAAATGTTTCTAATATAGTTAGTTAGGTAAAAATGTAATATATAAAGGCTGGAGTGAACAGATGTCTAATAAAACAGCCAGAATCCAACTTCCTGCATTTCAGCTCTATAACTCTGAGTTAGTCAGCGACTTGAAGGGGGGCCACATGGTACATTTCTGTTCAGTGAGTTTGTAATTGATCCTCAGCATTCAGCTCAGATTCAAAAGCAACAGATATGACCCACGTGGCACCCCCTCAAGTCTCTGATTGGTTACTGCCTGGTAACCAGGGTAACCAGTCAGTGTAAACCAAGAGAGCTGAAAAGCAGGAAGTAGTGTCTGACTGACATGTTATACATCAAATCACTCCAGCCTTTATACATTACATTTTTGGCTAACTAACTATATTAGAAACATTTTTTATTCTGCACAGCCTATCTATTTACCCAGTTTTTATTTTTACACTGAACAATTCCTTTAAGAGCCTAACTTCCTATGTTTTAAGTAAGTAAGAAGCACAAGTTAATGAGTGTAGCTCAATTCATAACATTTTAATAAGGGCCCCCTAGACTAGGTGGTGATGGCTGGCAAGCCACAGGGGTCTCCAGGGCTGGTTGGGCAAATATTGGTCACACTGCATGTTCAATTTTTTCTCTTGTTCCATTGGCCCCAATGATTTCATGGCACAGCCTGGTCATTAAGAATTTCATGATGCTGTGGCCCTCAAGCATTTTCATGGCACACTGTGGTCCCTAAGCATTTCATGACATATATATAGCGACAGCCCCCTGTTGCAAGAGGAATTAGAGAAAAAAATAAAAGCAGAATGGAGTCCATTCTGACTCTAAATATGCTACTGCCAAAAAACTATTTTTTCTTGAAAGGATTTGCTGCTGCTGCCAACAGGTTGAAAAGGGAGCATTCATTTTCAGGCACCTCTGGTGAGGGCCCCTGTCGTTGCGGTGCCCAATTGTGCCCAATAGGTTAAACAGGTCTAAGGCTGACATGAGCAACACAGCCCTGTACTTACCACATGGCAAAATACTGTTTTGCACCTTGCACCAGATTTAAAATCCAGTGTGAGCAATGCCTTGAATGTACAGAAAACTCAAAATAAATGTATCATAACTTATTATCAATATATATATATAGTATCATAATCTGAGACTTACTTCATGCGTTTTTACATTAATGTAGCCATCATGATATGTGAGTGGTCGTCTCTGCATGTCAGATATAGGAACACATCTGGAGCTTTTTTGGCCAAAACAAGACAGTAGTTTGAGAAAGCTGGCTTCGTTTAAAAGACGAACAACAATCAGGAAAAAAAATATTGAAACAGAACTGACAGCAACGATGGGAACTCTCTGCAAAAAGAAAGAAAATATATGCACATTAATAAAACTCCTGTTAGCTTTTCAAATCCCTGCAAAACAGACATGTTGTCTGAGATATATTATGTACAAGCAACATTGTGCTAATGCTGAAATACATAAACACTAACAGTTTTTTAACAATCTAACCTGGCTGAAGGCTGAATAAAGCAAAAACAACAAAGACATCAACAAAAAAGCATAAGTAGTTTTTATTATATGGTATTTTAAGGCAATATTGTTTGTTTAAAGGGGCTGTTCAACTTGAGCAAACTTTTAGTATGATGTAGAGAGTATTTCTGATATAGTTTTCAATTTTTTTTGTGGTTTTTGAGTTAACATTTTCTTCAGCAGCTCTCCAGTTTGCAATTTCATAAATCTGGTTGCTAGGTTCTAAATTACCCAACCATGCATTGATTTGAATAAGAAACTAGAATATAATTAGAGCAGGGTCTGAATAGCAATGTGAGTAATAAAAAGTAGCAATAACAATACATTCCCTTTTTGTATTTTAAGTCGGAGCCTCCGCTACCAATCCCCCCTTTCCCCCTTATTTTTTTTCCTGTCCTACTGTCTGGAAGAGATTCGGATGGCATGGACATCAGTGAAGAACCAGACCTCTCAGAGGCCATATGAGAACCACGTGAGAGTGGGTGACTCAGGGGATATGTTCCCTCCAGCATCTTTAGCTGATACAAGTGCCTCTCTTGTGGTGTTCACTGTTGTGGCTGCAGGCCCGGATTTGTGGCAAGACCACAAAGGCCCGGCCTAGTGTGGCAAAATTTCAGGGACCGCATGTCGCCCAGCTGCATTCTTAGGAACACAGGGGACCCGCAGCTGCCCAGCACTATGGCGCATGTGTGTTCATGAAGGTGGGTGAGCTCTAGGACCAAGCAGCCTAGGGGCTCAGAAATGGGAAATCCAGGCCTATGTGGCTGTGGTGATGTCATGGGTAGGAGCCTGGATGCATGTGCTGATCTGCTGATGCATGTGCTATGCTTGCTGGCTGAGTATTCTCTTATTCTCCCCTCTGTGGAAATATAAAGAGGGACAAAAGGATTTGCCACGCAAAAAAAATTCTGACCACGCCTGTTTTGTGGCTACACCCCCGCATTTACCATGTCCATTTTACGAAATTTGGCAGGTTATGAAAGTTTGAACATATTTCTGGGGTTGTTATGTGTTATTACAGTTTTACTAATAAAGCTGTGAGACTAAGGTCTCCCAAGACCTGCTTATCTTAAATTATTACAAAAGTATCTAAGTATCTATTCTGGGCTCTCTGCCAAAAGCCAATTAAGTTAGAAACTTATTTTTTTTCTGGCTGTTTAGTGCAGGAGATCAAAGAGAAAGTCGGGACATTTCAGTAACAAACCCGGGTTGAGCTGTCAAAATCAGGACTGTCCCACAAAAAGGGGGACAGTTGGGAGGTATGTGATTGCTCGTCCCAGGTGGAGAGGGCACCAGTGATTTAGTTTATATATATATATATATATATATATATATATATATATATATATATATATATATATATACTAAATCCCAACCCCCATTCAATGGTGTTTTTGGAAGAGATCATGCTAAATAAAGAGAAAAGCAGGTATGGTCTTTCTCCCCCCAAAAATAACACTTTTTTTTACTTAGGTAGGACTGACGCATGGACACTGCCTTGACGGGGTGCGTCAGCTTATGCATATTTTGTACAAACTTTGTAACTAAAAGTGTCTTTTTTACTAGTTACAGTTCAGCTGTGCAAAAATAGGTTTCTCTTGGGGTTCTATATTGGAGTGCTGGGGTTAAACTTTGTGTAATTTGTTTATCAAGCCTCACCCACGTGCACCCAATAAAAAAGGGATGAGCTGCAGTTTATTATGTTTTATTTTATAGTATGGGGAGGTGGGTCTCTCCTTAAAGGGATCCTGTCATCGGAAAACATGTTTTTTTCAAAACGCATCAGTTAATAATGCTACTCCAGCAGAATTCTGCAATGAAATCCATTTCTCAAAAGAGCAAACAGATTTTTTTATATTCAATTTTGAAATCTGACATGGGGCTCGACATATTGTCAATTTCCCAGCTGCCCCTGGTCATGTGACTTGTGCCTGCACTTTAGGAGAGAAATGCTTTCTGGCAGGCTGCTGTTTTTCCTTCTCAATGTAACTGAATGTGTCTCAGTGGGACATGGGTTTTTACTATTGAGTGTTGTTCTTAGATCTACCAGGCAGCTGTTATCTTGTGTTAGGGAGCTGTTATCTGGTTACCTCCCCATTGTTCTTTTGTTTGGCTGCTGGGGGGGAAAAGGGAGGAGGGTGATATCACTCCAGCTTGCAGTACAGCAGTAAAGAGTGATTGAAGTTTATCAGAGCACAAGTCACATGACTTGGGGCAGCTGGGAAACTGACAAAATGTCTAGCCCCATGTCAGATTTCAAAATTGAATATAAAAAAATCTGTTTGCTCTTTTGAGAAAAGGATTTCAGTGCAGAATTCTGCTGGAGCAGCACTATTAACTGATTCATTTTGAAAAAAATTTTTTTCCCATGACAGTATCCCTTTAATGCTTGCTCTCCCAACCCCCATTCAATGGTGTTTTTGGAAGAGATCATGCTAAATAAAGAGAAAAGCAGGTATGGTCTTTCTCCCCCCCAAAATAACACTTTTTTCACTTAGGTAGGACTGGCGCATGGACACTGCCTTGACAGGGCGCGTCAGCAAATGCATATTTTGTACAAACTTTGTAACTAAAAGTGTCTTTTTTACTAGTTACAGTTCAGCTGTGCAAAAATAGGTTTCTCTTGGGGTTCTATATTGGAGTGCTGGGGTTAAACTTTGTGTAATTTGTTTATCAAGCCTCACCCACGTGCACCCAATAAAAAGGGATGAGCTGCAGTTTATTGTGTTTTATTTTATATATATATATATATATATATATATATATATATATATATATATATATATATACATATATATATATATATATATATATATATATAAATAGGTACTGTATGTGTTTATCAAACCTATGTATTTTTTATATTACAGATCTGGTGGAAAAAGCTTTGTAAAAACAAAACACAGAATATGCCCAGGTTGTGTTGTGAACAGCCTGTTCCTTATGACCAAGTCTCTAGGCTTTGTAGTTCTTGTCTGTCTAAAACTGCTGAAGGTGATAAAGCTTTACAGACTGAAGCCTTTATGAGCTGGTTTAGAGGTGTTATTTCACAGACTGTTGAAGAAGTCTTACAAGCTGTTCATTCCACTGCTCCTACATACCAGGGGGAGCCTTCTTTTCAGTCTCAGATTCAAAGTATGTGGTGTTGGAGTCCAAGTTGTCCTTTTCTAGGTCTGATAATCAGGCTTGCTAACAGGGCTACAATCCCTGTAGATGATGGGTCTGAACTCAAAGATCCTTTAGATCAGCATGCTCAGTGTGCATGACAGGGTCTTTTATTGTAAACCCCAGTATTCAGTATCTAGAGCACTAGATTGTTGGCTGTCTAACCTTGAAGAGGATACTGAAGGTGAGATAGACAGAGATACACTACTGGATATGATGTCTACCATCAGACTTGCCTCAGACTTCCTTTGTGATGCTTTCTTGGAAGTTCTTAAGCTCTCAAGTCATGCTTTGACCTTGTCTTCATATAGTCTAAGAGCTCTGGCTTAAGGCCTTGTCTGCAGATTTTACCTCTAAAAAGTCCCTCTGTAGTCTTCCTTGTGAGTCTGGGAAACTCTTTGGGTCAGGACTAGAGAAAATCATTAAAAATATGGCTCCTGGGAAGTCTAAGATGCTTCCAAGAAGTCTTCCTTTCATCCATCTCATACTAACAACCAATACAGATCAACACTCATGGTACAGAGAGAGAGCCTGAGAGACGTGCTCGACAATCTAGACCATCTTGATCTAGACCCTATTCATCACAGCCTAAGTAAAAGTCTGAAACAATCAAAAAACAAGATTTCTGATGCCTGGCATCTAGGCCCTGTGGGTGGAAGACTTCAAAATTATCATAGTTGGGCAGCAATCACCTCAGATGTCTGGGTCTTATAGATAATAATAAAGTGCATAGAATTTCTGAAGCAACCCATTCACAGGTATTGCCTCATGGCCTATATTCAAGAGTAGCACTGGAGCAGGTTCCTATGGCAGAAAGAGGTGTTTATTTCCCATTTTTTCTTGTTCCCAAAGCAGGAAGGAAGTTCAGGATGATCATAGATCTCATCTGCAAAACTCAATTGTGCATGGAGACAATAAGGTCTGCAACAAGTATTATTAGCCAAGACAATCTTATGGTTACTCTTGTTCTGTCAAATGTTTATTTTCATATACCTATCCATCCTGCAAGCCAGCAGTTTTTAAGAGTTGCACTGGCCATGGAGGACTCAGCAGTTCATCCTTAGTTTAGGGTGTTACCCTTTGCAATCTCTACCGCTCCATTGGGTTATCAGAAAAATCATTGTTACTGCAGTAGCAGTACTAAGGCAAATATGAGTCTTCATAGTGCCTTGTCATGATGATTGGTTGCTAAAGGCTTCCTAAACAAGGAATTTCAGAAAGCTAATAGCAGTTTGGAAAGCCCTTCTGGCCCTTCATCACCAGATTCAGGGCAAAGCGGTATGCATTCAATCAGACAATCAGGCTACAGGTATGGGAAACCAGATCTCCTCACCTGATGCTTCTTTGTTCCATGATTCTTGCTTGAACAGAGATGAATTTAGTGACACAGCAATACACATCAGGGTCAAAGACAACACCTTGGCAGATCAAGTGAGCAGATGGAGATTCGGTCAGTGGGAGTGGTCTCTGAACGAGAAAGTGTTCCTTGAGATAGTGGACCACTGGAGCTTTCCTCAGATAGACCTGATGCCTACCAGGTTAGACATTATGTTCTGTTTATTGAACCACAGGGACAGACCCACCTTCTTGGATGCAATGTAGAGAACATGGTAATTCAATCTATCTTACATTTATCCGCCAACCGCTATGATTCCAAGGGTCATTCAGAATATAAAACAGGACCATGCTTCAGTCATAGCCATACTGCCCTTCTGGCCAAGGAGAGTCTGGTTTTCAGATTTTCTCAGGTTGTCTCAGGGGGAATTTTGGATTATTTTGGATCTCCTCACACAAGATCACCAGAAATCGGCCCAACTGAAACAGTTTGGAGATTGAGAGTATGATATTGAAGAACCATATTGAAGAACCAGGGGGTTTACCCCGGAAGTTATAAAGACCTTGCAGTACTCCAGGAAAAGTTCCACATCACGTGCTTATTTCAAACATTGGAATGCTTTTCAAACGTAGTGTAACACTCATTCCAAAGAATGGGATTTAGTGTGCCAGTTATCCTTCAGTTCCTTGGGGTTAATATCCACTCTAATCGTGATTTGGAGATTATTGAGGAAGAAGAAAGGGTTCATAGATGTCCGCAGATGCATTCATACATATATTGATCGCACCAAAGATTTCAGAAAATCATAACATCTATTTATACTCGTTTGGGGTAAGAAGAAAGGAGAAAAAGCTTCAAAGCCTTCTATATCCAGGTGGATCAGAGAAACCATATTAGCTAGAAGAATTGGAGCCCCCTTTGGGTGATAAAGCTCACTCCTCGAGAGCTGTTTCTACTTCCTGGGCTGAAAAAGCATAAGTACCACCAGATGAAATAAGATGCCACATGAAGTTACTTTCATACTTTCTCAAAGCATTATCACTTGGATGTGTCAGCCTCACAGGAAGCAACGTTTGGCACTAAAGTCCTTGAAGCAGTCTTCCGGTGGACTACTCTTCTCCATCCCTTGCTATGCTGCCTAGCTAAAGAAGTCTCACTTGTGCTGCCTGAGGATGTAAAGGGAAAGAGAACATTTAGTTACTTAACTGCAGTAATTTTCTTTTTCTTTAGTCCAAAGTCAGCACAGGTTTCCCTCCCTAATAAAGTTATGGCATTGATTTGGTGCTAGTTATTGCGCAACATAAGGGAGGCATTGTAGAAGAAGCTCCAACTTGTTGACTTTTTAATTGTCCAAACAGCAGGGCAAGTAAACTAACTCATTTGTGCTGCCTTCAGACTAAAGGAAAATAAAATTACTTCAGGTAAGTAACTACATTTTCTCTTTTGTAGCCTTACAGAGGATTTGCGTTTTAGATGGGGTCAGAAGGAGGCAAATAATTAAAAAAAAACTATAAAAATAATGAAGACCAATTGTGTATAATTGGGCATTTTATAACACACTCAAAGTTAACTTAAAAGTGAACCACTCCATTAATAACTGTTGTTGTTCAGGTGCTACATATCAAAGTTTGGAGAGGCTAAGAGCTTACACACATTTTTGCAGAAGCTGCAGTACTTTGCACCTGAAGATACTATTTTCAAGAGAATCCCTGCGTCTGTGGCTTGCAAGTATCTGGCTGTTCTTTAAGAGGGGATCTTAAACAGGTGTTAAAAACAGGATTCTGACACAAAGGGGCACATTTAATTAGCTCGAGTGAAGGATTAGAATAAAAAATACTTCGAATTTCAAAGCATTTTTTGGGCTATTTCGACTATCGAATTGGTTACTTCGACCATCGACTACGACTTCGAATCGAATGATTCGAACTAAAAATCGTTCGACTATTTGACCATTCGATAGTCGAAGTACTGTCTCTCTAAAAAAAACTTCGACCACCTACTTCGTCACCTAAACCCTACCGAACATCAATGTTAGCCTATGGGGAAGGTCCCCATAGGCTTTCTAGCCAATTTGTGATCGAAGGAAAATCATTCGATCGATGGATTAAAATCCTTCGAATCGTTGGATCGTACTAAATGCAGTAAATCCTTCAACTTCGATATTCAAAGTCTAAGTATTTTACTTCGACCCTAAGTAAATGTGCCCCAAAGTATGAAACAAGTGAAAGATTTTATTTGTTTGTTTTTTTAACTTATTCTACTTGAATGAGTGCTATCAAACTTGGAACAGGAGTTCCAAAGTTATCACCTCTGTGATGGATGTAAGCAAAATGTCTGTTGAGAGGGGTCTCTTATTTAGTCATATTTATGAGAAAGACCTACAGTAGCTGCTTAAGATATTATTGGGGGAGAACAGAATCAGGATGGCGAGGCAAGAGGTTGGTTAAGAAACTGATGGCTGAGACTTTCCCTAAAAGAGTAAGTCTGAATAAAGAATTAGCATGGGATAGTGCTAGGGACAATGGATGTTTCCTCTCCCATCCATTTATTTAGACCTCATGAGGATGAGATACATGTATAGATGAATAAGTTGCATTCCTTCTCGGTATGCTAGAAATTATTTTAAGAAACATTTATTTTAATTTTACCAATGCAAATAATCTACAATTATGAGGTACCTTAATCACACCCTAATATGACAACTGACGCTTTGTCGTCTTGACTGAACTGAATAAAAAAGACAATCATTGATCACTTGTTTAAGTTCCAAATCGTCAAGTATTATTTCAAAAATTGTATATTCTGCTATTGTGGGCTGTTCCACCACATGCTATTTTTGCATATCCTTTTGAACTTGATGGTGAAGATTTAAAAAGCCTCTGACGTTTAGAAGGTGCGAAATACTAATTTTGAACAGTGTGCAGCAGCTAAAGTGTCACTTGTCGTTTAAACAGTTTCATGCCCATGCTATGTATATTGGATATGAAACTGTGTAAACTGAGTAAATTTTCATAAAATCCTCTAACTTTAGTAAAGCTTTAAAGCTATATAGTTTGCAGTAGGAAGTCATACTACCTATTTTTAATTAGTTAGAATTTTTACTTTTGTGATTATAATGCAAAACCTTTGACTATGAATTGAATCTAAGGGGCAGATTTATCAAGGGTCGAATTTGAAAAACTTCGAAATTCGAATTCAAAAAGACCAACCTAAATTAAATCAAAGGTTTTTTTTGGCCGAATAGGTCAGTTTTCGATCGAATAGGTCAGTTTTTTGATCGAATCGTGCGATTCAAAGTTTTGACCAAAAAAAACCTTCGACAAATTGACTACAAATGGTTCTAGGAGGTCCCCCATAGGCTAAAACAGCAATTTGGCAGGTTTTAGATGTTGAATGGTCGAAGTCAAATTTTTAAAGAGACAGTACATGATAAATTTCACAAATTCGAATTTTTGATTTTTTTTTTCAAATACGAATTGAATCTGGACTATTCCCTAGTCAAAGTACACAAAAATTAGCTCTAAATTTTAATTTTTTTAATTCAAATTTTCACTTTCGACCTTTGATAAATCTGCTCCTAAATGTTATTTTTAATGGGCAGATTTATCAAAGGTCGAATTTCAAATTCATGTGAATTTTTTTAACTCTAATAAATTCAGATATACTAACAACTGGAATGCGAGGTTATTTAAGAAAAAACTTGAATGTCAGGAAAGCTATTGACATCTTCAAATGGGTCACTGGACCTCTGTCATTGACTTTTACATGAACTCAGCAGGTTTCAGGTGGTGAATAGTCTAATTCGAGTTGTTCCCAGGTATTATAAATCTCGAATTCGAGTTTGGATTATTCCCAACTGGGAAAAAAATCCAACTCGAAAATTCTAATTTACAATTCGAACCTTAATAAATCTGCCCCAAAATGTATATATACATTGTATATTTATGCAATCTGGCCTTACTAAGAGGCATATAATTAATATGATAGTGGACCTCGATTCAATGAATTGCATATTGCAGAGTACAGACACTTTCCCATATATGAAATATAATAAGAGATTTTTTTTTCTTGCCGTTTCAAGGAAAATAATGCAAGCTACTGTGTTTAACTAATTTATACAAATGTATGTTTTGCTGCAAATAAGCATTAAGTGCCAAAATAGTTCCCTTCAACAAAAATATAACAGAATGACTTTCTTGTTTAACAAATTCTGGAGGGCATCATTGTAACAGATGGTGAAAATATGAGTCCCAGTTGTTTCAAGCACATTTTAATTAAAAAAAAACAAACTATGTAGTGTACAGTAAATCTAAGAAATTCAGTTGTGTATAAAACCAAGCTGTCACTCTTATTTTAGCTTCAAGAAATATTTAGTATGATATGAGCACAAACAGAATATAGTTATGGTTATAAAGCATTGAGTAATACGAAAACATAAATCCTGCCTTCATTTAACTTTAGCTAATTTTGTAATGATTTTTGCTATGTCCCTGATACATCTTACAGGTCCAGTAACATAAAAAAGTAATGTTAATTTCAGCATTATAGGGGTCATAAATGACCACAACTGCCTTGAGCAAAGAGCAGTTTTGAACACGCTATGTTTTTCCCCACAATGCCAAGTTTTTCACACAATTCCAGAATAGTTGCAGTTATCTGGGGTAGATGCGCAAGACACAATTGCAACTGATGTATTAAAATTGATGTGTGCATACTGTTCTTTCAGTGCAACTGCACATTGGCCACCATAGGAACCCTAGAGCAACTTCTTGGTTCCCTTGGTCAAAAGGCACAACTGTACTTGATTTGGACTGGAAGGACAGAATGTTCCCTACCAACTCTTGCCCATCTCTACAAACTGCAAAGTCCTGTTCCTCAGGGTGACAAAAGTTGCCCTGTGCCACATTCCCTTCCAGAATGATACATAATACAATAAGGCTTTTGAACGAAACTTGAACACTTAGGGGCAAATTCACTAAGAATAGGCGTAACTTCGCCGCACTTCGCCAGGCGTAGTTTTGCCAGCTCCGCAAATTCACTAAAATCCGAAGTTGCGCTCAGGGGTAGAGTAAGGTTGCGAAGTTGCGATAGCGTTGATTCGCTAAGCAAAGCGAAGTTACGCTAGCGATGGTTAATTTGCATACGGCGCCAAATTCAAATTTCAATGGAGGAATATGTAGCAGCACTACAAATGCCTGGGAAACCTTCAAAACATCAAATAAAATTTTTATTTTGCCCTACACATGTGCCCACTGTATAGTTAAGTTGCCATGAGTTAGGAAATGTAGGGGGGAAGGAGGGGAGCCCCAAAAAAAATGTCGATCTTTTTCAGCCTATCACCCATAATATAGAAAAAACGCCAGCATTTTTTGGGACTTAGAAAAAATTTGAACTTTTTTTGAAGCAATCCCTATCTACTCTATTGCGCTCCGCTTGGTCTGAGGTGGCGAAGGAAGTCTAGCGTAAAAGGTAGCGTTCAGTACAATGCGCGTGTTAGTGAATATGCGTAGTTACGTCCGTTGCGCAAATTCACCAGGCGTAAGGGTGCGAAGTAACACAGTGTTCGTTAGTGAATTTGCGAAGTAACGAAAATGCCCAACGCTAGTGAATTGACGCTAGCGTTAGGCGCTTCGGCGCTTAGTGAATTTGCCCCATAAAGGCTATTAACACCTTCAAATGGTTCAAGGGACTCTGCCATTGACTTCTACATGACCTCGACAGGTTTTAGGTGTATTTTCAGATTCAAGCTATTTCCAGAGTTGGGGTATAATAAATCTCGAAAAATTTGAGTTTCTTTTAACCCGAAAAATTTAATTTTGAATCAAAAATAATCTCAAATTTTTGTGGAAAACACAAGTTGACAGTGTCGGACTGGGCTACCAGGGGCCCATCCAAAAACCTTAGACCAGGGGCCCACTATAAAACCTTAGACCAGGGGCCCACTCTCAGTACTAATATTCTTCATCTCCTCATTCAACCTCTATTCTCCTAGTCTGTTTTCTTTATACTATAATCAATTATTCCATCTATTTAGCCTCATTGTTTTCATAGAAATAGGGAATAGCCATGAAATAGGCGAAAAGTTTAGCAGCATGAGGGCCCACTGACACCTGGGCCCACCAGGAGTTTTCCTGGTATCCCAGTGGGCCAGTTGGACACTGCAAGTTGAACATTAATACATTTGCCCCTATATATGTATAATTGCTATCCTTTATTTATACAGCACCAACATATTTTGCAGAACTTCACAGAGATTATACATCATTCATTTTATTTCCTGCCTCAGTGAAGCTTACAGTCTAAGGGCACTACCACATTCACAATCACAGTTTTATCAGGACCTGGATAACCTTCTTTTTGGAGTGCAGAGGGAAAAGAAGAAAACCTACGCACATTGGAGAACATAGAAGCATCATGCAGTGTCCTATCTGAGATTAAACCCCAGCACTGCAAGGTAGAAATATTAACTTATTCATAACCATGAATATTTGTCATCAACTACACTTTGAATTCAATAAAAGGACTTGAAAAGAAAGAACAATACAACTTTAAGTGCCACAGGACAAGCCAAGAATTTAAGTTTACTCCAAGTAATTCTAAATTCAGCTTGTTATGTGTTAGTATGATGGTTGAATACCTGCAGTTGATTATTTGGCATCTCAGATCTGAAATTTATAAACCTTGCTGAAGGGTACATTTCAATAGCCTTTCTAGCTGAATTGTACCACTAGACTAATACAGTTAATGGCATATTGTGCAAGTGTCTTAAGAATTTAAAATGTGAATCTGCCTCACTTTTATAATGAAAGCATACCCTAGTGAATCACTTTTCCCCAGGCTGGTACTTCTTATTGTACATTTTTTTTTAAAAAAAATGCACCTTTGTAGTGTAGTGCTACCAACTTTTTATCTTTTACATTCATCCTTAGAACAGATGTAGTCTGGAGCATGCATAGTTGAGTATAATCCAAAAACATTAGTCAAATTATTCATTCATGCACTGATATGAGCCAAAAATGTGGGTGCCTTGTATATTGGCATGCTCCAGTGGATTTCCTTGTCCTTTGAACACAACAATGTACTGGCACACGCTAACCCATTAGGGGGAAATGTAATAAAATTTGCAAAGAGAACAAACTTGCAACTATATTTGCATGTTGCCCTGTAATATTCTTCATTAGGCTTTTATTGCATTGAGAATCTTAACTGCGCACCTTGCGAACCTTTAACACCTGCTTGAAGATGATGTAAACTTTTGGAGCAATCGTAACAATGTTTTCATTAAGAAGTTTTATTGCATACACTGCACACTATTGTCGATATCCTACTGTTATGTGAGGGGCAAAGTGTTCACATAGGCAAAATTGTTCACCTTGCGAACATTTATTCGAATTGTGAATGATTTAACGATCAAAATTACATTCCACCATACCTGTTTATTCTGTCAAATTATTCTTGTCCTTTAGCATTGTTTATTCTTGTCCTTTAAATTTGCTCTATTGCCAGTTCTGTTTCCCATTGCCAGTTAAGTAAGTCAAGTTGCCAGTTTGATACATTTATTTGATACATTTTATACATTTCTCAGCAGCTGCAACAGGTTTAGCCCATAATGAGAATGCCACCCAGGGTTTACAAAGTCATAATAGTAAATCTGTTACAATTGATACATTAGCTACTGGCTAAGATTCTTATACACTGGTGTATTTTTTATGCATTTGACGTGTGTTTGAAAAGCAGGTTTGAGTTCATCTAAATGAATCAGCTAATTGATTCCCTTACAGTCTACTTCCCTATACTCATGATCTTATAGCATTGTTTTACTCCATTTGTGTTTGTGTTCAGAAACCTATAGAATAGCAGGTTGAACTTGGAATTGACAAAAATGCACTTTGTTTAAAAACGCAGTGTATGAGGTTTTTTCACACCCAGAATGCATTTGTAAAAAGGTAGGTTAATTAAATAGTCAGGAAAACCAAAAGCATCTTTAGTGTGCAAGGTCAATAAACAGAATGAAAAACTAAATCTGAACCAAAGATTCTAAAGGCCTGATATCATTGATCATTGCTATGATTTCATCAACTCTGATCCATAAGCAGAATTGCTTGATCAATGCGTGTAATCCACCTGATTAATGAAAATAGACTAACTACAGCAATGTCAACAAAAAGTAAACTCTATAAACCTCATTCTAATTTAGTTAGTTAGCAACTTCTGATCTTAATCAGAAGGAGCATAAATGTTTAAAAAAATAACAATCATATCCACACCAGGTAACCATGAGAAGCAGTTACTCCAAAAACATATTCAATTACTGTACAGACTTTTATAACCTTTACATTCCAGATACATTTATAACGTTTTTTTACTCAGCTATCTAATATCCTGATCCCACATTCCCAATACTTTGAGCAAGTACATATTTTAAATATACTTATTTTAAAGGAATTTTGCAGCTCATTGAGAAAGTGGACACAATGCAAATCTAATTCGTCCAAAATACTAGGCTTTTAAGCAAAAATTTGGTATAAAATGTAACCTTGCCTAGAATATTTTATTATATATATTTATGCTCATTTTAAGACAGAAACTAAATGGGAAGATGAGTTCTAGTGGTGAGAAAGTTGTCCCACCTTGCAAATTCCACTACTGAACAGCCCCTTACACGTGATTCAAGGTCTTACAAGTACATGGTTGTGTGTCTGTGTGCTTCAAAAAAGTGTGTTTGTATCAGAGGGTGTGTGTTTGAGGGGTTTGTCTGTTTATGTGCTTTGCTGCAACTGACTGTTATGTCTTCAAGCCATTAGATGTCAAATCTATTTACTACATGATGTGCAAATCAGAAAGTGAAAAGCATTGTTGCCAGTAGGAAATAATAACAGATGATCCATGTTATTCATTATCATGTAAAATATGTATGTAGTCACACACAGCAACATTGTTAATTGATTTATCTTCTGCTACACCCGTTAATAATTAGTCAGGCTGCTGTCAACATCCTGCAGTACAATGACAGCTTAATGAGTTCTTCTCCCTTCAATAAACAGGTTCATTCTGGGATGACACATGTGGCTGCATTGCAACTACAAAGAGCTTTGTTTCACTGACATGCAATTGGTGGGAAAATGTATATCTGCAGTATACAGTTTGGGGGCAGTCATCAAATGTACAGTGCAAATAAATAAAGCTTGTTTTGAAATTATGATATTTTTTTTGGAAAAAAAAAAAAAAGAGCTTGCAGCTATACATAAAGGGATACTGCCATGGGAAAACATGTTTTTTTCAAAACTCATCAGTTAATAGTGCTGCTCCAGCAGAATTCTGCACTGAAATCCATTTTTCAAAAGAGCAAACAGATTTTGTTACATTCAATTTTGAAATCTGACATGGGACTAGACATATTGTCAATTTCCCAACTGCCTCCAGTCGTGTGACTTGTGCTCTTATAAACTTCAATCACTCTTTACTGTGCAAGTTGGAGTGATATTAACTGATATGTTTTGGAAAAAACATGTTTTTCCATGACAGTATCCCTTTAATTTGTAAAGTCTTAGCAAGTTTGTCATTTAAGGATTTTTACCACGCCAGAATTAAAAAGATTAGTAGTGACATTAAACTAAACACGTCCCTGTTTTACACATTCTCAGTATTACAATCATGAAATTCACTCACTCAATTTCAATCTCTGATTCTTAACAAAAAGTATAGAACATAAACAATATGTTTTTTAAAATGTATTCATTAGTTGGCAGTACAACCCAGGGCCGCCATCAGGGGGGGACAGGGGGGACAAGCGTACCGGGCCCGGGCATGAAGGGGGGCCCGGCAGCGCTGCATTTTTTTGAAGATCCGGGCCCCCCTTACGAGCGCCCGAGCCGTACGTCTTGCCTCTTCAGTGCCGAATGCGGAAGTGCCGAAAAGCCGAAGCCGATGCGACGAAAAGACCCGAAGTCACGGAAAAAGCCGAAGTCCCGAAGTCACGAAGCGCCGAAAAGACCCGAAGTCACGAAAACAGCCGAAGCCGAAGTCCTGAAGCAGCGCAAAGACCCGAAGTCACGAAAACAGCCGAAGCCGAAGTCCTGAAGCGGTGAAAAGACCCGAAGTCACGAAAGGAGGCGAAGTTGAAGTACTGAAGCCATGAGTTCAATTCTACTGAACACCAGTTTGTGTTTTTTTTTTTTTAATCCCCTGGCCACCAATGTATTATTTTAATATTCTATAGGCCCCTGCCACCAATCTTTTTTTTAAAACTTTTGTTTTTGGGGCCCCAATTTTTTTTTAACTCGTAAGGGGCCCCTTGCCACCATTGTTTTTTTTTTTTAAAAAAAAAATTAATTTTCTTTTTGGTGGCCCCAAATTTTTTTAACTTGTAAGGGGGCCCCTGCCACCAGTTTTTTTTTTTTTCAAAAAAAAATTATTTTTTTTTTAAATTTTTTTTGGGGCCCCAATTTGTTTTTAACTTGTAAGGGGGCCCCTGCCACCATTTTTTTTTTTCCAAAAAATTTTTTTTTCTCCAAATTTTTTTTTTGGGGCCCCAATTTGTTTTTAACTTATAAGGGGGCCCCTGCCGCCAATGTTTTTTTTTTTTTTCAAAAAAAAATTAATTTTTTTCCAATTTTTTTTTGGGGCCCCAATTTGTTTTTAACTTATAAGGGGGCCCCTGCCGCCAATGTTTTTTTTTTTTTTTTCAAAAAAAAATTAATTTTTTTTCAAATTTTTTTTTGGGGCCCCAATTTGTTTTTAACTTAGAAGGGGGCCCCTGCCACCAATGTTTGTTTATTTTTTAGTTTTTTTTACATTTTTTTTTGTTGGGGCCCCAAGTTTTTTTTAACAGGGGGCCCCTGCCACCAATGTTTTTAAAAAAAAAAAATTTTAATTTTTTTTTTTTGGGGCCCCAATTTTTTTTATAAGGGGGCCCTGACCATCAATAGCTTTTTACAACTTGTGTGGGGGGGGGTTACTTTTTTAGCGCTGATGTCTGTGTGGTCTTTTAACTGCGATGTGGGCGGGATATGGGGCGGAGCTTGGTCGTCAGTGTGGGCGGGGCCCAGGGGGCCCCAAAAATTTTGTTGTACGGGGCCCCGTGATTTCTAATGGCGGCCCTGGTACAACCTATGTCACAAGTTATGGCGTATCATTGTCCAGTATATTGATTAAGGTAGATACATCATCATATTCATTACAGTTGAAGTTCAGAGGTACAGTAAGAATACATGATAATTAATTACATGTGCACAGCTAGAGGCTAAACATCAAGCCAGCTCTCACAATTTACTTGATGTTTCATGTACTTTGTATGTAAGTTTAATTAGCCAGAGCATATGATTTACTAAGTCTATAAAGTAAGAGGACAAGGGAAGCTTAGGTTGCAGCCAATGTAATACAATGGCTTTTTTGCATTTAATAAGTACCAGTAAGTATCCTGGTGTGTATTTGTATAGGGACTAGATCATCTATGATACCTGGCAGTAAAACAAGATGGTCGAAAATATAAAATTATGTTTTTCTTAAAAAAAGGGCAGTTGGGGAGAAACCTGAGTCAGGAAAAATATGCATTTGTTACTTGCATTGTGTTGGCCACAACAGAACATTTTCAACTGAAGCCGATAGCACTGTACACTTGCCAGCTTCTGGGGTGTTTTCCTTGTGAGTACAAGGTCAAGGGGCTGCATTTACTCCTACATTCCTACATAGTGGAATTCATAAAAGTTTCACTGCAGGGCAACACAAGTGCAAATACTCATGTGTAAGAACCCTTCGTACTATGTAGCCCAAATTAAACGGCTGGCTGGGGAACAGACAGGCAGGCAGGAGTTTGGTAAAAGAAAGTAGCTTTATTCAGTGGAAGAAAAAAAAAGGCAGGCACAAGTACAGGAAGATATGAAGGAGATACACTAGCACAGGAGGGATTCATGAAACACAAGCCTAGGAACTGGCAGAATAGCTCAAGCAAGGTCAGGCAGGCGGTGGTCAGCACGTAAGTGAATGAGGGGCACATATCATTGTCAGAGTAACAATTTGGAATTTGGTCTTCATTTTTTTTTGAAGTTTTTTTTAAATTATTTTACAACTCGGGTACTATTTATGGTTGCTGGGTTCACAATTACCATAATAACCTGACAGCTGTGTAAATGAGAACTGGAATATGTAAAAATGAGGGAAGGACTAGAGAGATAAATAAGAAAAAGTGCAGTTAAAATTACAGAACAATAGTTTATCAGCCCCATTAAAAAGCTGGAAAGAGGCATAAGAGGAATGCAAACAACTAAAAGATCTAATACTAAAAAGTCCATTTGAAAAGTTATAAGAAAACGCAATTATATAATATACTAAATCTAACTTTACGTTATCTTTTACGTCCCACAATCACACTACCGCAAGCTCGTCTTTAAAATAAGGTGCTTACTGGATATTCATGGGTGTCAAAAAAGGCACACATAACACAGCACAGACACACCAGATGGAGGAGCATGAGCGGAGATCAGGTCAGATCAGTCTTACACAAGTTCCCAGCTTGTATACAAAAAGCTGTCAGCGTGGGCAATATGCATTAGTGTTGCACTGGGAATGTGATCTACCGTCAGTTGTAAAAAAATAGTTGTAGTTATGCTACATGTTGCAATAAATAATGGAGAAGACTGCAACTAAGTCTGAGAGAAGCAAAATAACGTATTCCTTATTTATTCTAAGACACCGTAGAGAGAGAGAAAGAGGGAGGTACTCCTTATAAATGAAATCTGCTCAATATTTTATCCTGTACTTGTAAAAATCTTTTCTTTAGCCCAGTAGGATTTCTGAAGACTACTGCATTATAAAACACCCACAAACCCACTTAGTCCCATACAACAGTGGTGGGACCCTTGGCTAGATTCTAACCAGTAAATTGAATATCTATTTTCTCCACATGTCCATGTTTCTTCTCATACTCCAGAATGTTCTTATGGGACATTTCTTTAGTGTACTGTGTTAACACTATAGTAGATTTTAGATTGTATGTGATCCTGTGACTGGGAGTGATGGGAATAATGAACAGTTTCTGCAAAATGCTGTATGTCAAGTCAGCACTAAATAAATAAATATAATAAATAAATAATAAAACTGTATTTACATGACTTAGACTTATGATTAATATAAAGGTATTATTTAATAAGAATATTGTATTTTTTTATATTTAGGGGCAAATTCATCAAGGGTCGAATATCGAGGGTTAATTAACCCTCGATATTCGACTGGGAATGAAAATCCTTCGACTTCGAATAGCGAAGTCGAAGGATTTTGCGCAAATACTTTGATTGAACGATCGAAGGAATAATCATTCGATCGAACGATTAAATCCTTCGAATCGAACGATTCAAAGGATTTTAATCCAAAACTCTAAGGATTATCCTTCTACCAAAAAAACTTAGGAAAGCCTATGGGGAAGGTCCCCATAGGCTAACATTGAGTTCGGTAGGTTTTAGGTGGCGAACTAGGGGGTCGAAGTTCTTTCTTAAAGAGACAGTACTTCGACTATCGAATAGTCGAATAGTCGAACGATTTTTAGTTCGAATCCTTCGATTCGAAGTCGAAGTCATAGTCGAAGGTCGAAGTAGCCCATTCGATGGTCGAAGTAGCCCAAAAACACTTCGAAATTCGAAGTTTTTTTACTTCGAATCCTTCACTCGAAGTTAATGAATTGGCCCCATAGTGTAGATTCTGTAGAGCAGATTATGTATCACAATCCTAATGCATGAAGGTCAATGGGCATTTTTTCTTATGGTGACTTTTTTGTTCAAGTGCATTAAAGTCAAGGGGCGTTTCTTATGAGCGTTTTTCTCAGGAAATTTTTCCACTGTAAATTTTTGCCACAGTTTTGCGAAATTCGGATTTTCACTGCAAATCCGTGGCTGGCGAATAAATTCACTCATCACTAATCACCACTTTAACTCCATGCTACACTGTCAAGCTGTGTATTAAATGTAAGGCTGAGGTTACATTTCTGATGTTACAATTGATGTAAAAATGACAATGCCTTTATTCTGCATGTCTATTATATAAAACAATGGTGTACATCCAAATACATACTTTAATAAATAGCACACCTTGATAAATTACCTTATTCCATGTTTTACACCAGATGTAAAGTGGTGTCAACTATTGGAGTACAGTTCTGGAGTAAATGAAAATGACAACATCAACATTTGTAACTTCTAATAGATTCTGTCTGATGATTAAATTAGAAAAATAACACTATTATTTTACACAACTTTTTACACTTTTTTTGGTGTAAAATATTTTACATACCGTATATACTTGAGTATAAGCCGACACGAGTATAAGCCGAGGTACCTAATTTTACCTACGAAAACTGGGAAAACTTATTGACTCTAGTATAAGCCTAGACACAACTACAGCCCTGTCTCCCAGCAGCGCACATTCTGCCAAAGCGACCCCCCCAGCGATCAACCGGACTTCTTTGCAAAGCAAAGTTGATGGTGACAGAGAATTGCCAAACGGATTACTGTGTGCATTGTCCCACTGTCCCACTACCATGTGCAGAGGGTGCTGTTTGATATTGCCATCACTGTTAATCTTTCGTATAACCAACAGAGGGTGCTGTGTGATATTGCAGTCACTGTTATTCTTCCATATAACCAACAGATGGCGCTGTGTGATATTGCAGTCACTGTTATTCTTTCATATAACCAACAGAGGGTGCTGTGTGATATTGCAGTCACTGTTATTCTTTCATATAACCAACAGAGGGCGCACTTTTATTTTTTCATATAACCAACAGAGGGTGCTGTGTGATATTGCAGTCACTGTTATTCTTTAATATAACCAATAGAGGGCGCACTGTTATTCTTTCATACAACCAACAGATGGCGCTGTGTGATATTGCAGTCACTGTTATTCTTCCATATAACCAACAGATGGCGCTGTGTGATATTGCAGTCACTGTTATTCTTTCATATAACCAACAGAGGGCGCACTGTTATTCTTTCATATAACCAACAGAGGGCCTTGTGGGATATTGCAGTCTCTCCCCAAGTGTACTGTTTGTATAGGAATGATTAAAAGTGACTGCAATCTCAGCTACTCGGGTCCGGTACCACTGACCCGAGTATAAGCTGAGGTAGACTTTTTCAGCACATTTTGGATGCTGAAAAACTCAGCTTATACTCGGGTATATGCGGTATATGCGGTAGCTTAATAAATACACCCCAATATCTGTGGTTAAGTATCCATGTGAATTATTAATCAGTCTGATTTGTGGTGCATTACTAAATGTGGCAGACACTGAATTTACAGTAAAAGGAGGGTTATTCACTGAATGGGGACAGTACTAAATTAAAACAAGAGCTGCTTTTGACATATACACTGCTCGTTTAACAATTTGGTTTGTTTTCTGATCCCTGCAGAGGATCTTCCTATCCCTGGGTGATTTGGTTAAACATTTAGGGGGTTATTTACTAAACTCTGAATGCAAAAATCATAAAAAATTGGTGTTTTTTTTTATAAAATCTGACTTTTCAGAAATTTCTAGGAATTTATTAAACCCCGAGGATGGAAAAGTCTGAATCTGAAAATCCGGCATCTCAGACCTGTAGAGGTTGCATATAAGTCAATGGGAGAAGTCCCAATGATTTTTTGATGTGCGCTTGGTTTCGTGCAATACCCCAAAGTTTTCGGGCAAAAAGAAATCAGAGTTTTCGGGTGAAAAATCCAGAAAAAATCCAGAAAAAATCCGAAATCTGATTTTTTCCTGCAACCCAAATTTTCGGGATAATGTAATAATAAATAAGTATAAAAAAACTAGCGGATTTGATCGGAGTTTGCAGCAGAAAATGTTGAGATAAATTGGACTTTGATAAATAACCCCCTTACAGTTCAGCGGAATCTGAATTCTAAAAAAAAGTGCCGGGATTGGTCAATACAGGAAAATATTGAATGCGACAGAGATGTAAATTTAGTCTTAATTAATAAAAGGCATCTACACATTTCTCTTTGTGTTTTCTCAAAAATAGTCCTTTAGACTTTAGAGCATGGTCCAAGCTAATTCACAAATACCTATCACAAGAAAATCATTGAAAGGATAGTTATTATTGATATTGGGGAGACTCCATAATAGTTCTATATATTATCATTGACCTCAAATTGGTATCAAAACTTTTACTGGTGTTGCTGAGGATTCCTGCAACTAGGAGACACAATTTGCTAACAATTGTCTTTATGCCAGGCATAATAACCTTTATAAAAGCCTTTATTAGATTTTTATGATTTGATTACCATTTAATGTGCTTTTTAGAAATCTTGCTGTACTGGTAAAGAAAATATATTAATTGTTTGTGTTTAAAAAAATATATAAACTAAACAGATGTAAAGGACAGTAACTGGAGTACCATACTAGGCTGCCAATTTCCTAACAATTATAAATATTGCTTTACAATACTTCAGGAGAGGAAAAAACTTGCATGCAAAATTAAAAATATATAGGTAACATGGCAGGAAAAGAAGAAATCGCTTGTAAGAATAAAAAAACACAATTTTATCTCACATTTTTACACGTTGTGCTTATTTGAGTATCTGGAACATGGCCCCTGAGTGTTCTTTCCCAAAGCTGCAGATATACTATGCTTTAAGGTCACTTACTGCAGTTTTATTTAATTGACAGAGTACTAAAGTCAGTGATATCTATGATTATTTCTCCAGATGCCCAGCTCTCAGCTAAGCATTTATTTTTGCATCAGTTGCAATGTATATAATTCCAATCAGCAGGTGACCTTTCCAGTAAGTGATGAGACAAAAGAATTGTGTGTTTGCCCTTCCATTTGCTGTAAGACATAATTTTTCTTCTGTGAAAATTATAGTTATGAGTCACGGAAATGTTCATACACTCTAGAGACTCACTCAGCGTATGCATAATTCTTGTATTTCTCAATGACATCACTAACATTTGCATTTTCTAAAAGACTGGAAGAGAAAATTACATAGTTTACAACTGTAGAGACAACTCTGTCATTATTTATTGAAGGTTATAAGTAACAGAAGAGCCACACAATGTGAATGCAAGCTCAGGTTTAATATAAGGTGCATCTTCATCATATATTTACATAGTGCTTTACAATAACATATAACAAATGATGCGTTAAAACAAATTAACAAACAAGGGTTACAAAATTAGAAGGATTAGAGACAAAACAGGAACAGACAACCCTGCACATAGTAGCTTACAATCTAAAGTAATGGGAAACAACTGACACATAGGGTTGTTGCAATAATTTGCGATTATTCTTTATGCTGATTTCTGATTATTGAAGGTGCATCAAATAGGCTTCTTACAACAGGTAGGTTTTAGGGAACGCTTGGAGAGTGTAATACTGGAAGTCATGGTAGCGAACAGACAGGCAGAAGTGCAAGTTGAATCTTTCAATTGGGAATAAGATGAAGTTATGAGAAGAGAAGTGAGGGACTAAGAAGCATAGTATAGGGAACATGATGAAGTGTATACTGATGTAGGAGCTGAGATATAGGGAGGGGTATCATTTTAAGACTCTTAATTATTAATATTCAGGTGCAGAAACCCATAGCAAGAGGTTTCCTGTAACTATTAATTTCTACCTGATGATTGGTTGCTTTAGGTGATAAGAACTGCAGCAAATGTTGCCCCTTTATTACATAACTTCCTGAATATGATTGGGAGTCCGTGAAGACAGGTGAGCAGATTATAGCAGTGTGATAAAAGAAGTGAAAGAGTCTGTTGCATTTACAACATACCAAAGTGGTGAAAGACAGTAGACAACATCTGTAAGAATTATGTTACAATAATTTGACCAGGAAAAATAATACAATTGTGGATTATTGGCTTGTTTCCAAGTTCAGGTAATAGTATTGTCTTGTTTCCAAGCTAAGGTAACAGTGAATATTTAATCTAATGAAAATTGCAGGATTTGGCTAGATTTTGTACAGTATATGGGACGTAAAATAAAGATCAAAGACAAAAATGACTCCAGGCAGCAAGCTTGTATCGTTTTGTAGGCAGTACATATTCACAAATCTAGTTGTTTTCAAACAGTCTACCATAAATTATGATGTTTTTTAGTTGTTTTAGAAATATTTTAATTTCCAGTAGCAGCAGCTAGGTAAGCCTGGTTGCCATTCCTGTAACAATTGGATACAGTATTTTAAATGGGGGTCACTGACCCTAGCAGCCAAAAAAATACTGCTCTGAGGCTACAATTTTACAGTTGTTTTTTACTTTTTCTTCTATTCAAATTCAAGTCTCTCATTCAATTGCCTAGTTGCTAAGGTAAATAAGACCCTAAAATATAAAACTGGAGAGCTGCTGTACATAAAGCTACATAACTAAAAAAACATAAAACATTTAAAAATAAAAGACATATTGTAAATTCTCACAGAATTTCAACGTTTACGTCGTACTAAAAGTTAATTTAAAGGTGAACTACTCCTTTAAATGGAAACGTCAATCATATGTTAAATGATACTGTCATGGGAAAAAAAAAATTCAAAATGAATCAGTTAATAGTGCTGCTCCAACAGAATTCTGCACGGAAATCCATTTCTCAAAAGAGCAAACAGATTTTTTTATATTCAATTTTGAAATCTGACATGGGGCTAGACATATTGTCGATTTCCCAGCTGCCCCAAGTCATGTGACTTGTGCTCTGATAAACTTCAATCACTCTTTACTGCTGTACTGCAAGTTAGAGTGATATCACCCCCTCCCTTTTCCCCCCCAGCAGCAAAACACAAGAACAATGGGAAGGTAACTAGATAACAGCATCTTAACACCAGATAACAACTGCGTGGTAGATCTAAGAACAACACTCAATAGTAAAAACCCATGTCTCACTGAGACACATTCAGTTACATTGAGAAGGAAAAATAGCAGCCTACCAGAAAGCATTTCTCTCTAAAGTGCCGGCACAAGTCACATGACCAGGGGCAGCTGGGAAATTGACAAAATGTCTAGTCTCATGTCAGATTTCAAAATTGAATATAAAAAAATCTGTTAACTCATTTGAGAAATGGATTTCAGTGCAGAATTCTGCTGGAGTAGCACTATTAACTGATTCGTTTTGAAAAAAACATGTTTTCCGGTGACAGGATCCCTTTAATGTAAATACCAAATCCCTAAACTGCCAGTGACCGGTTGAACACCACTCAGAAATTCTCACTTGTTTCTATGTTTCAGAAGAGAAGCCCATAGGCACAATGTTTTGCAAGAATTCTTTAAGAAGTGGTGACAATTTATTAAGGTGTGAGTTTAATTGTACCTGCCCAAACGCCACATTTCAGACATTGCGGAATCCAT
Organism: Xenopus laevis; assembly: GCF_017654675.1. Lineage (NCBI taxonomy): Eukaryota > Metazoa > Chordata > Amphibia > Anura > Pipidae > Xenopus > Xenopus laevis. The sequence continues at coordinate 75,633,314 of NC_054377.1, forward strand.
TAATGGGAAAAATTTAGGTGGCAAGTAAATTCTGGTGGAAGTCACAATGGAAGAAAGTGCATAAAAAAATTGATGGATGAACACATAGAATTTCTAGTGACTACTTATTTTAAGATTAGATTTTTAAACAGAGGTATGCAAATGCTACAAATCAATACACAGCTTGGTAAGTACACAGTTTTTTGGTTGCTGATTTTTTACACAGCATGATGCATAGGCCCCTTAGTTTAAAAGAAATTAAATCAACAAATGCATCAACTGTAACAGCTGCTGTGTAACAGATCTATATTCAATACAATGTATTGATGTAAACCTTTTGAGATATTAGCAGTTTTAGACATCTATACTGCTAGGCAGGTTCAGCTCTTTGAAGACCAAACAGACCCTGTTTATGCACTTTCTATGAACTTCCTGGATTCAGTTAATACTAAAAGCCTGGTATTAACAGTCCAATAATGCCAATATCTCAGAAACCACTCAAAGTGAAAATATTGAAAATTACAAAAGTATAAAGAACCATACAGAAGTCAACAAAACCATAAATATGAACAATACAGCAAGCGCACAGCTGCAAAAAGCAGCAAATGCTTATACTCTACAAGAGCAAAACAAGGATTAATTTTTAAAAAAGTGCTTGGGTGTAATTAAGTGCATGTGTCTTTAGAGACTGCAAAAATGCAAGTGCTCTAAGAGGTAGTATTTTATTTTCAATTTGAAGATAGTTGTGAATGGATTTTGCTATACAGCAGTTGCATGCAAATCTAGTTCCACAGATAAGGAGTAGACTAAGAATGTAACACATGTGAGCACTTAGACTGTGTCCAAGCACAAACATGACACTATGATACCAGTTGAGATAAATAATGATATGCAATTAGGTGCAGACAGTGGTTTAACTAGATGTTACTGGGCCCCACAGCAAATTCAGTTTAGGGCCCTAAGACATTGTTAAATTGACCTATTCTCCCTCATGTTTACCAGTTTTTTTACCCACAATGCAGCCATTTAACATGATTACAGCATCATTGTGGCCTCAAGGTGATGATGCACTTAATAGAGCTTTGTCCAATATGTTACAACTAGGGATGCACCGAATCCAGGATTCGGTTCGGGATTCGGTATGATTCAGCCTTTTTTAGCAGGATTCGTCTGAATCCTTCTGCCCGGCCGAACCAAATCCTAATTTGCATATGCAAATTAGGGGCACAAGGAAGTAAAACATGGTTTTCCAGTCCCACCCCTAATTTGCATATGCAAATTAGGATTCGGATTTGGTTCGGTATTCGGCCAAATCTTTCACGAAGGATCCAAAATAGTGGATTCGGTGCAACAAGTACAGATGTGTGTATCCTTCAATGTAAATCGGACACATTTACATTGAATTTTTCTTTTCTTCCAATAGACACAGACAGCTGTGGAAACCCTGCAGTTACCAACACATTTGAGGGTGGCAGTGCTAAATCAATAGGCATACTTGCACGTGTTTTGGAATGTATAGGTGCTGAAAACAAATATGCAGTGCAAGGTGTAGCTTTAGATACCTGTGATGAATACCATTTTTTCATGTGATGAATTCAGCCATACATATGTATGTGTAATCGCAACCGATAAGGAATCATGTACTTGCACCCAAAGTCACTCCCTGCACTTTCATATAGTTGTGTTTGCACTGCCTTTGTCCCACCTCCTGTTATAAATTTTATGTAAGAGTGTCTAGGGGAGTTTAGCTCTAGGATTACCGTAGTGGCCTACATCAATGGACACAGCACACTTGAGCTTAAATAATTGTGTGCATATGCAACAACATCTGCACTTTTTCAGTACAGTGCACATATTTTAACACATTAGCCTAAATTGCATCAGACACATCAAACCTTCAAGGATGCAAATAATCTGGAATTATGGAGGGAAATTAACCTCTTTTAAATTTCTCAATGAGTTTCTGCTACTTTGCTTGTCATACAGTAACAGCTCAGGAGCAACAGTAAGAAACATACTACCAGGTCCTAATAGCTCTCAAGCAGACATCTAGTAATCCTGGTGGACAACCATGATGCTTACAACATTCACCAACACAAGGGCACCTCGAAGGATTTGGTCTAAATAAGCCGAAAACATGGTAATTTATATCTTAAACATGTAGAAGTGACTGTCTGCTCCCTTTATTAAACTCCAAATAAGATGTATGGGGGAATGTAATAAAAATCGCAAAGAGCAAAACAATTAGCACAAATAAAAAGTCACAATGTAATACTCTTGCTTCAACTGTTATTACATTGAGAATATTTTTTCGGTTACTGACTTTTATTACATTCCCCCATAAGAATCTTAAAATGGTTTTCATTTTTCTGACTTCCATTCTCCTTAAAGGAGAAGGAAAGGCATTTTCTACTTGGGGGTGCCAAAAGTTAGGCACCCCAAATGATTCTATTTACTTACCTGACACCACAGGCCGGTGCTCCTATCAGCAGAAAACTGCAGTGCCCGGGGTTATTCCAGCGAGCACCACAGAGTGCATGCACAATAGAGCAAAAAGCTGAACTTTAACAAAAAAGACAGCTATTTTATTTTACTGAGCATTCGTCTGCCCCCGTAAATTTGAAGAAAGAAGAAGCAGGAAGGCAATCGCTCCGTGGAGCTTGCTGGACTAACCCTGGGCTGGTGCAGTTTTCTTCTGATAGGAGCACTGGCCTGGAGTGTCAGGTAAGTAGATACAATCACTTATGGGTGCCTAACTTTTGGCACCCATAAGTACATAAAAACACCTTTCCTTCTCCTTTAAAGTAGCAGTTTACCCCTTATTCAGCACAAGTTCAGTGAGTAGAGCTATACTTTTAGCATATTGTTTAAAAAAATCTATATGATTTTGGTTATTTCTCGCAACAGAGGAAAGACTAAAACCAAAAGTAGTTTTACATGTTTTTCTCAGCAACTCTATAGGTGGCCATATACATGCTGACACATACTGTACCTGGGCACCAGGGAATTTTGTTCTGCTCCCTCATATGGAATAGACATGCCAAAAATGGCACTTGGCAGGTATTTTTAAGTATGCTTGTTGGCAAAGTTATTAATAGGAAAGAAATCTAACCTTATAGGAAGGGGCAAATAGATACAACTACTTAATTCAATAAAACATGACGTTAAATAGCCAAATTATAACAAACTATAGATTGCTTGACTTTACCAATAAATAACTTTTAAACTAAGTACCTCTAAAACATTGCAATGTAATATACACAGCAATACAGGCAATTCAAATCCTATTTTGTTTTATACATGTATGTTTGGTCAATATGTTACAGATAAAGAATGAATAAGGTTCAGATGGCTCCAACGAAACGACATATATATTCACACCTTTAAAAATGAATGCTGTAACATATTAGCTACAGTATATGCACCTTATGAACATCACATGATGCCAAAACATATACTGCTATACTTATAACCCTTTACATGCTAGGCTACATAGAATATATTGGTTGACACAAACATATCAACGTGCCAGGACCCCAGACTGTTTTTCAAAGTTTCTATTTGATTAATGGCACAACAAGAGGCATGCCAGGATCAAAATGCTCTGGCATGAAAAGGATGAAACTACATTGCGTGCTGTATAGACAGTAAATGATCACTTCTAACTGCAGTCAGCCCCTTTTTCAACATATATTTAATACATGCAGTAGGAAACAATCTATCAGGTAGGAAACTATTCTATGCTGTTGAATAGAATAGTTTTAATAACAGAATAGAATAATATGTAAAATGCTGGTGAATAGTATTAACGTTTCTTTTTCTGTGGTGTGTTGTTATAGAAGTTTACAAGGCTGCAGTTATGCCCAAATATTTGGACATTGTTTCATTTACATTTTCTTTTTTTCCCCATTTATTAACTTAAATTAATGCCATAGTGCGTTAAGCTCTGATGTTTTTCTACCCTGCAATTTCACAGGGTAAATTAAATCAGCCCTACTATATTACATGCAAAAAGCTATATATATTGGGTATTGAGTCAAATGTATTCATGCAGCTCAACATTCAAGATCATTCAGATAGGCCATGGAGAGAGACACATTCTCAACCTAAAACATCACTCACTTGTGGAACCCCTTTGGGTTTTTGCAAATAAATACTGTCCATCCAAAAGAGGAACAACTGAAAGTGTGTATGAATTATTGCAAAAATGTAATTTCCATTTTATCAGCTAGTCTTGTAAGTTTAATTCACGCTTGCATGATGTCTTTATTCATAGATATTGCAGTGGGGTTATTCCAACTTTATTGTGGTGCACAGAATACAAGTAGGATCAAATATTCCTAAAAATTTGAAATAACCCCTCTGCGATATTACAGGTATTATTGCGAACTGGCAACAGAGGAGGCCAACTTTAATACCTTTGTCACCTTACTATTATTTTTCTAATATCCGAAACATTCTGATTCTGCTAAATCGTACATAATTGTCATGCCATTTAAATCCTATTACATTATATATTTAACCCTTAATATGATAAGTGTTTGTGTATTGCATGTATATGTACATACACACAAACACACATATTTGTAAATAGAGCAACAGAATCAAGACTTCTGCAACTCTAGCTGATCATAAACATACATTATTCCTATATTCAGCTTTAGATGAACTGTTCAGACTTGCCAAACCAGACCAACCATATTTACAAGGTACTAGTAGTGACTTGTGTAATTGTTGACATTCTTGAGCTATTTGGGAATAAACTATTCCGAGTGTACAAGTTAGCAAGTCTTTCATTTGTCTTCAGCACTGTCCAGTCTGCATAAAGATTTCTTAGGTACATAAAAACACTGTCTCTGAAGATCATTCCTATGTTGTGTCCTTATATAATATATCCTGTTCTCCACAAATACAAGCCAGCCTTCCAAAGTAGTAATCCAAACTTCCATACCAAGATCCCGACTCTCCATGCCACCAAGCTAGCTCTCCAAAAGAGCAAACCCGCTCTCCATATTAACAGTCCAGCACTACTTAAGAGCAATCCAGTTCTCCACACCAACAGTGCAACTCTCCATATCAATAATCCAGCAGTCCACAAAAGAACTCCAGCACTCCAAACCAACATCCCAGCAGTCCACATAAGTAGTCCAGCTGTCCATAACAACAGTCCAGCCCTCCAGACCAACATTACCGCACTCCAAACCAGTAAGATGACACTCCAAACCAGTAACCCAGCACTCCACAACAGCTCTTCCACTTCATGTACGTCATTAACTTCTTCTGGAACTACAGAAGTTATACTCTAGAATATGAAGGAACAAGCCATTAGAACATTGCCTTAGTTTTAACTTACACTCAAGAATATAATCATTTAAAAAGTTTAAAATATTCCATGTCTTTATTTTATGTACATTACACTAGTGCGTTAGCATACAAACTAATTCTTAGTTATTCTCTAGCTAAGAATAGCAACCTTTAAATGTGTGTGTAGCGGATGGGAGTTAAAGCCAATGTTATTGAGTGAAATATGATTTCTATCAGTGAAAAACTTTTATTTAGCTAAAAGCACCCTGTTCCTTAATAAAATCCCTCACTGAAAACAAGAAAATATGATTGCACAAGAAAGGAAATATTTTGAAATGTGGTTTAATTACGTATAAATTGTTTTCTGCCATACACTGTATGGGTAGTGAGATGTTATATACATGCTGCAAAACCCATTTCACATTGTATGCAATATTTTGTAGCATGATTGATCATAGAACAAAGACATATCCCTCCTAGAATCCTATATGAAGCAGCAGCTTTTTCACTCTACTGAACATGCTCTGGCCCATGGGCCATTAAAGAATGAAGAAGCAGACGAAGATGATGGCTCCATTGTGCCTGTTCAGGCCTGGGGTATCAGGTAAGTGATTCTAATCACTGTGGGTTCATTTAGGAACCCCCAGTTAATTCACGTTTCTTTCTCTTTACAGGCTGAAGACCACAACTGCACTGCATAGTCTAGATGGGGCCTTACCGGTGTTTTGTAAAGAGGGAGTATGACCCTCTCCCCCTGGCGAAAGTATACCCATTTCAAAACAGGACAATACCTTACTGGCCCTTTCTGATGTAGACTGACATATTCTGCTACAGCTAAGTTTATTATCCACAAGTACATATGGGCCTTCTCCATTCCATTAAGTGTATAAGTGGCTTGCATATTTTTGTATCCCTTGTATGACCTTACATTTATCAAAACTGAATCTCATCTGCCACTTAGCCACTACTCTCTGTACACATTTCTATTCACATATAAACAAAATTGCCAACATAACTTAGCTTAAAAAACAAACATTAGTGCGACACTGTATTGAACACTTTGGCAAAATTCAAATAGACCATATCTATGTTGGCGCTCTAAAAATACATGGTAATAATAATCTACTGCAACCCCGCTATCCTAGTTCCTACATGCCTTTGCAGAGTTAGTCCTGTAACTCTCACTCCTCAGTTGTATACATTGAGAAAAGAACTGATTAAGCATATTTGCTTTTTCAGCATCGCTTGTTCCCAAAACAACCACCATTTCTAATGGATCTACATTCTCAAGGTAGATCTTTTTACAACAGATATACAGTAGAAACCAAATTTTATGATTTTCAGGGGACAAGGAAAAAATAGTGTAATATCCAGGAAAATGTAAAATCAGGAAAACATGTTAGAGCAACTTAGTCTTCAAGTATTCAAAGCATTGGTGTAACTAAATATTACTGGGCCCCACAGCAAATTCTTTTTCAGGTTCTCAGAATACCTAGAGGGTGACCTGTTTTACCAACATTTATTGAAATTCTATAAGAATTAGGGCCTCATGGGGCCCCTATACCTCCTGGCCCCCCTGCAGCTTCAGGGTCTGCTTCCTATGTAGTTATGCCCCTCTCTCAAAGGATATAAGCATACATTGAGAACAGTAATAACTTAAAGGAACAGTAACAACAAAAAATACAAGTGTTTGGTTAGTGCACTGGTAAAATGTATCTGTTTGCTACAGAAACACTACTATAGTTCATACAAACAAGCTGCTGAGTAGCAATGGTGGAAATTGAAAAAAGGCTATATGACACAGGGTAAATAATGGATAAAAGATAACATTATGTTCTACAAAGCTTGAGCAGCTTAGTAATAGAAACAATAGTAGTAGTGTTTCAGAAGCAAACACAGCAGTTTTACTAGTGCAGGGCAACATTGCATTATGTTTTTATTACTTGAAAACAATTTAATTTTTTGATGTTACTGGTCCTTTAAAGGAGTAGTAAGGTCACAATCACTGGGGGTGCCAAAAGATAGGCACCCCCACCCCCACTGATCGTATTTACTTAGCTGATACCCTGGGCTGGTTCTCCCATTAGCAGAAAACTGCACTAGCCTGGAGTTCTTCTTAGCAAGCACCACAGAGCTACTTCTTTCTTCACTAGCCCAGACCAACAAATGTGCAGTAGAGAAAAAAAGATCCCTTTCTGTTAAAGTTTGGCTTTTCACTCTACTTGCACATGTGTGAAGAAATAACCCACCTCTCCAGGGTTTCAGGTAATCACTGGGGGGTGCCTACATTTTGGCACACCCCAGTGATTGTTGACTTTCTTTTTTCCTTTTAATGTAGAACCATTCCTTGTGTTAATACACAAAAGTTATGAACATCTTATAGTTTATATCCTTATACATGGTGCTTAGTGACTTATAATATCCTTATATGTTACAGTAGGAGGTACATTATTCACTAACTAAATTTACAATAAGGAGTACATTATTGTACCCTATTGTAAAATACAAGGATATTATAAGACACCAAGAAGTTTCATGACTGTACAGAAGAATAAGGTTGAGTGCTTTTATACAGGTCATGGATCTCCAAGGTGACTTAACTTCCTATTGTAAAAATATAAGGACATCATACCGCCCAACTATCCAGTTTTTCGCAGGACAGTCTCAGTTTTGACAGTCCCTGATTATTGTACAGAGTTTCTCTTTGATCTCCTGCACTGCTGCCAGAAAAAGATACAAGATTTCTGAAACGTAATTAAACAAGAGGCTTTTTGGCAGAGAGCCCAGGATACTCAGCACCTGCACATAGATACATTTGTACCTATTTAAGATGAGCAAAGATACAATTGTAACTTTTAAAGATAAGCAGGTCTCTTGAGAGAACTGAGAATCCCAGCTTGAAGTGCAATTAACCTTTCATTAGCAAAACTGCAATAACACATAAAACATAACCCTAAAAACCCACATTAATGTGTTCAGACTTTCCATAACGTGCCAAACTTTGTAAAATGGACATGGTATTTAAGGAGTGAGGGCCACAAAATAGGCGTGTTCAAAATAAATCACCTTGCCAAATGTGGCAGAACTTTTTGTCCCTCTTTCTGATGTTCAAATGTTGGGAGATATGGGATATTATATATTTATATGACTATATAAAGGCACTATGCCAAAGGCCTCTGTGAGTCATGCGACAGAAATTATATTACTAACTGTTGATTATAACTGATGACATCACCAAGCACCGTTCATAAGGATATCATTTACAGAACAGTTAATTTATTAGTATAAATCCTCTACAAGAACTATATCTTATAGAACGTCTGAAATTGCTTTCAGGTTGTAATCTCATTAAATGGCACAGCCAGATTTTTTGTTGCAAATGCAATTCATCACTGTAAATTAATTACATAGATGGCAGTTTTCTCTATAAGAATCTTAGTGAAACACACTGGTTCAATATATTTGCAATATTGGATAAATATCCTAAAATGATGTTCATAAAATTAGAAATGTTTTTAAAGCTTTGCTGATGTAGGATTAGAAGTGTGCTAGAAGTATACTGTGCCAGGGACAGTAGGATCTTATTTTATATATATTTTCTGCTCCTATGAAGCAGATACTTTTCTCACTACATCAGCAAACCGACAACATCAGAATATGATCTCTTGTATAAGTAGTTCCCTTTTTTTAAAATGTGCTTCTCTTCTGAACTTTATTGAATGCCTCCAGCACTTTTATTTATGCAGTCAGCAGTACTGCACTACCTGAGAGAAAAACTCTTTATTTCAGAGCAGGGTAGATGACCTACTTTCCCTTATCATGACATTTTAAATAAAATGCATGGTATTCGAAAGCAAGGTCTACTCAAATTCAGGAAATGTTGCTACTTTATCGAGGTTGAGGATAATCCTTCCTTACTATTCTGGATAAGCAATATGTTGCAGGTAACGGCCCTTAATAATTTTTCTGCCAGATAGGTATACAGTACATACAGAGTGTGCAGATGTGTATATATGCATACACAGCAGAGCATACATTTCTGTCCCTATATTATGCATATGGATACTGTTGATTTGAGTATTTATTATATTTATAGCTAGGGATGTGTTTACTCTAGTTGCTCAGAAGCTTGAGAGAGGATCTTTTGTACAGATGTGTTAGAAATACACAGGATATTTTAATATTGGTTCATTCCCAGTGGCACAAGTGCTTGTTAAAGGAAAACTATACCCCCAAATAATGTAGGTCTCTATAAAAATAAATTGCATAAAACAGCTCATATGTAACACCTTGCTTCATGTAAATACATAATTTCCATAATAATTTACTTTTAAGTAGTATGTGATATAGGGTAATCCTGAATATAAAGCTGCCATTTAAGAACTAAGGGCCGTCTCCTGGGATCCTACGATTCACGGTGCACACAAACAAACCAAAGAAACCATACTTGTTCAATTAAAAGCCAATTAAAAGACAAAGTTCCATCTTCTGCTCCTATACTTCTTCCTGTTACAGTTAGAACTGCATTATTTCTGGTCCGGTGATCTCTGAGGCAGCACACAAACCATCACAAAATAGTGGCTCAAGGTAAGAGATGTAAAAGGATAATATTTACTTAAAGGGGTGGTTCACCTTTATGTAAACTTTATAGAGTGACTAATTTGTAAACAATCTGTTTTATAGTGAATTGTTTGCCTTCTTCTTCTGACTCTTTTCAGCTTTCAAATAGGGGTCACTTACCCCGTCTAAATAACAAATGCTCTGTAAGGCTACAGATTTATTATTATTGCTACTTTTATACTACTTATCTTTCTATTCAGGCCCTCCCCTATTCATATTTCAGTTTCTTATTCAAATCAGTTTGTGATTACTAGGGTAATTTGGACCCTAGCACCCAGAAGAGCTGCTGAATAAAAAGCTAAATAATAAAAAATGAAAACCAATTGCAAATTGTCTCAGAAGATCACTCTCTACATCATACTAAAAGTTAATTTAAATGTGAGCAACCCCTTTTAATATATTTCAGTTTGGTAAGATTATTTAATATACCACTTAATATGATATAAACTATCTGTTGCTTAAAGGGATACTGTCATGGGAAAAAAAATTTTTTTCAAAATGAATCAGTTAATATTGCTGCTCCAGCAGAATTCTGCACTGAAATCCATTTCTCAAAAGAGCAAATAGATTTTTTTTATATTCAATTTTGAAATCTGACATGGGGCTAGACATATTGTCAATTTCCCAGCTGCCCCAGGTCATGTGACTTGTGCTCTGATAAACTTCAATCACTCTTTACTGCTGTACTGCAAGTACTACCAGCTGCCTGGTAGATCTAAGAACAGCACTCAATAGTAAAAACCCATGTCCCACTGAAACACATCCAGTTACATTGAGAAGGAAAAACAGGAGTATGGAACAGGTAAAGCTTTGTTGGACAATGTAAGCACTTTTTCCACTTGATGCCAATTTCTATATATTCATATATATGTTGAAAGGTATCCTAAGGTGAATATATTTGAAATAGTTAATTTAATTAAAATATATAAAATATTTAGCAAAACAATACTTTAGTAGAACAAACAGGGTCAATACAATAATAAATAAAAAGTACAGTTACATTCAAGATTAAGGGGGTTATTTATCAAAGGTCGAGTTTTAGAGGTTTTTATACCTCGAATGACCTCACAACTCAAATGTTTAAGAAAAAGCTTAAATGGAAAAAACTCAAATCAGTGAATCCGGGGTTATAAACGGAAAACCTCGAATTGCTATTAATGAATGAATTAATCGAGTTTTTGAGCGAAACCCACAATACAAACCCAAACATCATGAAGGCTATTAAAATTTTCTAATGGTACAAGGAACCTCTGCCATTGATTTCTACATTACCTCAACAGGTTTTAGATGGAGTATTTTCAGATTCAAGTTATTTACAGCTTCAGGCATAGAAAATCTTGTATAGCAGAGTGAATTATTTGCAATGTAAACAGCGTTATTCAGAAATAAAATGGTCTAAAGAACGGTTGTTGAGAAGTGCAGGAATAATAAAGAAAGAATTGTTCAGTGTACCTTCCTAAAAAAGCAATACGTTTTCCGAACGAAAGAGGTGTGATTACCAAAATAATGTGTTATAGAAATGAAAAGAAGTAAAACCCCTCTCTATTCAATTGACCACCAATTAAAGAAAATTCAAGTATTAGTGCAGCAGTGTCAGAGTTTATTAACAGTTTCGTTAACGGTTACTAACCCAGTGTTGCTTCAATTATTGGGCAGCCATTGCTGGGTTACCCAATAAAGTGCTATGTGCTAGGTGCTAATAATTCATTAGCAATTAAAAATCATGTAACAGGATTAATTAATATTGTGCTATAAAGTGCTAGTGCTTCAAATGAAATTAAGAAGTTAATTTAAATAACCAGGATTAAATTGACCCAGGTGAGATTAAAGTTAATTCATTATTATATATCACACATTAAAATCCATTCATTATAGAAGATTGTAAATAACTGATTAACTGTTAAAAAGTAAACTTTACTAAATTCATTAAAATTGCTGCAAATCAATTAAGGTAATCTTTGAAGACTGCATAAAAATTGGTGAGTAATAATTAATCCATACACCCCCGTTAAAGTTATAGGGTGTTAAAAAACGTTTGCATAAAATTATTCAAAGGAGACCAGCATTGAAAGAGAAAGGAGGAATAGGAAAATTGTTAGAGGTGGAGAAGTCCCAAGTTCTAGCTGCCTGTATTTTTCTAAGTCTGGGACCCCACACGGAGGAGAAAGTAGGTCACTGGGGACTGTAGTCTCAATTTTACCTTGCTATCTTATAATTCGGAGAGCTAATCTTCCCTATAAAACTACAAATCCCACAGTGCCATTGGATAACAGGTAAGATTAAAAAAGAAGAATCAATGCAATCGCAAAGGTTTAAAATCAATAGGAAATTATTTTGCAATAGTAAAAATAAGGAAAGCGCCCAGGAGACTTCACAAAAAGCGCTTCCCAGTGTGCCAACACGTGTTTCGCCTGCTGGCTTTGTCAAGGCAAAATCTGTCTGGATTTTGCCTTGACAAAGCCAGCAGGCGAAACACGTTTCCTATTCCTCCTTTCTCTTTCAATGCTGGTCTCCTTTGAATAATTTTATGCAAACGTTTTTTAACACCCTATAACTTTAACGGGGGTGTATGGATTAATTATTACTCACCAATTTTTATGCAGTCTTCAAAGATTACCTTAATTGATTTGCAGCAATTTTAATGAATTTAGTAAAGTTTACTTTTTAACAGTTAATCAGTTATTTACAATCTTCTATAATGAATGGATTTTAATGTGTGATATATAATAATGAATTAACTTTAATCTCACCTGGGTCAATTTAATCCTGGTTATTTAAGTTAACTTCTTAATTTCATTTGAAGCACTAGCACTTTATAGCACAATATTAATTAATCCTGTTACATGATTTTTAATTGCTAATGAATTATTAGCACCTAGCACATAGCACTTTATTGGGTAACCCAGCAATGGCTGCCCAATAATTGAAGCAACACTGGGTTAGTAACCGTTAACGAAACTGTTAATAAAGTCTGACACTGCTGCACTAATACTTGAATTTTCTTTAATTGGTGGCCAATTGAATAGAGAGGGGTTTTACTTCTTTTCATTTCTATAACAAGTGCAGGAATAATGGAAGGCAGGAAGAGGTAGAGTTGGAATTTAAAGGGATTCTGATTTTTATGATGTAATTTTTATTTATAAATCACACTGTTTACAATTCAAATAATTCACTCTATAATATAAAATTCCATTCCTGAACCAGCAAGTGTATTGTTATTTAGTTGTAATATTGGTGTGTAGGCAGCCATCGCGGTCATTTTGCCTGGTCATGTGCTTTCATAAAGAGCAATTTAGGATGGAACTGCTTTCTGGCTGGATGTTGTTTCTTCTACTCAATGTAATTGAATGTGTTGCAGTTGGACCTGGATTTTACTATTGAGTGTTGTTCTTAGATCTACCAGGCAGCTGTTATCTTTTATTAAGGAGCTGCTGTCTGGTTACCTTCCCATTGTTCTGTTTTTAGGCTGCTGGGGGGGGAGGGGTGGTGATATCACTCCAACTTGCAGTACAGCAGTAAAGAGTGACTGAAGTTTATCAGAGTACAAGTCACATGACTGGGGGAAACAATATGTCTAGCCCCGTGTCAAATTTCAAAATTAATGTAAAAAAAATCTGTTTTCTCTTTTGAGAAACAGATTTCAATGCAAAATTTTGCTGGAACAGTACTATTAACTTATGTGTTTTGAAAAAAACATTTCTTCCCATGACAGTATCCCTTTAAATAAGGTTAAAAACAGTAGAGGACTCAAAGATTCTGAGCAAAGGGGAAATAATAATGATGAAGACAAGCTTGTATGGAGTAAGGGCAGAGATTTGGAGAGAAATCTGTATCCAGTAAAAGAAGAAAAAGAGTGAGATAATGTGGGAAGAGGATCTGAAATGACTCTGAATCCTTGTATTAAGAGTAGCTGTAGGTGAAAGGAAGCAGGGATGATGATATATGAATAGAATCATGACATTGCAAATGCTTACAGTACCTCCCCCCAGCAAATTCTCTCCTCCTAAAGAGTGAAAATCAAGACTGTGATAAAATGATGTACAAAGTTTATGGGGTGGTGGTTATAATATGCACAAGTTAAGGAACTACAGGAAGAACTAATAATATGGAATGAAGAGAAAAGCACATTTATCAATAAAAGTGAAAATTAAATGGCCAAGGCAAAATATGTGATTAATTAAAAAATAATAAAAACTGCTTGAGTAAAGTGGCTCAAATATGGTACTGCTATTTGACCAAAGAGCCTAATATCCAACTGTTCAATAATATGCAATGGGATAACTGTAAGGTTTGCCTGGTTATGGCCACTTTACATTCCTTGCCCCTACAGCAGAAAGTTGAGGGTGGTTACTGAAGACAGATGATTCCACTCAGCTACATAATACATTGCATATTAATTAATACATTTAAACTTTTCTTCGATTCAACAGCCTTCAGCAATTATTATAAAACATAGAGTTGTAGTTTAACAAAATGCAAAATGAATCATGTGGCTCTTATAAATAAACTTTCAAATATTTGAGGCAATTCATTATTTTAGCTTCTTTTTTTATTCCGTCTTCACTAACCACAGTACTTTTCTGTGGTGCAAGTATTATAGGCATTAAAGGGGATGCAAAGGCAAAAAAATAAAATCCAATATACTTTAATTAAAAAATGCGTACCGTTTTTATAATAACCCTGACTGGATGCAGTGAAATTCCCCCTTCGTTTTACTTGCTCTGACAGCTGCAGATAGGAAACTTCAGACAGTCCCTTACTGCTCTGCAGAGAAACATTCATACTTTCAAACGGCAGGAGGGCCCCACCTTACTTCCCAGAACTCAAGCAGCTTTGTTTGTTTCCATGTAGAGCAGCCGGCAATTTGTATCTGCAGACGCAGTGCAGTCTGCATATTCTCATTATTGCTGAATCGGCTTCTATGGCAGATATTATTTGACTTGTGCTATTTTGATAATTTATGACTATCCCAACTGAAGCCAAGAGCACACTGAACATGTGCATGGTCTTGCAAAGATGTTTAACAAAGTTACAAGATGACAGCCCCCTGCGGGCCAACTTTAAAGGAGAAGGAAACCCTTTTGCAAAAAAACCCATACCCCCCACCCCACATAGACCCTCCTCCCCCCAGGCTAACTCCCCCCCCCCAGGGAAATGCCCTATACTCTATACTTACCCCTCGGCACAGATTATTCCAGCGGAGTTCCACACATCCATCTTCCGTCTCCTCGGTAAACTGACTAGGAGATCGCTATTTCTGCGCATGAGCAGTTGGAGCAGTTTGATACTTTGCGTCAACTGCGCCAGCGCGGAATTACGCAGAAATTGCCTACATAGCCTGCGGGGATGATGGAGGGGGGTCTACGTGGGGTGGGGGGTATGGGATTTTTTGCAAAAGGGTTTCCTTCTCCTTTAAAAACATAAATCATTTGTTTAATTAGGCTTCTGGTGCAGTAAGTTCATGTTCATGTTTAGAATACAAAAAACAGCATTTCTAGCATTATTCTATTTTAGACTTTAGTTCCCCTTTAATGATTTCTCCTGTTTTATTTTGGTGTTAGTTTTTAATGAGAGGTATTAAGCAGAGATTTATCCAAACAATTAAAGCATAATGCTTGATTTTTTTGGCATCACTCATAATATTAGAAGTTCTAAGACTTATGGGTTCAATCCCCAACCCACCATAGGTATAGTAGATTTAAACCTATACAAAACATTGTTTACCTGATTTAGCTCTAGGAGTATTGAGGATCCACCCTAATATATGCCCTTCAAATTGGAAACCATCTTCTGGCATGGGTCAATCCTCGCCTATTTGTATGACACTTTAATAAATTTTAAGTTTCTGTTTTTACACTTGAGGGAAGATCTGAAAACTTTCTCAGCCCACACTTTTCCTTTCATTCCAAATAAATTCAAATGAGAAAACCGTACATTTTCCACTTGGTTTTCACACATCTCAAAGATAAAAAGCTAATCAGGATTCTTTTCTTTCTTTTTAATAAGATTACATACCTCTGATCTTTAGAGATTAAGAGCTAGCGTCTGTCACATGGAACCCAGAATTTAACTCTCATCCTTTATAAAGTAATTAGAATTTTCAGTAAAAGAATCCTACATGCCCTTGTGGAAATATGCAATAAAGTTACTCCTGTTCTTAGTTCTTTTTAAAAACCTTTTGAACCCCCTGGCAGAAGACAATAAAGAATCCAGGGACTGATGTTAAATCAGTATAGTAACTGATTGTTATTAAAGATTTTATGTTCAAGAGCTGCACAATTTTGGGAGTAAACTTTGTAACAGTAAAACAAGAAATTCTCTGCCAAATGCTTTTCATTATGACACAATGAACTTTATTATGTCTTTCTTTATGATTATCGCTTAGCTGTTGCTCTTATTACTATCCTTTTTTCTGATATATTAAA
Organism: Xenopus laevis; assembly: GCF_017654675.1. Lineage (NCBI taxonomy): Eukaryota > Metazoa > Chordata > Amphibia > Anura > Pipidae > Xenopus > Xenopus laevis. The sequence goes on from NC_054377.1 coordinate 75,649,642, forward strand.
TAAAAATTGCACTGTAAGTACTTGCTTCTTGCATTTGAGTGATGCGTATCATGTATCCAGTAGTTTGATAAAAACACTGCAAGGTGGTTGAAGAACTAGGCACATAAGGTATGTAGTTACTAAGAGATGATAAGGAAGTACACCAAGGTGTTCCCAGGTCAGTAAGGGAAAGTCCAAGGGATCTTTGTGAAATCTATGTATAATAAAAAGCCACATCAAGGGGGAGCACCCCTTTAGGGGACATCATTTTGTAGATGTATCCAGGAGATACAGCACCAAGACATATGGCATATTGCCCACTATACAAATGTAAGAGAACAAGTTTGTGATGTGATGCTGATGTCTGGTGGAGTTAGTATAGACAGGTCATGTGTTGAAGCATGTTTTTGTCTAATGGACAAGATCTCAAATTAACCTTCCCTTCAGTCATAATTTAATGGCTGTCTTAGCCTGTTACATTCAAAAAACCCTGTATGCATTTGCAGAATGTGTTTGGAAATTATGTAATGTTTTTAAATGTTGAGGAGGATACATCTGTTAAATACCCTCATGATATCCCACTTCAATTATGAATAAAAGACAAAAATACAAAATGGAAAACAATTGAAAAACGTCTTTATTTCTGGTGAACAATCTGAAAACAACTGAAATTAAAAAAGGGATTGGAAGGTGAACAGCACCTTTAAACAAACAAGAATACAAATATAAACACAATAAACAATACATGAGGTAAAGAGGAACATGTCGAAAATAGCTTACAATCAAAAAGGGGACTACATCACTATTGCTAAAGCCTTGGGACTAAGGCTTTAAAAAACTTAATTTTTTGAGTATGCTTAAGTTGCATCAATAATGCACAGTGGTACAATGTGCTGTTTTCCAGTAAGCTTGCCCAAAATAATTTGTAGCAACACTGGTTCCTAAGAATCAGCAAAAAAACAGGGCTTTTGATGACAAAAACTAGCAGCCTATAATATTTTTATTAGAAGGGAGGGAATTTAATTGTTTATCACAAGAAAAATAAAAAAAGGTCTTTGTTCTGAACCACTAAAAGCTCAAGAAGCAACAGGACATAAAGAACTTAAGATATATTTACAAAATTGGGACTTAATCACCTAACATGAACCCATAATTAATCACAATTTTTTCAAGAAATCAAAACATATGGATAAATAAAAAGGCAATATTTATTCACAACCATGCCATAATATATTCTTTAAAATCAATTAAAACCATGAGGTACTGCATGTGGAAGAAGGGATCCCTCTCATAGAGGTGTTTAGCCCCAATACCCGACAAGTGTGAGTAAGATGTGGGGAAAAAGCATATACAATTATATATGTGGGTTAACCACCATAATAATGTTAATAGTGCACAATAGAGGACAACTCAAAATATATCTCAATATTGATTATTTGTTAGCCTAATCACGAGTGAGTCCCAGGAGTCCAGAGGCCTTATACTAAACACAGTCATATGTTATCGTAATGACAATAAATTATCCAATCTGGCTGATGTTCCAAAGGTTGAATATTAGGATATCAGCCTGGTCGGGCAAGAAACTCCAATGCGTGTTTTGAGATTCGATATAATCCTGTCCCAACTTTCCAGGATTTAATGCCCGGTATGATGATATTGTTGGTGTTTGGATAAAGTGTTATTTAAAGCTCGGTTCAGTGGAGTGCCCATAAGCAATATGTTGTAATAGTTCCAACAACTTAATTAGCGAGATAGCAGTCGCAATGTCGCATCTATCAACATTATAAAAAGTATGCACTTGAAATGTAGAGAAATATGTGTCCCGCTCAAGCGAAAAAAGATTTCACAGACCGTATGTTCAATTGAGCCGATCACCAAGCCACATCACATCCATGTGGTCGGCCCAACATCCATTATGCCTCTGTCTTCTGGTCCGTTGCTCGTTGTGCACAACATAAAGAAGTTTAGACAAATTACTAAATTCAACCTGTCATCAACACACATTTCTTAAAGAAGAACAAAACAGCACATACTGTGGAAGTATGGGCCCTTGTTGAAAGAGGATCCCATCAACACACTAATGTGGGTCTTGTACAACAGAAGTTTCAAACCAGCCTGGTAGCTACATGGATGATTTTCACTCTGATGTGGGTTAAGCAGGCACTCCCAAGTGTCCAATACATGGGTTGATAACTTTTCAACTGCAAAATATTTTTACACTCAGTTTGCATGGGGATCAAACGTGGACAGCATTTTTCAAATCTAGCAACAAATTCTCAAATGTATTAAGATATGAGCTCTGACTCTGCAGGTTATCTTCTGCCAAGGCTCTGGTTTCTTAAAGATTGCACCAGGGTTCCTGCCAAGATTTCACTGTATTTTGCTGCATTCATTCTACCCTCACAGCCATCCACGGTATGCTTACACCGAAGCTTCCTCACAACACAATGCTGCCACCACCATGATTCACAGCGTGAATGGTGTGTTTATGGTCATGCGCAGCGTTTGGCTTGCACCAACCTCACTTTTGGTGTACAACCTGTTCTTGGCAGATTTACAGCTGTCAAATCCAAAAATGATAATACATAACCCACAGTAGATTAGCTAAAAAACAACAGTAACTGACCAAAAAGTGTAACGTGGTCAAGGTGCACCAACCACAAAACCTCATCAAAGGGAGCAAAACATTGTACATGCCAAAAATGGGTAGGCTCTCAAATGATCACACAGGTCATCAAAAATTACATCAATCTTTATTGGCACAAAATCTCAATTGCCTTACGTGTTTTGTGCTCCAAGCGAACATAATCATAGGCTAAATGTGATAGACAGGAAGTGGCAATCTATACAATCATAAAGAGAAGACAAGGGGCAGCAATAGAGAACCACACATCAGTATGTATACTACTTGTAGAAAATGTATTTAAAAACACTTATGTAGACGTAAAATGATATATAAATGTAACAATGAAAAACAAGATGCAATATATGGAAAAAGATATTCTAATAATAATAAGTCACATCGAATTTAGAGGTCATTGCCAAGTGCATTCTAGTGCCCAGATCAAAAATCCCAAAGAAATAATTGGTTAAGTATGTAATGTAATGACTATGAAGATTTTCATTCATCCAGGTCATGGTATATCTAGTATAGGTAAATCTAAAAACAACTGGACTTGCTGAGTAATCATTGACTACTCATCCGAGCAGCTTCTTCAGTTCAACTGACTGGTGTGGGAAGTTCTCGTCATATAAACTCTTCCACTAATCCAATCACAATGGCACATTGTAACTCTTCCCACACCAGTCAGTTGAACAGAAGAAGCTGCTCGGATGAGTAGTGAAACGTCTTCAATGATTACTCAGTAAGTCCAGTTGTTTTTAGATTTACCTATACTATATGTAATGTAAATGCCTAGAAAACCTTCAAAACATCAAATAAAAATTTTATTTTGCCCTACACATGTGCCCACTGTATAGGTAAGTTGCCATGAGTCAGGAAATGTAGGGGGGAAGGAGGGGAGCCCTAAAAAATGTTTTGATCTTTTTCAGCCTATCACCCATAATGTAGAAAACACGCCAGCGTTTTTTGGGACTTAGAAAAAATTTTGACTTTTTTTTAAGCAATCCCTATCTACTCTATTGCGATTCGCCTGGTCTGAGGTGGCGAAGGAAGTCTAGCGTAAAAGGTAGCGTTCAGTACACTGCGCGCGTTAGTGAATTTGCGTAGTTACGTCCGTAGCGAAAATTCGCCAGGTGTAAGGGTGCGAAGTAACACTAGCGAATCTACGCCAGCGTTCGTTAGTGAATTTGCGAAGTAACGAAAATGCCCAACGCTAGCGAATTGACGCTAGCGTTCGGCTCTTTGGCGCTTAGTGAATTTGCCCCTAAGTGGGCCATTTACTAACATTTGAATTTCATTTTTTTTGCAAAAATTGCATGGTCTCATGGTTTTCCTATTCTTTGTTTTTAATGCGCCATAAATTTGAGATTTATTAAGTGTACAAACCACGAAAAACTTTGCAAGGTAAAATTTGTCGAGGTCCTATAGAAGTCAATGGGAGCTGCGCTAATCCTATTAGGCCATTTTAAATCAATTTGGATTTTCTTTGCTAGGAATTGACCAAAAAATTCAAATTTATAGAGATTTTAGTTATTATTATTTTTTTCAGATTGTTCAGCTTTGTTTTTGATTCATACTTTTTTTTATTCGGATCTTTTAATAAATGTCATGACATTCATGGTTTTAGAGAAAGTGAGTTTAGTTGTGGTTTCAAAAACCACTAAAATTCAACCTTTAATAAATAAGCTTCCATGACAAATGCATTGTGTACATGACAAGTGTTGAGATACATTAGTTTCCCTCTGATTTTTTGAATCAGTAATATGCTCCATAATCTGTTCTTTTAACTACTAGGTGCTTGACCCACATACTATATTATATTTTGGTATTACAATTAGGGGGTTATATATTAAAGATTGAGTTTCGTTTTTCCTAAAAAATTCTAGTTTTTCAAGGGTAGTTTCACTAAAAACTTAAATTTTTTCAGGGTTTTTTTTAAAAAAAAAAAAACACGATTTTTTTCAAGATTTATTATGCCCGGAAGCTGCAAAAATCCAGAGTCCAAAAATACTTCAGCTATAACTTATCAAGGTCATTTAGGAATAAGTTTTTAGCCTTCATGATTTTCAGGGGTATTTTTTGGTGGTTTGTGCTTGAAAACTCAATCAATTCAAGGTATTTGAGTTTTTTTTTCACTGATTACTCAATTTACAATTGAGTTTTTTCATAAATAAGCAAACATTCGAGTTGTGAGTTTATTCGAGGTAGAAAAAACACCTCACAAACTCGACCTTTGATAAATAACCCTCTTAATGTTGTGTTGTTTTTTTAGGGATGTACAGAATCCACTATTTTGGATTTGCCCGAACCTCTGAATCCTTTGTGAAAGATTTGGCCGAAAACCGAACCGAGTCCTAATTTGCATATGCTAATAAGGGGTGGGAAGGGGAAAACATTTTTTACTTCCTTGTTTTGTGACAAAAAAATCACTCCCTCCCTGTCTCTAATTTGCATATGCAAATTAGGATTTGGATTCAATTCGGCCAGGCAGAAGGATTTGGTCGAATCCGAATCATGAAGAAAAAGGCCGAATCCTGGACGAATCCCGAACCGAAGCCCAAGTTTTTTTAATGTGTCCATTTTGTAACAGATGAGATACAGTGGCTAGATGAGTACATATGACATATTTTAAAGCACCCAAATGTCTAAACCAAGTAAAATTTGTTTCTTAAAGTGCAGTTCTTCTGAGCCACAATGTTACTGGTTCTAAGATCACTTTCAGTTCAGAATCAGTGTATAAAAATCTCTCTTGTAGCACAAAACATGCAAGGAGATTGAGATGTGTTAATAAAGATATTTTTAATATACTTTTTGACAATGTGATCTTTTAGGTAGTATTTATACTACAGGTATGGGATCTGTTATCCAGAAACCCCCTATCCAGAAAGCTCTGAATTAAGGAAATACCATAGACGCCATTTTATCCAAATAATACACATTTTTAAAAATGATTTTCTTTTTCTTTGCAATAATAAAACCCTAAAATCTAAGGTAATGGAGGGCACTCTGGGCTAGAAAAGCTTGCCCATGTATATTTTTTAAAAATTTGGATTTAAGGTGCTAAAATCAAATAATCCCCCCCAATAATTACAGGATTCAAATCACACAGATACACATAGAATGATCTTGTGCACTAATCAAGCACAAAAAGGCAGGTGGTACTGCAATTAAAAATTCTATATATATATTAGCACATAATGACAATTTTCATCAAGGCCATAAAGATACATACCACCCAGCACTAAACAGCATCCCTTGTACTTGATCTAAACTAAGATAAAATGCATCCTTATTGGAAGCTAAACCAACCAATTGGTTTTATTTAATGTTTACATGGTTTTCTAGACTTAAGGTACGAAGATCCAAATTACGGAAATATCCATTATCCAGAAAACCCCAGGTCCCGAGCATTCTGAATAACATGTCCTATGCCTGTACCATCATTTGAAACTCTTTGACTACGAACAGGTAATCTCCATTTAAGTAATTATGTGATTTTGGAAAATAAGTGGCTGCACCAGTGATGAAGGGAATATATATGATATGAAATTTAGATATTTTGTGTTTTATTCATTGTATTTAATTTAAATCAGATTTCAAAAAATGTTTTGGTCCTATACAGGGACTTTCATCAGGAAAATGTAAACAAGTAACAAACAGAGCTGTAGTGAGACTCCAGAATATGAACCCTTGCCTGAAAATGCACCAAAATGGTTCTAGGCAACCAATCACCGAGTAATTACACGCACAAAAAAACTACCACGAGTTAAGACATCATTAGGAAAATGACAGAGGTAAGTAAAAAGGAAAGATCAGAGAAACAGCAATAGGGAAGTTGTATACTGACCATTATTTATTGTATAGAAGCCTTGCCCAATTGTGTATGCCATAGCTAGTGCCTGTATTGTATGTATCAGCCTAGCAACCATTGTGGCACAATTTTCAGGCATGGGTTCATATTCTGGAGTCTCACTACAGCTCTTTTTGTTACTTGTGTACATACTCCTGATGAAGGTCCCTGTATAGGATCAGAATGTCAAGTATTCTGCATGTATTTTCTCTTTAAATAAATCTATTTTGCTATTTTTCAAATCCTGAGTACAACAGCGTTGTATGTTTGAAGATGTCCTTGTTGCTGTGGCACCCAGGTACATATTTGATATATGGTGTGCACCCAGTGGAAAATATATATATATATATATATATATATATTTATATATATATTCTCCAATATATATATATATATATATATATATTTATATATATATTCTCCTTTTTTAGAGAATACTATAACGGACGGAGGGCTTCCCCCTTCGGGAAGAGGCAGCGTAAGAAATACCCGATGAGGCGGGACAGAAGTGTAAAAAAGTCGCAAGACTTAGAAATCCCCATATTCAACCTGTCGCAGCATATGCTGACAGAGGGAGAGACATGTTTACTCAAGAAGGGGTTAACTTTTGTCCCCTCTGCCCCGTTAAAACAGTTTGATTGGGACATTGAATTTTTCAAATTTTGTAGACTGTTGAATTTAAAGGACATTTTCAAGGACACTCCTGGTAATGCACAATCTGAGGTTTAAAGAATGTTTATAATCCTCCTACTACTAATTCTGCTATTCGGCTCTTTAAACAGAGTGTTGATAGAGAGTTAACATGTATTATAGAGAGTCAGAGATTACGTAGTAACCTTACACAATCTGAAACCAGGGCCATTAGATCTTTATCTGACGATAATCGTATTGTAATACGTTCTGCTGATAAAGGTGGTGGTATTGTTGTACTAGACTATAGTGAGTATCGAAGCGAAATTATGAGACAACTTTCGGACGGCAAAGTGTACAAACTATTGAGGAGTGATCCAGTGAACCAATTTAAAAAACAGGTAGATGTTATATTAAGCTTATACATTTAAGGGGAATTATTTCTAATGAATTAAAAGCTTTCTTGACAATGGATTTTACCAAATGTCCTGTTTTGTACACTTTGCCTAAGGTGCAAAGGCCGATAGTTTCCAGTAGAGATAGCCTATTACATCCTATTGGCATATATTTTGAAAAAATTCTACAGCCTATAGTACAAGATACCACAACCTACCTGAAAGACACCCCACATCTACTTAGCTGCATTAAGGATTTTTTGTTAGAGGTGGATGAACATGTTGGCAACAATGGATGTTGTTAATCTTTATACCTGTATCCCCCACGAATTGGGCATTGAGTCAGTACGTAGATCAATACTAGATGCCCCAGTTGTACATCATGTCGATATATGTCGCCAGGACAAAGTTTTGTGCATCCCCATACGGGTAAAAGATTTTCCATTAGGATACCTGCACCACATTATTTATTAGATTACTTGTCTGTGTGGTCTTTCTTACCTGCTATCAGCACTTCAGCACTGCGTTCAGGGACAATAAATCATTGAAACCTGTGGCGAAACATTTTTTAGAAAAGGGGCATAATTTACCTACTTTTAAATACATAGGCATAGATCACATACCCCCCTGGTGGTGACAGGTCCAAAATGCTCTTACAGTGGGAATGTTTTTGGATCAATAAACTTAATTCAATGGCACCACATGAGCTCAATGAACAATTGTCCCTTACATGCTTCCTCACACAAAGATAAAATATTTTCACAATGTATACATTATTCTCTGTTATAATGTGTTTATTGATACAGGTTAATTTTGAAGCAATTTTGCCATATTAGACTGATACTTTGTTATTAAGATAATGATACACAGAGAGATAAGAGGTAGTTTTGATACCTTGTGATATGGTCACACATGCCTTGATTATTCTTGTCAGTGGGTGTATTTTCTGGTTTTCTGTGTTCAATTAATTATGTAAATGTGACTATAAATTGTATCTCAACATGTGACTCTGGATCTTGATAACGGTCTTAGATCCAGACCGAAACGTCGATCCTTGACTCTATGTTTTTATCTTTTGATAAATAAAGAAACTAATATTTTTTAAAATTCCGGTGTGCGCTGCTTACAACTGTGGATTTAATATATATATATATATATATATATATATATATATATATATATATATATATATATATATATATATATATATAGCAGAAAAATTCTCACTGGTGTGGTAGGAAATGTGCATCCATCTTATTTCATGAACCAATTTGTGCCAATATAGACTTTAGGTCTAAGCTACAAATTGTTGAAATGCATCAGCCTGGGACTAATTTGCACATTGCTAATACCATGCAATCATTGCTGCAATCTCTCCGTGAAAGGCATCTAATTGAAAAAGTAATCATCAGGAACATAATTGATAACAAGGTCACCCAGATGTAAATCCCACTACTGCCGCTATAAAAGGTACTTTATTTGTGGTATATTACCTTTAGAAAAGCTAGTTAAGAAATATATCTATGCCATGCACAATATATTAATTGACTTTCTGAGTTACTAGGTTTCTGTTGAGACAGTTTTGTATATTTACTTTTAAGCCTTGTGATGTATTAGGTATTTATGTTTAATAAGTAAAGCTTCTTCTGGTGTTAAATCGACTACACTTAGCATTTCCGCTTAAATGCCTATCATAGCACCAGGAGAAATAGAGTTCTGCACCACGGGAACTGATTCATGGTTCATTGTTGCCATCATGAGGCTGCAAATAATAATGTGTATGCTTGTTTCTTCTCTTGTTGACTGACGTACTGAAGTGAGCTGCTGCATATTAAAATGTACTGCATAATAAAGGCTCTTTAAAGTACAATATACTTTATATTTACAGTAAAATACACATCATAATTACTCTGCATTAAATAAAATGGGTCTTATCTTTTCTAACTTTTAAAAGATTACTTCATATGACTTACATCTGTTAATTTAAGAAGCACCAGTGTTAGAACATGTGCATTAATAGCCAAAAGAGGTCTTAAATAAGGTGAGTTGTAAGGGCAGCTGCACTACCAACATATTAAAAATAAGAAGGAATTCAGTTAAAATAGGGGTACTGTGTGGGTCAATGTACATTGTTTACCCTATCTGAATATTTTTGTGTACATTGCTCTACCACCTTATTTTTACGCAAAATTGTTAAAACTTTTTAAAACAAAATATTGGTTAAAGTGGGGCTAAAGAAATGCTTCCATCTTGTTTATATGAACTATAGTAGTGTTTCTGAAGCAAACAGATCAGTTTTTCCAGCAGTATATTTTCATTACTTTAAAACACTTTCATTTGTGGTGTTACTGTTCCTTTAAAGCAGGGGTCCCCAACCTTTTTCCACCCGTGAGCAACATTCAGATGTAAAATTAGTTGGGGAGCAACACAAGCATGAAAAATGTTCCTGGGTAGTGCCAAATAAGGGTTGTGATTGACTATTAGTAGCGCCTATGTGGACTGGTAGCCTACAGGAGCCTCTGCTTGGTTGGACACCTGGTTTTTATGCAGCCAAAACTTGCCTCCAAGCCTGGAATTCAAAAATAAGCACCTGCTTTGAGCCACTGAGAGCAACATCCAAGGGGTTGGGGAGCAACATGTTGCTCACGAGCTACTGGTTGGGGAACTATTATATGAATTAGTTACAAAGTAACATCAGATCTGGAATGAGTAGTTATTGGGCTCTACAGCAGAATAATTGGTAGTAAGACATTTTCTTATACTCCTTACATTTTAGCTATTTATCAGTCAAAGTCCTACTGGTCCCCTCTAGTTCCTGGGCCCCCAGTAAGTTGCAGGGTGTGTTGCCTCTATAGTACCCACTCCTTTTCAGTAAAATAATTGGTGAGTTTGTATCATAGTCGCTATAGTTAAAAAAACATTGATCAAGTCCAACCTGTTCTCCTAGCAAAGCCTACCTACTTGCTAGCTAATTGTTTCTGTAGTGCACACTAGAGTCATTGGCAAAAATGTTGTTAATGTGTGCTTGTGTTCATGTGGGGCCTCAGATAAATAACACAGGATTTCTGATGGCTGCCCCGCTGAAAAGTTACAGGATTTTCTCTGATGCCTTGTAAAATATACAAAACAAAACTGCATACAGTACCACCACATTGAAGTACATGAAAACTTCAATTTTTTGTATATTCTATACCTGTTTTATGTGTGGTCACTCAGCTATTTCATTATTGTTAACTGTTGAGTGATCCTAACTCTACTGTGTTCCAGCGCAGGGAAATACAGGAACAAAAGTAGGCCTGTTTTTCCTATGAGATTGCACATCTTGTGGCACAAGCATAGGATGCAAGTGGAATGTATTAGGTTGCAGGCCTGTGTTTGTTCCTGTGTTCTCCTCCACTGGAACGCAGAAAAAATCCAGCGCAGGTGCAGAAACGCTTGTGTGTAAGAGGTATAACTCACTGGCATTTATCACCTGCTACCACTGGCTGATTCCAACATGATTTATACATTTTCATTGAATTACTGACAAACAGCTTGCTTAAGTGGGTTGCAGTAGGAAAAAATGTAAGGTTAAAGCACACTAAAACACTATATATATATATATATATATATATATATATATCTGTGTACACAGCAGTATACATCAGCACTATTTTCAGTAGAAAGCAATGATAAAATCTAAATTCTTTTCCCACATCATTTATCTTATGTAATGGTATGGTAAAGGATCTCTTATTCATGTCTGGGACCTTAAGTACCCCAGATAAGTGGTCTTGTCATAATGCTTAAGGCCCACACTGGGCAAATTTGCCCCATGGGCAGTAGTAACCCATAGCAACCAATACATACTAATTTTTTCTGCCAGCTGCAGGTAGAACAAAGAATGAAATAATTTCATTGGTTGCCATGGATTAATGCCAACAGGCAAATTTGCCCAGTGGTGATAAATAGGTCCAATACCCTGTATATAAGACTGATGCAAGTCATATGTTTAAATATTTTACTTACATTTTAATTAAATTTGCCCAGTGTTGATAAATGACCCTCGCTGTCTAATTTTTTTAAGGGAAAATGAAAGTATTTCAACAGAGGTTATCTTAAGTAAAAGATCTACCAGCATGCAGTCAATACAGCTAAAATCCCATTCTGTCAAATATTACATGGCATGATTCCCAGAAATGAAAAATGGATCAGTCACCTCACTCCATTTACTTGAAAACACAATAACATTCACCTTCAGAGAATAAAATACACAAACCACATAAAAACATTCAAATAATAATTTTTTGTCTTAATTTCACCTTGCTCTTAGTGGGGCATTTTGTCAAATATGCAACAAATTAAAGTAAAAATACCATCACAATAATAAAAAAGTGACTAGCTTCCAGCAATTGTCCATTAGCTCAAGGACCAAATGCTCAGATTACCCTGATTTAGTCCACTATGCAGGTGCCAGAATCTTGAAAAGATGCTCTCATTTAGCAACCATACTAAACTATATGTGTCTTTACTAGCTTTCTTCCTCCCTTCTTTTATCTGAGTTCCTGGCTTGCTTAACATTCTTTGAATGAAAACTATAAAAAGGAGGTGTTTTCCAAAATGCACTTACAGTAAACAGAGTAGGAGAATGGTAACAAACATACCCTCCTCTATCCCTGCTGCTCCATTATCAGGTTTACCCTGTACAGGTATGGGACCTGCTATCCAGAATGCTCTAGACCTGGGGATTTCCAGATAAGGGATCTTTCTGTAAGTTGATCTCGAATACCTTAAATCTACTAAAAAAAAAAAGTCATTTAACCATGAATTAATCTCAATAGGATGGTTTAGTCTGTGATAAGGATACATTATATCTTAGTTAGAATCAAGTACAATGTACTTTTTTAATATTATAGTGAAAAAGTAAATATTTTTTTAAAATTTAAATTTTATGATTAAAATGGAGTCTATGTGAGATGGACTTCCCCTAATTTGGAGCTTTCTAAATAATGGGCTTCCGTATAAGGGATCCCATACCTGTACTGCAATCTGTAAATGCCCTCAGGCCATGGGGATATATTTATCAAAGAGTGAAGTTAATAGTGAAGTTCTGCCACTAGAGTGAAATTCCGCCACTCAAAATCCCATAGAAATGAATTGAGAGCTGCGGAATTTAACTCTAGTGGCGTAACTTCACTCTTTGATAAATTTACCCCTCGGTCTTTCATTGTCGTTCTACAAGAGTACTGTAAACGAACCATGATGAGGGGTTTGAGACAGGTTAAAGACCCGATAGGCTAGAGCAATGATATAAACAGTATGTCCAGTATATTGGGTCCTTCCACCAAACCCGCCATTATGGGTGCAATGTCTATGGGAGAAGAAAAAAACACTGATTAATTAGGAACTAATGGAGGGAATATTTTAGTTTTAGAAAGAAACAACTTCAAAGAAATTTTCAAGTGAAACAGATACACGCCTGGAAAGCGTTACTATCACTGTAAGAGACTGTCCATTTACTATATGTTCCCCAACATATGAACTGAATAGCAACCTCTTCTCCATAGAAAATATTCTAGAAGAAAAAGATACGTAGAGAAAGTCTCTAAACTCGGGACAAGAAATGACAATGCCCTGCAAGAAATTAAGCTTGAGCTGTCTTGAAGATGAAAGTTCATTAAAAAAGGTCAATTTGAGTCTCGATGGCATGGATGTATGCTACATTTAGTAAATCAATGCCATCTATATGATCATCACAGTAACTGACAATATGTTTAAGCAGATTTCAAATGTTAAAAAATTAAAAAAGGAACTACTAATAATAATAGATGAAGGGACATTTTCCACCAAGCCAATGACTACATCTGCTGGCATAGCTTTATGGTATTTTTCAGGCTTTAGTATTTTTCCTTACATGAATAAAGTACAAAGAAAAAATAAACAAACAGGGTTGTATTTACCATATAGACATATAGAGCCTGTTTGTAGGGCTGCAGGTTTAAGGGGGTGATCCTATGGTGACTATACAGTAAAAAAAATGTTAAGACAAAAAACCCTCCCTGCCACACTTCTTTAGGGTGAGTCTTTATGGCACATTTATCAAGGGTCGAATTTCAAAAAACTTGCTTAAACTCCCTTAAATTCGATTACATTTGAAATTCGACTGGGTGAAATGTATTAAAAAAAAAAATCTAATTTTTAAAACTTGAATTCAACTCAAATCAAATTAGATTCAAATTATCCAAAAAATTATCCAAAGCTCGATTCGAGTTTTTTTCTCTGAAAAAAACTTGAATGTCAGGAAGGCTACACACATCTCCAAATTGATCCCTGGACCTCTACCATTGACTTATATAGTAATTCGGCAGGTTTTAGATGGCGAATAGTCGAATTTGAATTCTTAAAGGGTCAGAGTAAGATAAATCTCAAAAATCTAATTTGATTTTTTTTAAAAAAACATAAACAAATCGAGTTTGACAGTTTTGAATTTGAATTTGAATTAATGAATCTGCCCTGATTGTGTTTATGTTAACAATCTTATCTTTTTTAATAAAAACTTTGGTCACATTGTATATTCAAAGTTTTGTTTAGGGATTGTTTTTTTTCATTAACACCAAGTAATACTTCTTATTCTTATTATATTTATCAGCATCAGAATGTATTTATAGAAACAACAGTAAAATATTATTTACAATCATCTTTGTTATCAAGCATCTTACATTGTTATCAGTCAAATATTTACATTTAAATATAGAGGCACTGAGTATTTAATTTTTCAGCAGAGGCTAATGACTTGCTGTAATTTAACAAACTTCTGATCTGATTGTTTACTCCACTTTTTAGCCTGAAAAAGGAATACTTCTACAAAGAAGTAATATGAACCAATCTGTTGCCAACCGATGCATTCAAATCTGCTTGTACACAAAAATTACTATTTAGTAAACACAACATTTCAAGTTAAATGTTGCAAAAGAAAGATTTGAGAAAAGAGGCATATTCTGGCTAAGCAATCAGGCAGTCTTGTCTGTGGTTTTGCACATCTGGAACACAGACACACTTTGTGGCTTCAAAGCACACTCCCAAAGTCTGTAAAGTTAATTGCCTGGCTTGCTTCTTGTATTAAGAGCAATATGAAGGTTTAAGGAGAACTACAGACAATGTTACTCCAAAACAAAATGTTATTCAACATTCATCCCATCTGATGAGAGCGAATACAACTATGGCTTACAAAACATTGTGTTTAAGTTATTTAGGGAATGATTTGAAAATGTAGAAATCCTCCTAAACTACATACTGAAACATTTAGAGGAAGAGCCAGCTATTTGACAAGTCAGAGTTTAGGGCTGCTTCTATAATGACAACCACATGTCTGCTATTGTCCTTGAATATACAACTGCTTGCCATAGTAGGTGCCATGGCAGCCCTTCTGCTGGACTTGTGGCCCTCCTGCATCTTCTGCATACAGTCAAGCTAGCTGTGATAGAATTTCTGGTATGAAAAAGTGAGAAAATGAAAACATAGTAAAAGCAGGAGGCAGACGCAGGTCTGTGCAGCCACACTAACCATCCAGGCATGCAGAAGTATGAATAGTGTTCCTGCACTTCAATACATTTCATACATTTATAATACATCACTAAATAAATATTGTACATGCAGATTATAGTGGGTCTGTAGGAATCCTGTAAACCTCTGAACACTTCTTGCAATATACATTTGTACTTAAAATAAGGTACACAGGGTCCCCTGAATACAGATTACTTTACATTGCAGGGAGTCTGGGTGTCATTGCAAACAACCAGACTGGATCTGATTTTACTCTATAAAGTGTGGAATTACTGGTACAATATATTTGTTATTTTTATATATTCCATTTCACATCATTCTGTCTATGCTACTGCCACAAATTAGCCTGAAAAGGCCCCCAGACTATTTCAGTAGCTAGATGCCCCCACACAGGCTTCCTACTACTCCACATTCATAGGCAGCCAGGCATTTGTGCTAGAGAATGAAGGGCATTTGGCAGAGCAATTGTTCTGCAGCAAGTCGCATTCACTGAAGGAGTGGATGGCCGCCGCTGTACCGTAGTCTGTAACAGCTGGAGTGCCAAAGATCGCCAATCCCTGCGCTGCACACATACTCCCCCCCCCCCCATTCAGTAGGAACAAAGCTACTTCTCCAGTATCACCAGTTTAAAACCAAGCCCCCTTCCGCGCAAAGGCAACTCCGCACACAGCGCTATTCTCCGCTATTCTCACAGACCGTCGCAATCACACTGAGCCAGTAACGGAGTGGGATGTGACCAAATTGTACGCGTCCAAACCCAGCAGGCTCCGTAATGATGCAATGGGTTAGTCGTGCCCAGCCTCTTGCGCCCACCACCGCGCGGGGCTCGCATCTGAGCCAGACAAGAAGTACAGCATTTACCTTTAAGATGCAGGCCATTTCCTTGCACTGTGCTCCCGCCCGCGCAGTCCGAGCCCCTTCTCGTCTCCACGTTACGGACTCAGCTAAGTGTATTGAGCCTCGGGCACGAGTGAATGTTCGATCCGTGCCACTGCCCAGGTACCTCTCTCATTTCACTGTGTCCAGCCAAGGACTTCCACCCTCCCATCGGTCCGTACCACTGGCAGAGAGCCAAGCAGCGCCTCCCCCTGTCACATGGTGCCGTCATTAGGAGTTCGGGATAGGGGTCACAGCATCTCTCTATGGGAGGGGGGTGGTGGATTCTTTAGGCTAATAGGCTGCTTGAACAGGGAGACTGTACATGTACCTCCAGCTGCTGCTCCCAGGGGCTTACACATTTCCTACCCATAGATGATCGCAATTTACAGAGGGAACGCGTTAAACGCCCCTCATGGCCTGCATATCTGTCTCAATCAAGCCTGGGACTTTTTTTTGTGGACTAATCTTTTATGTTACAGTTTGTATCCATTTTACTGAAATAAATATAAATTTGAATGGGTATGTGGCAATGGGCGTGTTGTTTGGTTGGTGTATAGAAATAGTTCTCTGTGTTTCTCCTCTATCCCATTCTACTGACTCTTCCCATTTGTGTCATCATTTACCATTCTTTATAAGTTTCCTTTTCTGCCAGGTTATTTTCCTCCACTTTCCTTTTTATTTTCTATTCCATTGTCTTATGCTCTGTATCTTTCTTTCATCTTCCTATTTTTATACTGCCCTTATACATTATCTTCTATTGTCATTGCCCTCCTCTTTCCTTTTCGT
Source organism: Xenopus laevis (assembly GCF_017654675.1). NCBI lineage: Eukaryota > Metazoa > Chordata > Amphibia > Anura > Pipidae > Xenopus > Xenopus laevis. The sequence goes on from NC_054377.1 coordinate 75,666,326, forward strand.
TGTATCTAACCCTACCCTCCCCGATTAGTCAGACTGATATTCCCATACTTTTTATTAAGTTGTGTTTTGCTAAGTGCAGAGAGGCTTCCCATACTACATAGCCACTTCTATCCCTATGAGACCATGAGGACTGGCATTGAGGGCTTTATTTGTCTGGATTGTGTCTTGCAAAATCTTTGCAGCGTTCTACAATACAGCGTGATCCCCAACATCAAAAAGTTGAATGCAATAGCTTCTATAATGTCTCAGGGTCTAATAATTTACTAATGCGTGTGATCGTTGATGCCCTTGTCCTAGATGTTCCTTTTCTTCTTAGAACATGATAAAGAGCACCAGACAGCTCAGGTTACCCTAATCTTGTAATAACTTATTTATAGCCTCCACTACACTCATGTTACCAGACCAAATCACAACTAGTGTCAGAAAAATAGTGAGATTTGAGGCACTCCGCTGCTTCATGTATGCCTCACACCACTTCTAGCTCACTTACATCTGTGTGGAATATTGTCTGCTAGCACAGAGAGCTCTTCTGGGATCATACAATTACTTTTGGTCCTTAGGCTAAAACTTTTACTTACTTGCTACCTGAGACAAGGATTTTGCTATTTAATACATTTGAAATAAGGTAGTATCAGGTTTTTGAGACATTTGCATTGTTAGACTGCTAATACTAGGCTTTTGGCTTTGGCTGAGAGTTAGTAATCCTAGGAAGTGCATAGAAATTGCATAGACAGTTAGAGTCGCTGACACCAGGATCAGACTGGGCCGGCGGGACACCGGGAAAAAACCTGATGGGCCCGGCTTTTATGGGCCCCGCAGGCCCAGACCCGCTCCCTGCAAAAATGATCTTCGGGTCGCTGAAAAAAACCTGTACATGCGCAGTCGCGGAAGAAAAAAACCCAGTGTGCTTGCGCAATCGCTGCAAAAAAACCCCCGGGCTGACACTGAATTTCTAAGAGGACTGTTGACCTGAAAGCCATCACAACTGCTAATATATAAGAAACCATCAAAACTGCTTATATATAAGAAACCACTAAAAATTACTGTAAATTGAAAAAGTGCTCAGAGGAACACTCTGAACATTCAAACTTCAACTGAACTTTTACAAAGGTTTACACACGTGGCATACATGTGGCAATTTAGATTGAGTACAATAAAAAGTAATCTACTACAAATCCTTGTATGTTGCCACTGGGTTCTTAAAACTATTTTGAGTTAATTGTCAAGATGAAAATTAGTCCAGGATAGCACAAAAAAGTAGATCTTTGACATATAAATTAAACTAAAAAAAATGTTATATCCCCATGGCATATTATAATTAGTGACCTAAAAGTCTTAAATAGCACTAATACTTGAAATGAAAAAGTGTATAGCTATATAGGTCAAGAAAAATTGCATTTACCAGGCCACTTTATTTCAATAGAAAATTTGATAACTGAAAGGCAGTGTGCAAAACACAAAAATGGGCTTAGTCCAGCAATTTTTTGCAGAAAATGCAGTAGACCTCACTCTTTCAAAATAACCAACTCTGACATCAATCCTGTCTCTCTCTCCATGCATGATTTATGCTGTCAGTTTTTCGTTAGATTTTGTTTATGCAAATATCAGTTGTTTCCTCTAATCTGCTTGAAAAACAAGCCCCCCTCCCCAAAACACATATTAGAGCCATCATTCAAAATTTGAAGAGGGAGAGATGCTGAGATAGTGATAGCTAATAGCATGAAAAGGGACCAAACTGAAATTTATGAGGGAAACCCCTTTTCATAATATATAATATAGATGCCACAAATTTAAGCCCTATGCCGTGTCTTAACAGCTAGAGCTATACTACTATATTAAAATTGGAAAAACCCTGTTGAATGTTTTTAATATAGGTTTCTTTTTAGAGAGAAATGAAAGCCCCTAAATGAGCTAGGCATTTTAAGAGATGTTAACAGGTTAAATTATGAGAATTTGAATAATATTGAGGGAAAATATACATTCAACATCAACCTTTCATTGACTTGGATTCTAGACTGCTGTTGATGGACATGGCACCCCAGATAAAGGCTTCAATACTTTGTACGTTAAAAGTCAAAAAAATCAAAATTAATTGCTCTGAAACCAATACAATGCATACTCTCCTGTGGTAGCTTGACTAAACTCCCAGTTATGATTACAGAAACTCAACATTGTAACCTTGGATTGATAAAGACACCAGGTACCGGTAATAATGGGCCAACTGACCATAACATATTTAAAAGATTGTGCATGTCAGGAATATAGGTCTCTGACCAAAATATCTGCAAATATTAAGGTGGCCATTTCTTGTTATATTTTCTACTGTGGCAGATGCTGGAAAAGATATTTCTTCTTCACATTCAATAACTCCATGTAACAATAAGATTCTTCCTCTGTTTTCATGGCCATGCCCACATCTTCACCACATCGTTTTTCCAATAGGAATCCCTGTCTTTGAGTTCTTTGAAGACATTGTTCACACAGTGTGTGTCTTGTACAGGATCATTGTCAAAACATGTTGAGCTTGCCCTTGGGATCGCTATATATAACAAAAAACAAATACCATTCAGATGTACAAAAGGGAGGAATCTGTTTACAATCCTCCCCACCAATTGTAAATTTACAGTATACATTATCTGCTATTCACCAAATTACACTTAAAGCTACAAAGGCTCCATAAGGTGGCTCTTGATAACACTGATGTTTGTTTGAATTGCTCTGCTGGGGCAGGGAATGGTGTAAAATATATGTGGCATATTTCAGTACATAGTGTATATATTCTAGTGTATTAATAATGGATGACTGTGATGTCTACATTCTGAACTGTGTATTATGGGGCCATGCAAGAATTTATGCAAAACTGAAGTGTCATTAACAGTAAGCATTACTACAATTGTGAGTGAAACAAGTTAGAACAAGTGACCTGAATCAGTGCTCAAAAGGAAAAAACTGTATAAATGTCCACTATAAGCAAAGACAGATTTATAGGCAGACAGACAGACAGACAGATAGATAGATAGTATAGGTAGCATAAACTAAACTTGGCTGTTCTTCTCTGAAATTTTGATACACTTTAACTTGACATAATTATCTCCTTTAGTGCCTAAAGTGTATATAAGCATATGAACAACAGAAACATCATTTTAAAAGTTCCAGGGACACCAAGGCAGAGAACATATTTCTCAGGTTTCCCCCACAGTGTGTCCATACACAGCTTTCCATAACTTTGCCCAAAACAGCATTGTCGTCCCCCCACAGCTTTTCCCAAAATAGCATGCCCCAATACAGTTTTGCCCCTCACAGCTTTACCCAAAACAGAATGCCCCACACAGTGTTCCTACACAATGCTTGCCCACACAGCTTTTCCAGACACAGTTCCCCACATGCAAGGTTCCATTACATAGGTTCCCCCACACACAGCTGTCTCTCACACAAGGGTTCCCTTACATAGGTTCCCCCACACACAGCTATCTCCCATACAAGTTCCCTTACATAGGTTTCCCCACACATAGTTCTCTCTCACACAAGGTTCCATTACATAGGTTCCCCCACACACAGCTGTCTCTCAAACAAGGTTCCCTTACATAGGTTCCCCCACGCACATTTCTCTCTCACACAAGGTTCCTTTACATAGGTTCCCCCACACACAGTTCTCTCTCACACAAGGGTTCCCTTACATAGGTTCCCCCAACACACAGTTCTCTCTCACACAAGGTTCCCCCACACACAGCTATCTCCCATACAAGGTTCCCTTACATAGCTTCCCCCACACACAGCTGTCTCTCACACAAGGTTCCCTTACAAAGGTTCCCCCACACACAGCTGTCTCTCACATAAGGTTCCCTTACATAGGTTCCCCCACACACAGCTGTCTCTCACACAAGGTTCCCTTGCATACTTTCCCCACACACAGCTGTCTCTCACACAAGGTTCTCTTGCATACTTTCCCCACACACTGCTTTTCCCTGCACAGTGTTTCTTACATGATTAGCGCACACTGATTTCCCCATAATGGCACAAAATAGATGAAATGTGACACAAAGAGGGAGAACTTATGTACTGATTTGAATCCTTCAGTGCACAGCAAGCAAGCTGACATCCAGTTACAGCCTGTAAAAGTCCTGTGGAGAGATGTGAGGAGACAAAACTTGAGGAGACAGTGGTGCACCCATCAACTGATAAATCAGCAGTGTTTGACATCCTATTGCTTTTTATCAGGCTACTGCAGAGTATGGAGGTGGATTTTTTAAATGGTAACTATGTGCCTAAAGCCAAGTAAATAAAAAACAGTCTTGGGGACAGGGATATTATTTTAAGTGTATAGTATGTATATTTTCTTAAATTTTGTTACTGTTACTGTTCCTTTAAAGGAAGCAGCTCAAGTCCGGCAATAGCGGAAGCTGACCAGCAAAGAGGTGAGTGAGAATGTTAGATGTGTGAACATTGAATTGACGGTCTGTCACCTTAGCTTTTCTAATGTAATATATATGTGTCTGTGTTGTTTAATTTGCCTTATAGTACCTGTGTAAATTGTTTTTAGTGTTTTTAAATTAACCCAACACAGATTTGTGGGCATTTTAGATTCAGCCTCAGGCCCGGATTTGTGGCAAGGCCACAAACGCCCAGGCTTAGGGCGGCATGCTGCCCAGCCACACCATCTGCCAATGTCCGGCCTAGGGGAGCTGGAAACAGAAATCCGGTCCTGTTCAGCCTCACATTTTACTACTCAGTTAATTCGATTTTTAAAGTCACTTGGGCCAAGTAAATATGCATTTTTTAAAATGTATATTATGCATTTAATGTGGTGAATTTGGCCACACCCTGAATGTGAAGCCAGTGTGGGGTGTGTACATAGCTATCTGGAGCTAATGATACAGAGGGATGGAAATCTTCCAAGTAACACTCACTGGGTCTCCAGTTCAAAACATAGTTGTAACCCACACCCAACAAGATGATGTCACCAAATGGGAGCGATTATGTGATAACCTCACTGTAGGGGGAGAGATCTGGCTTGGAGCCTTCTTATTAATTACTGGACCTGTTAAACCAAAATTCAAGTTGTTTATTAGTTGTTTTTTATATGTTGTTGATATGTTTTATTTTTTTATTTTATCTGCATCCACACACTTTTTTTTCTTGTTTAAGGGGAACTTTTGCAAAAATGAAAATCTAGGGGCAGATTTAGCAAAGGTCGAGGTGAATTTTCGAATGAAAAAATTTTCGAAATTTGAGCTATTTTTTGTGTACTTCAACTAGGCAATAGTCCAAACCCGATTCGAATTTGAAAAAATCAAAAATTAGAATATCGAAATTTATCATGTACTGTCTCTTTAAAAATTTGACTTCGACCATTCGGCATCTAAAACCTGCTGAATTGCTGTTTTAGCCTATGGGGGACCTCCTAGAACCTATTTGGAGTCAATTAGTGTAAAATCAAAGTTTTTTTTAAGAAAAACTTAGAATCGAATTTGATCGATTGCGCTATTCCTTTGATTCGTATGATTCTAATTCGGCCAAATACAGACCAATTCGATAGAAAATTTCGGTTGGTCTTTTTGAATTCGAATTTCGACATTTTTTTAAATCAAAAAAAAAAGTTCATTTTCACTATTCCTTTCTCAGCATCTGTTTCTCTTCATTATCTCTGCATCTGTTTCTCTTCATTGTATCTTCATGCAGGAGTTGGGTATCAGATATTTATTGGCAGTTAGATCCAATATATCTTATAGGGGGACTCCTTTTGCCTTGAAGATGTATTAGAGCTCACTCTATTAAAATCACCAGACATCATGTCTCTCTACATGCAGAATTTGTGCAAAAGGCAGTTATTTTTTACATTTTGTTTGTACTGGAATCAGTTATTTGAATGAGCTCTAATACATCTGCTAAGAAAGGAAGCCCCCCTATAAGATATATTGGATCTAACTGTCAATGACTATCTGACACCCAACTCCTGCATGAAGACAGAATGAAGAGCAACAGATGCTAAGAGAGGGATAGTGAAGATAAATTTAATTAGCTTAGAAACGGTACAGAATATTTAATTGATTGTATTTAGAAAGTTTCTTATTTCGGTATTATGAAGCTTATATTAAATGTTCATTTTTGCGAGTTCCCCTTTAATTTACTGCAACCAGGCAAGGCTTCAAGGTGGGATTCTAGGAAATGCAGTTTGAATTGTGTAGTCTCTACTGTATTCTCTTGATAAATTACTGGATTTTCAATTAAATTGTTGCCTTGCTTTACTTTTCTAAATTAGAGTAATTTCAAAGAAACTGCATTAGCAAACGAGAGACTTAAACATTTGCAAATATGTATAAGTTCACTAGGCATGGTATAGACTGAGAAGTTCAAGGTTCCGGACAACACACCAGGGAAATTTCTTTTAACCAAGACAGCAACATTTTAGGTCCACACTGATTCTTTATCAAGGTATCAAGTTGCTTGATAAAGGGTCAGTGCGGACCTGAAACATTGCTGTTTTAGTATGTGCCAATAATCAGGGTCGGACTGGGGGGCCCGGGGCCCACCGGGACAGCTGGTCCAGGGCCCCCTGCCGCTCTGTGTGCCGCTAGGTGTGCCGCTCTGTGTGCACGCAAGAACGCGAGCGGCGTTTCTCTGTGCGCATGCGCGAGTGGTGTTTCTTTGTGCGCATGCGCGAGTTGTGTTCCTTTGTGCGCATGCTTGAGCGGTGTTCCTTTGTGCGCATGCTTGAGCGGCGAAGCGCCGAAAACTTTTTTTTTTTAAAAAAAATTTAATTTTGGGAAAGGGGGACTGGCCCGGCGGGGGCCCACGAGGGTCGGGGCCCACCGGGTTTTTTCCCGGTATCCCGCCAGGCCAGTCCGTCACTGCCAATAATACAAATAAAAGCATTTCAATTACATAAAGAAATTTCATGACTGACTTCTGGTTTGCATGCCAACCTTCTTCCCTAAGAATGTTGTCTATATCAGTAAGGTCATGCACTATTGTAAGCAGGTTCATATTGCCTACATGCATACAAATTATTTCAGTCTGCTGAAGGCATAATTATTCCTCGACCAGCATGTGAATGGCTTGCCAATGCAAAATTATACACAATGGAGGAACTTCACGTTGCATCTCGATGCGCGCTGCGTTTTCATCCGACAGTCGGATAAATGTAGTTCTTACCTGCGATTTGGAACATCCAACACATTTCATCGCATGCATTTCATCGCATGGCGACGTGTTGGCACCAGACACATCTTGGAGTTCCTCCCTAAGTGTTGAACATTTCCCTTTGCCTAATGAAATTCAGTGTGTAGGGCTTTGATGAAATATTTGCAACCCTACTTTTAACACATTTAATTACTCTCCTCTTTCAAGCCAAATGTAGGCATGTATAATTGTTATATGTATTGCAGTGCGAGTTATAGGTGTTATGGTAACTTTGATCACATGGCAAATATTTATTTTGTTCATCCTTGTGAACTTCAGAAAAACCTTGCACAAACGTTGCAGGAGACTTGGCTCATTCATACACGGTATTGATGATTTTTGCATATAGTGTTCATTTTGCTAATTGCAGAAATATTGGTGATTGTAAATAGTTTGCTGAGGACATGGCATGCTATTTATGAAGAGCAGAACGTATATTTTAGGCTTGCTGGAATGGCAGGTATATCTCAAAGTAAACGGTGTAAGGAAAGGAAGAACTATGCGTATTATCACATCAGTGTGCAATTGACTCTCGCCCCTAGCGTTGTTTGATTATTTTCCATTTTTTTTTCTTTATTGAAGACTCCTACTTTGCAGACAGGAGTTCATTTGGAGGAAATACTAGTGCGTTTAACTTAACCTCAAGTAGCGATTCAATTGCAGGAAAAGCAAGAGAAAGCTTCTTCACAAAGCCTAAACTTAAAACTGCCATAAATGGATTTTCAGGTAATCTATTCTGATTGTTTTAGTATATTGACTTCAAGGGTGTTATTTATTAAAGTCCAAATGCTAAAAACTGGAAAAATTCAAGTTTTTTTTTTTACTATAAAATTCTAATTTTTAGTGAAAAAAAACTAGATTTTTTTTGAGATTTATTATACCCCGAAGCTGCAAAAAGTCCAAATCCAAAAAGACTCCATCTTCAACCTGTTGAAGTCAATGGCAGAGGTCCTATTTGCAATTTTAAGATATTATCTGTGCTGAGTTTTGCACAGAAATCCAAACATTTCAGTCTTTTACACGGATTTCATGAAAATTCTGACTTTTCATGCGAAAATCTGAAAAAAAGTTGTGATTTTTGTCAATCCGATTTTTTAGTTTTTTTTATTGATAAATAAGGGTAAATCGTGGATTCTAGTTTGGTTGGCCTTTTTTTATTTATAAAATCCAAAGATTGATGTTTCCCCACAGTTCACTTTCAGATTTCTGCATAGATTGCAGTGGAGTTTTCACGTGATAAGCAAATTTAATGTTAACAAAGCTTGCAAAATTTATAGTGATTACAATTTTTTTTATAGCTTTAAGGAATAGTGCCCCAAGTGATATGTTCACAAGCATTCCAGATGTTATATTATTTATGGTCCCAAGCATTCCAGATTTTATATTACATGTATCGGATCCATTATCCAGAAACCCATTATCCAGAAAGCTCTGAATTACAGAAAGGCAGTCTCCCATAGACTCCATTATAATCAAATAATTACATTTTTTTATAATGATTTCCTTTTTCTCTGTAATAATAAAACAGTACCTTGTACTTGATCCAAACTAATATATAATTAATCCTTATTGGAAGTAAAATCAGCTTATTGGGTTTATTTAATATTTACGTGATTTTCAAGTAGACTTAAGGTATGAAGGTCCAAATTACAGAAAGATCCGTTATCCGGAAAACCCCATGTCCCAAGCATTTTGGATAACAGGTCCTATGCCTGTATTATTATTTATATTTTGCCATTTGATGTAACTGACTTCTGCTTTTCTTAAAACAGTGGATCTTTTTTTTTTATACAAGATAGAGATTGACTTTTAACTTTTAGGGGGTATCACGGATACTTCCACGTGACTTTAGGTGTGGCTATCACACCTTGCACACAGGTTAGACTAGCATAACAGCACCCCAAATACCAACCAACACCCACAAAACTCATTCACTGCCACCATCTATCATTAACAGGCGATAGAAACCTAATATGACTATTTCCCTGTTCTCTCTAACAGGTAGTAACTCACACTACACCAATGCATTAAACACTTTCTCACTTTAGTCAGGGTAAGTTCCTACTGATTCAACCAGTACTCCAGCATACACACAGACTAGCATTTCCATTCAGCATGCAGAGGGTTAAAGGGCATGTAAAGGAAAAAAAATAAAATCCCATTTTTACTTTCTTTAATGAAAAAGAAACCTATCTAAAAACCTGACTGTATGCAGTGAAATTCTTCCTTCATTTGCTGCTGTGGATAGGAATTGTCAGGGAAACAATCATACTTATGAACAGCAGGGGAGCCCCCTTACTTCCAAACCATGCAGAACTCAAGCAGCTTTGTTTGTTTCCCTGTTTTGATCATTTATGACGATCCCTAAGCAGCCCACACCACACTGAGCATGTGCGTAGTCTTGGTCTTGCAAAGATGTTTAACAATGTTACAAGATGGTTACCCCCTGTGGCCAACTTTGAAAGCATAAATAATTTGTTTGATTAGGCTTGTGGTGCAGTACTTTCATGTTTATGTTTATTATACAAAATACAGCATTTCTAGCCTTATTCTATTTTAGACTTTACTTTCCCTTTAAAGAGACATACATTCAATAAAAACTTTGACCATCGAATGGGCTACTTCGACCTTCAACTTCGAATCGAACGGTTCGAACTAAAAATCGTTCGACTATTCGACCATTCGATAGTCGAAGTACTGTCTCTTTAAGAAAAAACTTCGACCCCCTAGTTCGCCACCTAAAAGCTACCGAAGTCAATGTTAGCCTACGATTCGAAGGATTTAATCATTCTTTTGAACGATTTTTCATTCCATCTTTCGATCGAACGAATATCGATAAATCCTTCGACTTCGACATTCGAAGTCGAAGGATTTAACTTCGACAGTCGAATATCGAGGGTTAATTAACCCTCAATATTTGACCTTAAGTAAATTTGCCCCTTAATGTGACCTTCACTTCACCTGTGAGGGGGCTTGCTGGGAACTTTAAGTTCTCCCTCCTTGGGCTTTCCCCCTCCCCATGGAATGGCTCTTATCAGTCTGGGCTTAGAGAAGGGCATTACAGCTCTGACCCCTCTGACCATAGTGAAAAGAGGCCTGTTATGTGTCTGATTTAGGTGAAGAAATGTTTGTTTATGATACATTAGCCTGTATCATGACAGGGGCTATTTACTAAAATTTGAATTTCTCCCATATTTTATTTAAAAAAAACACAACCAAACTCCCTTACTCGATGTGGCCTTATTTATCAATAAAATAACCCGAATTTATCAGAAGCAGAAAAACTCGATAAAATAGAGCGAAAAAGTCAGATTTTTGGGCTAATCCCCACAAGACCACGATAACTTCAAATTGAGATAGGTGCCTCTCCCATTGGCTTATACAGGACCTTGACAGATCTGAGATGACAGATTTTGGATGCAGGTTTTTTGCAGCATCGGGGTATAATAAAGCTCAAAAAATAAGAGTTATTATTAAAAAAAGCCCGACCAAACTAGAATCCACGATTTGACCTTATTTATTATTAAAAAAAACTTGAATTTAGCAGATCGGGGAAAAACGAGTGAAAATCCGAATCGACAAATGTCAGGAATCATCTAGTGAATATTTATTCTGTGTGGCTACATGTTGAGTAAAGTTACTTCACGATAAATCGTGATTGTGCAGAGTTTTTATGTACTGAATTGTTTCAAAAGCTGAAACCTGACTGTACGTTATCAATCTGTCATTGATAATAATGATAATGCTAATGGACTGTTACTGCACTAATATGGCAGCCCACATAGAGAATCAGGTAGGTAATATAAAAGCTTAGGGTAATACTTTTCTTTCAAAATTATAAATGGTATGCAAAGACAATATAATGATATATGTAAAAAATATATTTTCTATTGTAAGTTTCTCTTTAAGTGGTGTTATTAGTCCAGGAAGGTAAGTGTGAAGCAGAGCATAAGCATATGCAGTTTTGTTTGCTTGATGTTAATTGTACTCTGATACACTCCCACTGTATATTCTATTATATTCTATTCTGTTTTAGAATCATCATCAGCAATATCAGCTCAGTCTTCTGCATCAGTCATTGTAGCTGTAGTAGAAGGAAGAGGACTTGCTAGAGGTGAAATAGGAATGGCAAGTCTAGATTTGAAAAATCCTGAAGTTGTGCTGTCTCAGTTTGCAGACAATACAATATATGTAAAGGTAAATGTGTTGTAAAGGTAAAGTGCTGATCTTTGTTTTTTTACATGTGATATAAATTCAATAAAAAATTGCTGAATTAAACTTTACCTGTGATACCGCATTTCACTAGTCTCAGTCTGTATTTACTGATAACCAAGGTCATATGAATACTTCATTTTATATAATCTACAGTAATTGCTTTTTACATACAGTATGACAATTGCTTGTTAAATACAGCAGTTCAAAATGTGTCAGTGAAGGTTTTCATTTGTCCAGATCATTATATACAATATCGAGCAATGATAAGTTACAAGTGACTGTATTCATGCTCATAAAACCATTTTCCTCTGGTAGGTGCCCTTTAACCAAAACAGCTAACCGATTATGAGTCACTGGAAATTAAATTCCTATTTCTCAGTTTTGCAAAATGCCATTTTTTACCAGCATTTTAGTGGACTTTTGTGGATACAGTCTGCACAGAGAAAAATCTGTTAACTCCTTCCTGTGCAGTATAATGCACAAAAAGGTTATAAGAGGCCTTAGTGCCAAGACTAAATTATATGGTATTGCAGTATTCCAAGAGGTACTCTGAGTTTAGTTCTAGAGTGACTGAAGAAAGATTCTCTATGAAGGAATTCAGTAAGGGATAGTGTCAAAACGCATCAGTTAATAGTGCTGCTCCAGCAGAATGCTGCACTGAAATCCATTTCTCAAAAGAGCAAACATATTTTTTTATATTTAATTTTGAAATCTGACATGGGCTAGATATATTATTAGTTTCCCAGCTGCCCCCAGTCATGTAACTTGTGCTCTGATAAACTTCAGTCACTCTTTACTGCTGTACTGCAAGTTGGAGTGATATCACACCCATCCCATTCCCCCCAGCAGCCTAACAACAGAACAATAGGAAGGTAACAGCTCCCTGACACAAGATAACAGCTGCCTGGTAGATCTAACAACAGCACTCAATAGTAAAATCCAGGTCCCACTGCAAAACATTCAGTTACATTGAGTAGGAGAAGCAACGGCCTGCCAGAAAGCAGTTCCATCCTCAAATGCTGGGTCTTTCTGAAAGCACATGACCAGGCAAAATTACCTGAGATGGCTGCCTACACACCAATATTACAACTTGAGAAAATACACTTGCTGGTTCAGGAATTAGATTTTATATTGTAGAGTGAATTATTTGCAGTGTAAACAGTGTAATTTAGAAATAAAATCTACATCATAAAAATCATGACAGAATCCCTTTAGGGAGTTCCTCACCCAGATGATTTTGTCTCAGTAAGAGTTCTATCTTACCAATTGCTATTAAATTTGATGATGATATCATCATGATTTGAAGCTGCACTATTTTGCCTGTTTATTGTTTCTTACATTTAGGGGGTTATTTATTAAAGTCCGAATGGCAAATACTCTGAATTTTTAGTGGAAAAAAACCTAAAATTTTTTGATTTATTATACTCCAAGGCTGCAAAAAGTCATAATCTGAAAATCAACCATCATACTGAGGATGTATATAAGTCAAGCCACGGTCTGCGCTGGAATTAGTCTGAAAATGCGACTATTTCAGGCTTTTCAGACAAAAATCTGAAAACCTTGGGCTTTTTCGGGAAAAAGTCTGAAAAGAATCTAGTGATTCTGGAAGAAAATCTTGAAATTTTATAGCATTTTCCCCAATCTGATTAGATTGAGCTTTTTTAATAATAAATAAGGTCAAATCGTGGATTCTAGTTTGGACTTTTTTAAATAAAATAATCATAGAAATGTGGATTTTGATAAATAACCCCCTCACAGCTGTTTAGAATGTGAAAAAAAAGTTTCAAGGCCTGGTCTTCCCTAAAAAAAAATCCCTAAAAAAAAACTAGTGAGCAGGTTACTACCTGACTAGTTAAAAACTTTGGCTAAAGGACAGGAGATAGGAACCCTTTTACCAACACTGTGACACAGGGAAAATTGGAATATGTGCAGAAAACCATAGAAACCACATATTTGCTTTCATTATTGTTTCTGCAGTAGACTGATCATTGCTTCTTGTTGATTGAAGGTTGTGGATTACAACACTGGTATTATGGTCAATGTAATATGAATCTGAACTTCAACGTTACGATACAATGAAATCACATTTTTTCTGTAACTTTTTAAAGCTCACACACAATTATACTTTCACATTGTTAAATAACGTATCTCTTAATATATTACAGGTAATAACAAAACTCAAGATTCTGACACCTTTAGAAATATTGATGCCAAATACTGCTTGTGATAGTGGCACTGCAAGTAAACTGTTCCTTCTTATCGTGGAAAATTTCAAGGTAATTGTTATGTATACTTCCTTTTTTTAATATTAAAACATTATGCATTGTATATATAAGCATACCTGTGCATATTTCTAGAAAATGTGTTTTTTAGTATATTTTTGTATGTACTGTCAGTGTTTAAACACTCAAACTATAATCATATAGCAATATGTCTAAAGTACAAATGAAAGCTTAGGATGGTGGTGGATACTAGCTAGGTAGGATACAGGAAATAAAATAAATAAATGCCATCAACATTTTAAGTAATATATATTGAAAAGTTGCTTAGAATCACATTTCATTATATATAATTCAATATTAATGTATACAGTCATATGAAAAATTTTGGGAACCCTTCTCAGCCTGCATAACAATTTACTCCACTTTCAACAAAAAAGATAACAGTGGTATTGTTGTGTTTTGGTAGCCAAGGATGAGTAGAGTATAACAGTGCTTTATTAGCAGGTTCATACAGCCATTACACTTCAACAGTAGCTTCAACTCTAATACTTTTAAGCAGTATAGAAAGTAATATGTACACAGTATAACTCTTGTGCACAGTGACACCTACAGGCCCTTTGTATAAACACCACAGGTATGTCTTTCATTTCCCAGGAACATCTGAGTACTGGGGAGTTTTCTGAACAAAGATTTTTAGTGAAGCAGCATTCAGTTGTATGAAATTAAACCAAATGTGAAAAATTGGCTGTGCAAAAATTTGGGTACCCTTGTCATTTTGCTAATTTGAATGGATGTAACTGCTCAATACTGATAACTGGCAACACCAAATTGGTTGCTTATTAAGCCTTGAACTTCATAGGCAGGGTTGTCCATTCATGAGAAAAGGTATTAATGTGGCCAATTGCAAGTTGTGCTTCTGAGTGACAGCATGGGATCCTCAAAGCAACTCTCAAAAGATCTGAAAAGATCATTATCATGGTTTAGGGGAAGGCTACAAAAAGCTATCTCAGAGGTTTGAACTGTAAGGAATGTAATCAGGAAATGGAAGGCCACAGGCACAGTTGCTGTAGAACCCAGGTCTGGCAGGCCAAGAAAAATACAGGAGCGGCATATGTGTAGGATTGTGAGAATGGTTACAGACAACCCAAAGATCACCTCCAAAGACCTGCAAGAACATCTTGCTGCAGATGGTGTATCTGTACATCGTTCTACAATTCAGTGCAATTTGAACAAAGAACATCTGTATGGCACGGTGATGAGAAAGAAGCCCTTTTTGCACTCACGACACAAACAGAGTCGCTTGTTGTATGCAAAAGCTCATTTAGACAAGCCACCATCATTTTGGAACAAAGTGCTTAGGACTGATGAGATAAAAATGTAGTTATTTGGTCATAACAAAAAGCACTTTGCATGGTGGAAGAAGAACAACGCATTCCAAGAAAAACACCTGCTACCTACTGTGAAATTTGGTGGAGGTTACATCATGCTGTAGGGCTGTGTGGTTAGTTCAGGGACTGGGGTCCTTGTTAAAGTCGAGGGTCGGATGAATTCAACCCAATATCAACAAATTCTTCAGGATAATGTTCAAGCATCAGTCACAAAGTTGGAGTTACGCAGGGGTTGGATATTCCAACAAGACAATGACCTTACACACTTCGAAATCTACAAAGGCATTTGTGCAGAGGGAGAAGTACAAGATTCTGGAATGGCGTCACAGTCCCCCAACTTTAATATCAACGAAAATCTATGGGATGAATTGAAGCAGGCAACTGAACTGGAGAGATTTGGGCGAATGGTCAAAAATACCGCCATTTAGAATCCAGACACTCATCAAAGTCTATAGGAGGTGTCTAGAGGCTGTTATATTTGCAAAAGGAGGCTCAACTAAGTATTGATGTAATATCTCTGTTGGGTTGCCCAAATGTATGCACATGTCTAATTTTGTTATGATGCATTTTGCATATTTTCTGTTAATCCAATAAACTTTATGTCTGCTGAAATACTACTGTTTCCATAAGGCATGTTATATATTAAAAGGAAGTTGCTACTTTGAAAGCTTAGCCACTGATAAACAAAACTCCAAAGAATTAAGAGGGGTTCCCAAACTTTTTCATATGACTGTATTTATTTAACACCACGTCATACTGACTTACATGATGCCAATTTGGCAGTACCCTTGGAAACTACTCCTTAAAGGCACTGAATGATACTGATAAATATGAGATCTCACAACTATTAGATTTGAGATCTCTAACTAATAACTCTGCAACACTAGCTCTAGCTATTAAAACAGTATGGTCGTTTTCCCCAGTGGGAACTAAACACCGATAATGATAGACCTACATATTTTTATTCACCTGAGGGGCCCCTCCAAATGCTGTGCTATGTTTGTTTGCTTTAATGGGATAGGGTAAGTGTAAAAAGAATTATATTTTATGTTTTTGTTGCACATACAGTACATACTATGCTGAGATACTGGGAACCTGTCATATATATTTGTTGTGGGTGGTATATTTGATATATTAAGACACAGAGTAGGCCCTGTGTTTCCAAGATAGGAGTTTTAGTTCATCTTTAGTGTTGATACTAATCATGCACCACAACCCAAATGTCAAACCTCTGTCTAAGTACTCTCCTGAGCTAGAGGAAAGCTATAAAAAGAATGCAGGAAAAACCCCAGCTGGGGAAGGCTAGCCTCCAAACTAGTAATTACATACAGAACTGCACATTAACTTACATTAAAAGACAGTCTTTACCACTGTATTTTATAAGCCAAAGCTGGAATAGGACAAAATTCATTGGCCCAGACTTTATATTAGACATGGGCCAGTACCTGCCAAAGCCTGTTGCACAAGTCTGATATGGCCCTTACAGCACTGGCACCAAAACAGCTGCCATGCACGCAAATGCTGATGTATAAGACAAATATAGTTTATGCAGATGTGGCCACGGACACAAGTCAGCACAAGTGATACAAACAGTACTCACATATGCATTGTTGATGTCAAACCAGCTAATATGCATGCACCACTGGTGCATAACTAGTCGACAGTGCAGACAAAGACTTGTGTAAAGCCACTTAAATGAATTACAAAATACTGCCACCAAGGTTAGCTGTGTATCAGTTTAAATGGCAGGGTAACACAAATAGGATACAGTATATAGTTATATAAGTGCTGTGGGTGACACTGCCATATAAGTGCTAGTTTTTAGTTCAGGGTAATGCAAGTGCTCCAAGAGGTAGTCTTTGAGTTTATTTCTAAAAACAAAGATGAAGGATTCTTTCCAGAGAAATTCAGGATATGGTAAATAATATGGTATTCTCCTGTTTTTGTACAGGATCCAGACTACAAAATATTTTCATTATATTAGGTGGAGCACAAAGTGCAGTTATGGAAATAAACAAAAGTCTAAACACATTTATTTTAAAGTGCTGTGCAATATGTGGGCGCTCTAAAAATACATGATAATAATAATAATAATATATAGGAATGTTACCAAATTAAAAACAAAATACTTGAAAACAAAGGTATAATTTCACTCTGTATGATTCTTACAGAACATTCCTTAATAGCACTCTTCATGAAAATGAAATTATATTGTATATCATTTATTCTATGGCCTGTACACATCCACAACATTTCGGGCATTTTATAAAGCCCATGTAATTATGCTGCACCTGTAAATATGCTGCACATAAACAGAGCCATCTAGTGGCCAAAGATGTATCAAACACTTGTTCAGAACAAATTTTTAATATTGACTAAAACATTCAGAAATAAAATTATTTTATGGTAGGACATATCACTGATCCACATCTGAGGATGTATGAATTAAAAGAACTGTAAAGCACTGTTTTAAAAAACAGAGTTAATACTTTCCCGTTAAAGGAGAGCTAACCTGTCAATATGCAAAAAGTAGTTCTTGAGTGAAGGACCCTTTTAAAGTTACCAGTTACCATGGTGAAGTACCACCTGAAACAAGCTTTTCAAATTTCCTTGTGTCAAAATTGCCCTTTCAGACTAGAAATGGCAAATATTACATTTCTGAGTTTAATTACAAAATGTAAAATTACATAGACAATTGTATACTTGCTTATTGGCTGTTTTTTATACTAAAAATACTAATAAACATTTTTTTTCTCTTTATAGGACGTGTCCTTTACAGCTGTACAAAGAAAGTATTTCAATGAAACAAAAGGTCTGGAGTATATTGAACGTTTGTGCGTATCAGAATTCAGTTCTGTCCTCATGGAAGTTCAGTCCAAGTATGCTTCAGCAAAAGATTCTAACATGTTTCAGATGCAAATGCTCTTAATATATGCAGTAATGAAATGGCACAAACAATTTACAGCAGAATTCTGCTTAGAACAGTACTCTATGCTAGCATGAACCTATGACAGAGGCCTTCAGATTTTGTTTTCAGGCCCCCATTTGTGGCATCTTACAGATATGGTTATATATCCAGATAGCTCTGAATTACAGGAAGGCTATGTATCATAGCGTGAATTTTAGGAACATTTTCTAAATAGAATTTATTTTTCTCTGCCTGATCTTAACTAGACTAGCATACATCCACATTGCTTGTCAAAACAATTCTGTCGGGTTTATTTAATGTTTAAATGTTTTAATAGACATAAGGTATGTAGATCCATGTTACAGACAGACCCCTTATGCAGAAAATCCCAGGTCCCAAGCAGTCCACATAATATATTCATATTATAGTATACACAGTCCAAACAAGCAGCACTCCAAGGGAGATATTCTCAGGATAACATTCTCAAGATTTCAATATAAAGTCCAACAATAAAAGGAAGCACTCACGGCATAAAGGTTGTCAGTCCTTTACTGAATCATATAAACATCTATGCGTTTCGGTACCTCAAGGGACCGTCATCAGGATGTGTATATATATATATATATACATATATATATATATATATATACATATATATATATATATATATAGTGTATATATATATATATATATATATATATATATATATATATATATATACCGGTATATATATATATATATATATATATATATATATATATATATACACACTATTTACAGTATATATAGCAACTGTCATACATACCTGTAGCTGGTCTTCTCAAAGGGCATATGAAAAGATGATGCGCATATAGAAGCAAATCCACTTGCATTTCCCTACTTTTACCGCCTTAAAAGTGTTAGTTTCATTTTCTTATGTTATTTATATGGTTTATAATAGCTATGTACCTGTTTACGTTGCCTCAACTAAGCCTGCTTATCTCTTTTACACTTTATTAAGCCAGCCACAGCCATTCAGTAAATGTTTGTGAGACATTCAGATAAAGAGCTCTTGATCCTGTTTTGTCCAGTCGAACCAGACTCTGATGCAGGAAGTATATCTATAATCCCTGCAGTAAAGGAAGATAGGCTTATGGTGTTTGCCTGACAAGAAATTTAATTTGTTTGATGTGTACCAGGAAGAAGATTTCCACATTCAAAAGTTCCTGTAACTAAGCAGTAGAATCTAAAGCACTTCCAAAACAACACTATTTATACAATGTATAACATTGTTTTCATTTGAATCTAAACACATTGAATTCTGGGAACAGTATGCTTTTAAAGAACCATTTCCCAAAAAGATAAGTTTTGTACCACATAACATCAAATATTTGGGCTATTTCATGCATCAAATATGAAAAATAGTTCTAGTTTTGCTAGTACTTTACCTTGAACAGCTGACATAATAGTGATTTGCTGAACTTGGAGGAAAGTTGAACAACAGTGTTAATGCATTACAGTTGTATATCCATATTAGTAAATATGCTTTGTTAATTAATTTGTGTGATATTGCCATAGAGAATTATGTAATATTTAATTATTTTTCAGATATTACTGTTTAGCTGCTTTGATCAAGTACGTTGAATACATTCAGAATACGGTGTATGCTCCCAAATCTCTCAAGAAAATATTTGATTATTTTTCAGATATTACTGTTTAGCTGCTGTTGCTGCTTTGATCAAGTACGTTGAATACATTCAGAATACGGTGTATGCTCCCAAATCTCTCAAGATTTGTTTCCAAGGAAGTGAAAAGACTGCAATGATAGATTCTGTCTCTGCCCAAAACCTTGAACTCTTGGTTAACAAGCGGGATTCCAGGTATGAATGATCAAATTGATTATGCATCGTACTTTTATTGAATTTGCTGTCTTACCATTTTTATTTTCTTGTGTAATTGGTTATGGTAATGTGTAAGGTGGAATCTTTTAACTATCAGTTGCCGTGTATTTGTGCTCCATATTTTTGTAAAAACATTTTGTTTAATATTCAGCAGCACATACATACATATATTATATATATTTATAAAAGATTCACTCATTATTCATATTAGTTATAATAGACCATTATACAAGTTAATAAAAGTCAAAACAGGAAGTGGCATGCAGGATATCACATTATTGGTTGCTAAGTTACCATAAAGATTCACAGTTCCTAATGTTTCCTAGTGTGTCTCTTGGACTGTACTTTTTCTAATGAATGATCAGTATACTTCATATTACCAGCACCCAGACTATGATGTGTTTTTTTGTATAATATAGCCCTTCATTTATTTATTTTTAGATGCACTTAATAGCAAAGTTGAGGTTTCATTAATGCATTTAAGTGCTTTGTTTGTTCTGTTTTAGTCAGAGCTCTTATCCCTTCACCTTTATTTAGTAAATGTAGTTAAAGTGTTCTTCAAAAGCGGATTAGGCTCCTTGCAGCCCCGGGTGCAAGCCGTACCCCCGCCAGGGCAAAGTATACATGTAGCAAATAAAGCAGCAGCACTCCGGTATCTGTTTTGCAGATTTTCAAAGATACCGGAGTGCTGCTGCTTTATTCACCTTTATTTAGATTTCCTGCCATAAAGCAAGATGTAACAACTGCTTTTTCTCAAAAAGAAAATAGAAATAGTTGGAACAGTAACAGCAAAAAAGACACTTAACTGAGCATTAAAAGTGACTATCACTAAATCAATATTTTCTAAAGCCACACTGCTTTAAATAATATTAGATATGCATTGTAATAATAGCCATGGGTAGACATTTGTATTATTCTAAAAACAATATCCCTTTATACGTGACTAAAGCACGATAATAATTTAAGTGGTTTGTTCTAATATTTTTTTGGCTAATTCTCATTTTCCTCTACATTTTGTAACAGGGTTTTTTATAAATTTGTTTTTAAAGGAATGACCATACCCTATTTGGAGTTCTGAATTATACTAAAACTTCAGGTGGAAGCCGAAGACTAAGGTCAAATATTTTAGAACCGCTTGTTGACCTTAAGACAATTAACACACGATTTGACTGTGTTCAAGAATTTCTTCAGGATGAAGAATTATTTTTTAGTCTTCAGTCAGGTCAGATATGTTCAATTTGTTTGATGTAATAAATTCAAATATATCTTAGAATGCAGAAGAGTTAAACCAGTTTTACTTGTAAATAAAAAAAATAAACAGAGAACAGGAGTTCACATCTCATAGTTTACAAGTTGTAAATATTACCTTGCAATTCTTAGGTCAATGCAGCATTAGGCTTTTAACCTTTTAATGCCAGACATGCACCTCATTTTCTTTAAAAGATCGTTTTTTAAAATTTGTACTGTTTCACTTAAGGGTCATTTCCTGATGGTAGGGTACGTGTATTTTACCTATAGAAAAAAAAACTATTGATTTTTTTTTTAGGAATACCTACTGTAATTTAACTTCTGTAACAAGATGTACACATCTAAATAAATTTATCACAAACATATATGGAAGAAAGTACTGATTTTGAAAGCCCCGTGTCTCCTACTAGCAGCAAATAAATAAATTCTTTTAGAGACTGATTTGTACAGATCTAAAACCAACAACAATATAATACCATTTTTTGGATTATTTTATATTACCTTAATCTCATGGAAAGAATAAACTTTCTACATGTAATCAGTTTCCCCTCCCAGCAATCTTTCTGCAGCTGTGTGTCAGTCAGTTATTTAGAAACATTTAGCTCTTAGACATAATCTGGGAAAAGAGAGCACACACACCAATCTCTTTAATAACCCTTAATATAATGTGATTTTCTACTTATTTATATTTATTGGCGATTGATTTTATTATATTATCACATCTTCACATGATGAATTTGAATGCCCTGTCTAACCTAGCACAAGTTTTAGAAATAGATGCTTTAATAAATATACACACATATATATTTGTGATCCACTAGCAAAATACTGCATTGTGAGACACATTGAAATACAGTCTTTTTATATTGATGGTCATTGTAATCATTCTATACAGAAGTCCATCAAGAGGGCCTGGGCCGGCAGGGACCCACTGAGTTTTTCCTAGTGTCCCACTGGTCTAGTCTTATCCTGAATAAACTTAGTACTAAAGGTTAATTTCAGAGACCCTGTATTTTATTGATATATTTAAATTCTTTATCGATAATGTTTTCAGTATTTTTGCAACAACATACTTTAAACTACCCCTAACTGTATTATATTTTAGTTCTTTCCAGGTTTTTGGATACAGAAAATCTCCTGTCCAATCTTATTCAAATTCCAAAGCAAGACATAGTATGTGAAAACAAGTTGTACCTTAAAGAAATTAATAATAAGTAACTTTTTAATTTACAGTTTAATTTAAAAATTAGTGTGTGTAAATTTTCTTCATATGATGTCATTGTGTCACCGTAAATAACTATGTTTTCAATTTAGTTTTAATTTATACCATTTTTTATCAGCTAGTCAATTCTATCCCTTTTTAAAGTTATCTAATGTATCAGCCAGTATGATTCAGGGAGAGCATTCCACATCTTCACAGCCCTCACTGTAAAAAAAAAACCCTTCCAAATATTTAGACAGAACCTCCATTCATCTAATCGGAATGGGTGCCCTCTTCCCAGCTGGAAGGACTTACTGGTAAATAAAGCATTAGAGAGGATATTGTACAATCCCCTTATATATTTATACATTGTTATTATAGCCCCCCCTTAAGCACCTCTTTCCAGTGTGAACAACCCCAATTTGAGATTTCCTATACCTTTTACCAGTCTACTTGCCCTTCTCTGGACCCTCTCTAAGTCAATAATATCCTGTTTGAGAACTGGAGACCAAAACTGTACGGCATATTCTAGATGAGGCCTTACCAGAGCTCTGTACAGTGGAAGAATAACCAGCAACAGCCAGTATGATTCAGGGAGAGCATTCCACATCTTCACAGCCCTCACTGTAAAAGAAAAAACCCTTCCAAATATTTAGACAGAACCTCCATTCATCTAATCGGAATGGGTGCCCTCTTCCCAGCTGGAAGGACATACTGGTAAATAAAGCATTTGAGAGGATATTGTACAATCCCCTTATATATTTATACATTGGTATTATAGCCCCCCTTAAGCACCTCTTTCCAGTGTGAACAACCCCAACTTGATATTTCCTATACCTTTTACCAGTCTACTTGCCCTTCTCTGGACCCTCTCTAAGTCAATAATGTCCTGTTTGAGAACTGGAGACCAAAACTGTATGGCATATTCTAGATGGGGCCTTAACAGAGCGCTGTACAGTGGAAGAATAACCCCCTCCTCCCTCAAATCTATGCCCCTTTTAATACAGCTCAAGACCTTGTTTGCCCTTGAAGCTGCTGGTTGGCATTGTTTGCTACAGCCAAGTTTATTATCTACAAGGACTCCAAGGTCCTTTTCCATTATGGATTTGCATAGTTCAGTCCCATTAAGGGTATAAGTGGTTTGCATATTTTTACATCCCAGGTGCGTGACTTTACATGCCACTTAGCTGCCCAGATTGCCAGTTAGTCAAGATCATGGATGGAATTAATTGGGCTTCATAGTTTTGTGTCATCTGCAAATACTGATCCTTTAGCCAGCTTCCTATCCATGTGCAAATGACTTCAAAAAAGGGGTTGTTCGTCTTTAAATGAACTTTTAATTCTATTAAATATTAAAAGTTAACGTAAAGGTGAACCACTGCTTTAACTCACATTGGGCCAGATTAATTTCACTGAGAAAAAGGTTTATCAAGTGAAAACTCATGGACAAGGTTTTCTTACTGAAATTAATCTGGCCTTTTATTTGCTATATTGTGCCTCTAGTGTGGGATCTGTGGAAATTATAACTCAAACTTTCTGATCTGGGTGGTTCAGAGTCACACAAGTATTAAACTTCCATAATTTGAAATAAATCTTTATTGCTAGGCCATATTATTATTTTCAGTGATGTTAGAATGGTCAAAAGGCAGATCGAATGGATCATGGCAGGTACCAAAAAGAACTGGAGAAAGTACTATGTATAAATATAAAAGCTGTCACAGGAAAATTTGTAAGTGGATATGCCTAGAAGCTGGAATACTAGTCACAGGATCAAATTAATCAAATGTGTGTCTGAGAGCACAGCTGCCTCAACGTTTCCTTGTGAGGATGCCTGTGTAAAATTCGGCTACTTTGCAACGGATATATTTTCCCCCCGGTAAGTCACATAATTGTGAATGAAACTAGGGACATTTTGTCATCCCACAGTAGAACACATTTACCATGGATGACAAAATAGCTCATGGGCCATTGCCCTAAGGTAGCCTCAGACAGCAGAATAGCCAGATCTCTCATGGAAACATGACTAAACTATTATTTGAAGCCTCACTAATACAACTGATTCATAGGCAAGGGCAATCCTGGCCTGAGTCAGCTTTCATTCATAAGCCCCCCCTCACCCCGTCACTCACTTTTCTTTTGCAGAGAGCGCAACTGCTTTATGTTGCCCTTGGTAATTTGTGGGGCTCTGCCATCTGAAGCAAGTTTCTCAACTCCCCTAACTGTTTTGACACAGTGGGCTAAATTCAGTTGAGGAAAAGGTTTATCACGTGAAAAGTCATGGACAAGATTCAATCTGAGATTCTCACGGTTTATCATGTGGAAACTCTATTGAGGTTTGTAAGAAAAAGTTGAAATCGAATTAGGAGAAAAGTTTTTACTCCTCGAATAGAATCTTGTCCATGACTTTTCATGTGAGAAACTGTGAGATAACTTTTTTCACTGCATTGAATCTTCCCCAGTGTGTCTGCCTTTTGTGTCTGCCATACAAGCTAAACTGTAATCATGCCAATTATGTTTATATCCATTTGATATGGTCAGTCATAACAAAACAGAGTGAATGAAAGTTTGATGGCCATGTTGGTTTACAAAATTAGCAGAAAAACAGTTCTAGGACTGGTTTTGTAGTGACTTTCTTACAATGTTTGGCCTTTGGCAGATACAGTATGAATCATTCTTTTCCGAAGTTAAATTTTCCATTGGTATTTGTATTCTTTTAGCAGGATAAAGCTGCTGACACAAAGATCAGCTATATTATCTCCCTGAAGCATACCCTAAAACTGGTAGAGCCATTAAAGGTAAATTACTTTATTCATAGTTTCTGTTAATGTTTTACCTAAAATTTAGCAAAAATCTAAATGATAATGGATGTAGCTATTCTGAAGTCTGATAGAAAATTGTGATTTTGAAATGATTTCCACAAAGGTATCAAAATTTGATACATATCCTATGCCAAGGCTGAATAAACTAATTGAGAAGTTAGGCTGTGTCCGGTATGTGACAACGCTTGATTTTACAAAAGGATAGTAGCAGGTTCCCCTCACAGACAGGGCTAAAGAGATAACAGCATTCTTTACCCCAGATGGTCTATTTCAGTACACTGTGCTGCCTTTTGGGGTACAAGGGGAACATGCTTCTTTTCAGAGAATAATGCATACAATTTTCAAGGCCCTTCTGCCTACATCCCACCTGGACAATGTTGTCATTTTCAGCACTAACTGGGATAGCCTTCTGTAGAAAGTACAAGTAGTGGAAAGATGGATTAACTGCTAATTCTAGGAAGTGTACTATAGGGCTAGAAGAAGCATTGGGAAGGGGCCATCAAACCCCAGGTATATAAGGAACAGGCAATCCAAGATTGCCCACAATGTAGAAAGAAACAAATAAACAAGTCAGAGCATTTCTGGTTATTGTGGGATATTACAGAAGGTTTCTTCCAAATTTTAACACTATTGCAGCACTTTTGAATGACTAAACAAAGGGTAACAAAGCTGTAATGACCAAATGGAATCCTGAAGCTGGAAAAGCCATAGGCATTGTACCAGAGGGTATGAAACCAGTGGGATACCAGTTGGTCTGTATGCCTATTCTTTTAATATGATGTTGGATAAAACTAGCTTTTTAACTTTATTATAGAGTTTTTGGATATTATTTTTGTTTGATGAAACATTGACAGCCACACACTGTGATTGCCAATGTTTCATAATGCTACGGGGCTATACAAGCTGCATATCATGCAATGCAATGGTGGGGGCTACAAACTGTGTCTGTCATGAAACACTGGGGGCCACGCAAAGTGTCATGTCATGTAATGCTTGGCGGTCTACAAACAGCACCTGTCATGAAACACTAGGGGCCATAAACTGAGCCAATATCCCCAGCTTCATAGCAACTAGTAGAGCTCCTACACCTTTCATCAATGACCAGTGTGGATCAGTCATCTCAGCTAAACATGTAATAACAATGCTCATGACTAGTACTAAAGTGATAAACCTCTCTAGCATTATAAAAGCAGGCACCACTGGCAAAAGTGTACAGGTTGCCAGAACCTATTGAAAACACCCTCTACTGGTCTTATGACATTTTTACTATAGACAAAAGCTGAATGCCTAATTTGTGTTCTTCATTTATCCCATAAAGCACACTGCAGCAGTTGTCAATTAACAAACCTGCCTCTAAGACTAGGCACTAAGTCTATTAGGTTTGTCATTTTAAAAAAACTGTTTACATTATGCATGCCAATAGACAACTCTATCATTTAATTACCCAATGTAATTACTGAACAGACTAGCAAAAAAATGGCTATTCTTAGATTTAGACACCTGGGCAAGAACTAGTGGTAGGCAGCAGAGTAACAATACACTGCAATGATGAATTGTGTGCCTCTTTTTATAGGTTGTGTTGAAGAATTGTAAGACACCCCTTCTTAAGGCTTACTACAATTCTCTAGAAGACAGCAGGTATGTATGGTAAGCTCTGGTATGTGAGCATGATATTGTACCTTGTATAACTTCAGCAATGTTTCAGGTTTTTGATACAGTCTTTCTGCAAGTAGAATTACATGCCAAACCATTTATCCTTAAGTTTCTTCTTTGAAGAAGTGTATTATGACTGTATCTTCCTACTTAGAGTATACATTCCAAACATTAATCAACACTAATGATTCCTAAAAATGATTCCTAAACAATGGCATGTCCTATTAAATATCACAGTGCCGATAATATTTAAGTTCCAGCTTCAGTCCTCTTTCTTGAATTCTTCACACAGAGGTCTTTCTCCTAGATATTCCAGGGTACTTATCACTGTACACCTATATCCACTCAAGGTTCCTGTAGTGCTAGGAAACACATGTCCCTATTGCTACCTCCTGTATAAGCCTTAATTATTCATTCTGCCCATGAATCCACAAACCAAAGGCTCACTGCACATTTGAAAATTGAAAAAGTTATATGAGCAGCCAATCATGTAGTCAGGCACACTGTACCTGTTGTTTGCACTATGCATACTGACTACCCAATGACCCCAACTGACTAGAGATGAGACTTAGAGATAAGTCACAATACAAAAAAAATAACAATACTGTTGCCCAAATCTTTCTCATTTAAGGAAGCTATTGTGTTGTTCTGCCCAAGTGCATAGCTTTCCATTTATCTATTATTATTATTATTATTATTAACACATTTTTATAAACTGACAATATATTCTGAATAGCTGTACAATAAATAAATGTATACTTCATAATGTTAAACTTCATCTGCCAGTATGCTGCCAGTCATAGAATTTATTCAAACCGTTCTGCAAATTTAAAACATTTTTCACAGAACCTATATTTTTGCTGTTATCAGCAAAACAAAACCAACCTCAGGTTCTTTAATGAGCAAACTGAAAAGCAAAATATCAAAAAGAGACGTTTAAGGTAATCTATTTACAACACTGGAGAAAACTGAACACTTGAAAAACATTTTCAAGTCGGACCGCCTTTTGTAATGTTTCAGCCTGCTCTGTTATATATCTATTAAAGTACAAATATGTGGAATCCAGAATCTAGAATGTGTGAACTCTGCGATTTCCAGGTCCCAAGTAATATTTAGGTAGATCACATCCACTACTACCCCAAGACCTAGGCTTCTGCTCACCTCATATATGGCAATTTCATTAGTAGTGCTACTCTGGTAGCCTGGTTTTAAATATATATATATATATATATATATATATATATATATATATATATATATATATATAAAATATACATCAAATATACATCAAATATAAAGAATAGAAGCTCTGCACACTCACCATGGCAGACAGTGAGTTATGGAAGCTTAAATTAAGTAGCTTGGCAACCTAAGCTCCTTTAGTACCCTGGGGTTAATACCATTAGGTCTGGACTTTTGTTTATTTTCACCTTTCTTTTCTTTTGAACTTCCTGAGTCAGTCACCTGTACTGTGAATTAATTGTATTGGTTATTTTTAAAAGGAAACATTCATTAACTGGTCTCTCAGTGGCATGAACATAATACAAGTATATAAGTGCATATAAGTGTAATTAACAAATAGTTTTATTGTGCTCTATCAGGTTTGGCATCATTCTTGAAAAAATTGGAGCTGTAATTAATGATGAAACTAGATACACGAAAGGATGCCTGAATACAAGAACTCAAAAATGCTATGCAGTCAAAGAAAACATCAATGAACTTCTTGATATAGCCAGGAGGACATATGCAGAAATTGTGGATGATATTGCTGGTATGTTCTTGGCTCTTGTTAAATAAATAATTCATTGAGTGTTGATTGTAATTGTAAGAAATCATACCATGAACCATTATGCAGTAGTTACATTATGTAAGTAGCAACAGTTTCATCGAACATTGTGTAAATAATAGAAGATGAAGCAGGCATTTTTACTTTAAATGTGGTCATACTTGGGGATCACTGACTGATCTAGGGGGGTCAGGACCCATTGGCTCACACTGTATATATTGTATTTGGGTCCACAGTTCCACTGTGTGTGTATATATATATATATATATATATTAGAAGTTACCTCAGAGTTCCACGACCTGTATAAAAACACTCGGCCTTCGGCCTCATGTTTTTATATGGTCATGAAATTCGGTAACTTATACTATCCTTATATTTTACAAGAGGGGGTACTTTATTCACTATATATATATATATATTTTTCACTCCCTGATGAAAGTTCCTGTGAGGAACTGAAACGTTGGTTCAGTCCAATAAACCTCCTTTTTATCTTCAAAACGTTTGTGTTGCTGTAACTTCTTGGTGTGCTGTCCATGACCATATAAAAACATGAGGCCGAGTGTTTTTATACAGGTCGTGGAACTCCATGGTAACTTTTAATATCCTCATATTTTGCAATTGGGGGTACTTTATTTATTATAATACACAAGTTTCAGTGAGTCATGTGACAGATATGACATCAGAACTCACCGTTTCTAACTGATGACATCAGAACTCACTGTTTTTTAGGATATAATTTACAAGCTATTCATGGCTTTTGTGTATTATATATATATATAATTTGATGAAATATTGTGTATATATGCTCTTTTCGCTATGTATAATAGTAGTTTTTTGCATTCTGTGATTGCTTTAAACACCATATATCAGCACATTTGTATCTTTCTGTAGCAACGCATTGGAAACCATGAAAAAAACTAATTTTCTTTAATACCATGAATGCCAACTTATTTATTAAAACAGCCTAATATAAAAAGCATGATGAATAAATATGCAGAACTAATCCGAATACTAATGTGAAAACCTTGAAATCCTCATTTTTTTTGTGCAATTACAAACAAAAAAACCCCAAATACCTCTAAAAGTTTGAATTAAAGAAAGACAACTGGAAAAGGACAAATGCCATTGACTTCTATATCACCTCAACAGCCTTTAGATCTCAGCAGCTTTTCAATTTCAAAGATTTGTATCAGTGTTTTTTGTGTTTAATTACAACATTTTCATGATTTAGAGAAATTATTATAATCCACGATTAAACTAAAAGAATATGATTTGCGATAACAAACTAAGTACAAACGTTAGTAAATAAAAGCATTGTGTTAAATAAAAGAAGATCAAGCAGGAATTTTTACTTTCAAGTAAAAAGTTAAAGTAAAAGCATGTTTTTTTTAATGCAGGTTTGATTTCCCAGCTGTCCGAAAAATATAATCTACCCTTAAAAACAAGCTTTAACACTACCAGAGGGTTTTTTATTCAGATGAATATAGATGCAAACATGTCAACAACTTATCAGCTTCCTTCAGAATTTGTGAAGGTATGTTTATAATCTATTTTTATTTTACATCTAAAGATAGCATCTTTCTGCATCACCTATACATAGACAGTATGTAAGTGGACTGACTGAAAAAGTGTAAAAAAGAATACAGAAAATAGAGCCTGTAAATAAAACTGTGTTGCTACTCAAGAAGTACTGTAATTGTACAAAACTTAGTTTCATACAATTTTTAGTGTGTGGGCTCAGAATAATAGGTTACAAAATCTTTAATGTATAATGATAATATCTTTGCATGTATTGCCTGATGATATCCATGGGTGACCGTCACTGGGATGTAACTTTTGCAAGATTGTTGTCTGTCAATTAAATGGTCAGAAATTTATTTTTCCTACTTTATCAGTGTAAATCTGAATGTTAGTATTAGGTTGGAGCAATATAATGTATGATCAATAGCTGAATGTTTGCCATAAAACAAATAAAATCTCAATGTGTATGGCCAATTTAAAGAGGTTGTTCACTTCCAAACACTTTTTTTAGTTCACTTGTTTTCAGATTGTTCACCAGAAATAGACTTTTTTTTAATTGCTTTCCATCTTTTATTTTGTTACTGTTTTTTCCAAAATTTTATTTGAAATATTCTCTGGTGTTTCAGTCTGGCATTTTAATAATCCAGGTGCAGATTTGGATCTTTTACAATTTGCTATGTTACTTTATACATTTCTCAGCAGTATCTGTGGAATATTAGCAAATATTGTATCGATTTTAAAAGCTGACTTTAATGAAACTAAGGAATTCTACTCAGCAGGGCCAAATATAAAAAATGTATCAACTAAGGGGAGTATTTACTAAAATTCTAATTTTTCTTTTTTATTACCGTAATACAAAGTAGACCTAACTCTCTAACTAAACTATTTGGGATTTTACGAAAACCAGCACAGATCACAATGTGAAGAAACATTTTCAAATTGTAAAAGGGACAACTGCCATTGACTTCTAGCTGGAGTGTTTTTGGTCTGGATTTTTTTATCCAGAAAAATGGTCACAAATAGAAAATAGAAAGATATTGGAAAAAGTATTTTCTGGTGAATTATCTGAAAACAACTGAACTGAAAACAGTATTGGAAGGTGAACAACCCCTTTAATGGGGGATTGTAATATGTTTTGCTAGCACAAAATATCTGAGCAAAGATGCTTGCGAATTTGAGCAACCATGTTTGCCTCCTTTTAACTGATTAAAGACCTCAAGTTTGCGAACAAATGGCTGTAATTAAATTTCAGTGCATGTAATTAAATTTCGCAAGCGCAAAGGCTTTTTAGCTACAAACTATTTAACAAAACTCCAGGGCAGGTGTTATCGCTAAACCTTTGCTTAGCGAAAATGCCCATTGTGATATTTGCAGGCGACTGATTTTACATTGCGACCAGTGCTTAACATTCACAAAGGCACAATTTCAAATAACGCCTGTGACTTTTAATTACATTCCCACTTTAGTCTCAAGTACCATCCCATCCCATGCCCCATAATGGCCACTGCCCTCCATTTTTGCCTTAGCCTGATGGATTGTAAACAGATGGTAATTTTTCATACCCAATATACAGTAAGTTCTAGTCCTTGTAATCTTCCAAGGTAATTTAATAAAAAAAGCATGTCTTTCTCTTACTTTTATCTAAGACTGGCTTAGATAGTGGCTTAGGGTTTTTTTTAAAGGTCTAGGGTCTTTGGGATTGCAGTCCTATGTCTTAGCAAAAGAATGCTAAATGCATACATCCATGGTGACAAGTATCTTATACTAAATTATTTTATAATAAAATAGTTTTCTTTACTTTTAGTAGAGAATTATATTACATTTAGTAGGCAGTGTGGGGCTTCATTTACAGACTATTATGGCAGCTTTCTGTATTAGTTATGTGTGCCTCCATTAAACATGAAGTTTATCCACAGATGTAAAATGTATAATTTAAATTGTTATGGCCTTCTTATTATTTCATCCTACTATGTCTCTTATCTACTGTGCAATTGGATTGAATTTAGAATTGAAAACAATGCAAAAATGTAATTACCTCTACAGGTGCAGTTCACAACATACAAGAATAAGATACTGGGGCTCATTTATACAGTTCGCACATTGCATATTTATTTGCAAATGGTTGTACTGGCCGTGCTTTTTCCTGAATGCTTAAAATATTACACTTACCCGTCTTTTCGTTTTTTTTCGAATTCGCATTGAGAATAAATTTTCGCAAATGGCTCACAATTGAGACAGGTTTTTGCATGAGTGTGCCAACTGTGCGAACCAATCTGCCCTGCACAAAGTTTATAAACTGAGCCCCACTGTATCTACATTAAAAAGTGGATAGAAAAATAATTTTTTACCTTGCTTAGCAAAGTATTTGCCTGCATTTTCAAACATATTTTAATGCAATAGTTTCTTTTAAAGTGGACCTGTCACCTACACATAAAAAGCTGCATAATGAAAGTCCTTTGCAAATTAAATATGAAACCCCGAAAATATCTTTCATTAAAACATCCATACCTGTTATAAAGGGGTTTAAATATCTAAACTGTCAATCAAATATTACCTGCCCCGCCTCTATAAACGTGGCATAGAGGAGGGGCAGTCAATTACTTTCACTTTCCATTCAGCACTTCCTACATGTCACTGCTCTCCTCACATTCCCCCTTCCCTCCTCAGGCTCTATAATTGTGTAGGGCACTGCACATGGACATTAGGTCCCCCATTCTGGTGCATACACAAGATTTTGGGGTGATACGCAATTTCCCTTAATAAACGGGTCCACAAAATGGCAGCTGCCTGCTTGCTGTTATTGTATAATTCCAAGACAGAAGGAAACAAAATTTAAATAATAAATACAGTGTAAGTAAAGTTTATTTTGCTCAACTAACATGATAGAAAAGAATTTGAAATTATTTCTTAGGTTGACAGGTCCCCTTTAAGAAATGCTTTGAATAATGATACTTCAAAGACTTTTCCATATTACTACCTAAGCCCTGTACACCTGTTCACCTAAGCCCTGTACCTTGATGATGGATTTATTCTGCCTCTAATTTTAAAAGGAAGTTAGCTAGGGTAAAGTGTTACTTCTGCTGCAAATGAAAGGAAAATTATTCTGAGAATATTAACCTCAACTGCTCGTCTCCTACAGACTCAAGCAAGTGAGAATCCACTTTGTCTTTGACTAACTAATCCAACTTAAAATGGTGATGTCATCGTTTCAGTGATACGTTCATAGAGTTTAAAGATTTATATGACTAATATAAGCCTATGAGATTTTAGGTTTGACGGCCTTTTAAGCTGTCAAGCTGAATTTTTCAAATCATCATTTTTAAACTCTATTTATAGATGTTTGCTTGTGCTGTTTGTAACTTCAAAACAGGACATTTCTTTTTAACACAGGGCAAATGCCAATCTGTTTTGTCTTTCAGGTAACTAGAATAAAAAATTCTTGTTGTTTCACTACAGTAGACATATTAAAGCTAAATGAAAGATGCCAGGGATCTCTTAGAGAAATCTATCACATGTCATATCTGTAAGTTTATTGCAAAATATATTTTCTTGCACTTGCAGATGTTTTTGTGTTACTGAACAAATGTGTATTACATGTACTTGAAACCCATTATTTATTAATTTGTATAGCCTGAAAAGAATTGCAAACATTACGGTATTTTTTAAAATGATTTCTTTTTATTCTGTAATTATCAAACAAAACATTGTACTTGATCCTAACTAAACTGCATGAATCCATATTGGTGGCAAAATATGTCCCAAGCATTCCAGATAATATATCAAACTAATTCCCAATGTAAATTGGGCTAGCTGATTAAGCTTGTAAGCTTCTAGTCCAAAACAGGTAGATCTAAGTTTTGATCGACTGGTAGTGATGAGCGAATGTGACCCTTTTCACTTCACCGAAAATGCGCGAAACGGCAACTTATTCTCCAAACGCATTGAAATCAATGGGCATTTTTTTTCACACAAATTTTTCATACTGTGCAACATCTTTCAAACGTGCAACATTTCTTTTCTATTCAGTCTATGGGTGTTATTTTGCTGCGAAACTTTGAGAAATATTTCATCCTTAATGACTAGCTTGGAATCAGCAAAGTCAGTAGACAGCTCAAGGCATAAAGCTTATTTAAAAGCTCTTTCTCTTTCTCAGTTTTCAGAAGTAATTAATTTTATTTGTGGGGCACTATATCTTTTTTTTTCCTTTTGATATGTCTTTTGGAATCATAAAAGAGATAAATATTTGATCTTATGCCTTAGCTTCTAGTTTTCAAATATCAGAAGCCTTATTTATGAACTAACTACTTAGGGGCACATTTACTAAGCTCAAGTGAAGGATTCGAATATAAAATACTTCGAATTTCGAAGTATTTTTTTGGTACTTCGACCATCGAATAGGCTACTTCGACCTTCGACTACGACTTCGACTTTGAATCGAACGATTGAAACTAAAAATCGTTCGACTATTCAACCATTCAATAATCGAAGTAGTCTCTTTAAAAAAAACTTTGACTACCTACTTCGCCACTTTAAACCTACCGAGCATCAATGTTAGCCTATCGGGACTTCCCCATAAGCTTTTTTTGATTAAAGGAAAATCCTTCGATCAATGGATTAAAATCCTTCGAATGGTTTGATTCGAATGATTTAATTGTTCCATTGAAGTATTTAATCGTTCAATCCAAGTATTTGCGGTAAATCCTTCGACTTCGATTTTCGAAGTCGAAGGATTTTACTTCGATGGTCGAATATCGAGGGTTAATTAACCCTCGATATTCTACCCTTAGTAAATGTGCCCCTTAGAGTAAAGTGTTATTTTTGCAGAAGAAAATTTTAATTTTTTCCCTGCAATGTAGCATTTTTCCCCAGAATTCCAGTGTAATTCCACCGCAACTTGTGCATGATGCATCAATATGGACAAAACATTAATGTGTGGGCTTTGCTTGTGAAATACTGCTTTGGCCCAGTATACATTTACAAACACCTAGTTACGAATGTATAGTCAAAACTTATTGAAACTGAGTTTAAGATAACTTTCTGTTATTTCTCTTCCCCTTCAGAATTGTATGTAAGCTTCTTAGTGAGATCTATGAACATATTCATTGTCTTTATAAGTTGTCTGATACTGTTTCAATGCTGGACATGCTGCTTTCCTTTGCACATGCTTGCACGCTTTCTGATTATGGTAAGTGCTATTTAAATAATTAAACATGCCTCTCATAATTCTAAAGAGTTTTCAGAAGTGTTGCCTGATGTTGTAAGAATGTATTGCTTTGGATCTGAGTGATTAATTAATTCATTATTAAAAGAGTACTTGGGACAGCCAGTACTAATTTTAGACATTCTGTATGTGGATCAGGAGGTATAGCCCAAATTTTTTTAAAAAACAAAATAATAAAAGGGCCCATCCACCCAAAGTCTATTTTTTGCATAATGGAAAGAAAGCATAATTTTAATGTCAGAATGAAAATATCATATGGCTATATAAGATGCTGAAGAGATTTTTTTTCTCACATTCAGGGGCCGATTCACTAAGGGTCGAATATCGAGGGTTAATTAACCAAATACTGCGATCGTACTATCGAAGGATTATTCCTTCGATCGAACGATTAAATCCTTTGAATCGAACGATTCGAAGGATTTTAATCCAACGATCGAAGGAATATCCTTCGATCAAAAAAACTTAGGAAAGCCTATGGGGACCTTCCCCATAGGCTAACATTGACTTCGGTAGCTTTTAGCTGCCGAAGTAGGGGGTCGAAGTTTTTTTTAAAGAGACAGTACTTCCACTATCGAATGGTCGAATAGTCTAACGATTTTTCATTCAAATCCTTCGATTCGAAGTCGTAGTCGAAGGTCGAAGTAGCCCATTCGATGGTCGAAGTAGCCCAAAAAATACTTCGAAATTC
Organism: Xenopus laevis; assembly: GCF_017654675.1. Taxonomy (NCBI): domain Eukaryota; kingdom Metazoa; phylum Chordata; class Amphibia; order Anura; family Pipidae; genus Xenopus; species Xenopus laevis. The sequence goes on from NC_054377.1 coordinate 75,702,255, forward strand.
AAAGTTTTTTTACTTCCAATCCTTCACTCGAATTTAGTGAATCGGCCCCTCAAAGTTAGCCAAAATATCATGACTTCTGTGCTCCAGAGATACAATCAGCTAGAAAAAGGAACTAAAATGTTCTGAAAGCTTGCTATGATTATATTAATCATAGCCAATAAAGGTATCACCTTTATACCACTTTTGTTATTTTTTAATTCAAAAGGGTTGCCCTGTAGCCTCAGATATGAATTACCTATTTGTAAAAAAGGAGTGTGCAGTAGCAGCTTGACTTGCCATTTGGTTATCCAAGCTCTTGGCATATAAAATGCAGATGGCAAAGAAAAACACAATTGTTGATTCATCAGCACATACTGTATCCCTCCTTCTTCCTTAAAGGGAACTGTTACCCTAAAAAATATTTTTAAATCCTAATTTATAATTTTTAGTGCAGCAATATAAACTTTACTTACACTATATAACTTATTTAAATCTTGTCAAATTTTTGAAATCCAAAATTAGAGAATATACAGTATGCAGGTTCCATTTTGTGGAAGTTGTCATCAAGACATGCTTGGTGTCATCTCAAAATCTCATGTATGCACCAGAAAAGGAGACTTGATATCTATGTACAGGCTTATAGCTATGCACTATTTATATATACAGTAAGGAGGGTAGGGGGAAGCACTACATCTTTCGGACCACAACTTGCACCCAAGGAAGGACTCTTGTGGTTAGAAACATGTAGTGCTTCAATAAAGCAACACTAATTTTCATTGAAATACTTTTATTACACAGCTTTTTATGTGTGACAGTTCCCTTAAAACAAGATCTTCAGAAGCACAAAGTTTTGTTTACCTTCTCAAATTTAACTTTGAAAATCATGGTTCATTTTAGTTTACAGATACCATTATGTGGTAATATATAAATGTAAATGATTATAAATCTAAAAATGACTGAACTGTATTATTCAATTAGTACAGCCTTAATGCATTATTTGACATTTATTTCATTATTAGTGCTTTCATTTTCATCTGTATCATATTTTTAGTTCGTCCAGAATTCACCGATACGTTGGCAATAAAACAGGGATGGCATCCTATTCTCCAAAAAATTGCAATGGAAAAACCAGTTTCCAACAACACTTACATAACCGAAGGAACTAACTTTATTATTCTCACTGGGCCTAATATGAGTGGAAAATCCACTTATTTGAAACAAATTGCTTTATGTCAAATTATGGCACAAATTGGTAAGAAATTAGTTGGACCTTATTAGTTGGTTTGTTTATGTTTTTTTAATTGTTCTGCATGAGATTGCTTCTTTTTGTCAGAGTGTGTATTCTCCCCAATACATTTTACACTCATGGTACTGTGCACCATGTTGGCACATGCAGAAAAAGAACTATAGGTAAATAATATAATCGTGAAACAATTGTATGTTATGTATTCAAGTATAAAAATATGAATTGAAACTATAGTAAATACACTACCTAAATATTACTATAAATAGAATAAATGAGTAAACATAAATATAATAGTAATACAATATAATATGAATGGTTTTTTTTTAAACATTACCACATTAAATATCGTTGCAAATGTATATTACTAAGTATATCTCAGCATTGCAGATTTACTTGCCTTTAACTGTGTTCATGCAACTGATGAAAAAACGTGCCTGTTCTTTACACGTGGTTTTTCTGCAATTGATTGTTTGGCTTGCTACAAGCTTTTCTCTTTGTTTTCCCACAACCTTTTTTTTTTGGACAAAAATTAAAAGCTGTAAAAAAACCTCGTGAAGAATAAGAAAAACATTTTGTAGCAAGCCAGAGCAATCTCAGCAATTGCTGAAAAAACAAGTGAGATCAGGAGAACAGTTGCCTGACCATGGATGGTCAAAGGTAAATAAATCCACCTGTAAGTGTGACCTTTCTGAATAGTTTGCTTTGTCCAGATAAAGTCCATTCAATGTTGGCTGTGGTATTTACAAGTTAAAGTATAAGTAAACCTTAAAAATTAGAGAATGTAACATTTTGAAAGATTTGAGGTTTCTAATTGTATTCCTAAGCAGACGAACATCAGTGCAGCCCTCTTCTTTTCTCCAGACAACTTCCTTGACTACTTGGTGGTCCAACTGGTCAGAAAATGACCAGCAAGTGGCACTGTTGTAACAAAATTCATAATAAAATTGGAATTAATTGGAATCAAACAAAAAGAATGAATGTACATTTGAAAAGTGCTTAGAATAGCAATTTTACTTATTTTTAAGGTTTACTTATTTACTTAACACAGAAGAATCTACATCAGTAAAAGGGATAAACATTGTTTACAAGGTTCCGCCAATTCTGGGGTCCACCAGAAAACCCTAGTCTACAATGCTTGGCTAATATATCTTCGATATATGTTGCTAAGTGTAAGAAGAACACTATGTTTATTCCAAACATAGCCTTTCAAATGTTCAAACAGTAATAACATTAGAGTCCAATAAATGTACATAGTAACTGGCATGGCAAGTAAATTTGCATAAAGATTTGCAATTTAACTAACTACACCTGGTCATATGCAAGTTTACAATACATGCATGCTTCATTGTGCATTGGCATATATTCTTTTAGAAAAAGTACAATCACAGCCTCCAACTTGTGCTAAAGAGGAAGTTCTAAGTTTAAATGTGGCAGCTTTATAAAATCGTATTTAAATGTATGACACATTTTACACTACTGGTGTAAAAAAAAATATACTGCTCTATGAAAACAATGCAATATAAGGTAAGTATTGTCTCATAATTCACAATTACAGATATGAACAATAAAAGGAGAGGTAAAGAGCAGCAGTTCTTTGTTGTTTTAATGATAAAAATTGATATCTGTGACGCAGGTATATCATATAACATGTTTTTAAAGAACACAGTGCTCTGAAGGTTATAGATTTTCATAAACATTATAAACATTATTTCTGTTCCTGTTTCTGTTACAATATATTTTTATAGGGTCATTTGTTCCAGCTGAATATGCTTCCTTTCAAATAGTAGAACAGATATTTACTAGAATTGGGATGGATGATGATATTGAAACAAACTGTTCTACATTTATGAAAGAAATGAAGGAGGTACATTTTTTACGCATTAGTTATGAAAAAGGATCCGTTCAATCTTAAAGCGAATCTGAGCAGGATGTAGTAAATAAATGGTATGGGGTAACCAGTCTGAAAGAAAAAATAGAAGGTTGTGACCACCAACTCCTACCCCTTACAGAATGTACACATGGCATATTTAATGTGTGTCATGCAATATCGTTTTATATGCTTTTTTTTATTTTTTTTAAATTCTGATTTATTGAAAGAAAATTTTTACACAATAGAATAAAATAAAAAGGAAATAATAAATTACATTCAGAGTAATTAAACCTTACACATATTTCTTCTTTGCCATACTTGACTCAAATTCACATAACAACAATGAGAGAGTATGAGAGTAAATTCTCAATTCTGAATGTAACAAATGAAAAATAACACTGACAATAATACAAAATCTAGCATGTAGAAAAAGAAATAGGATAGAAAGAAAAGAAGAGAGAGAGAGCGGAAGGAGAAAGACAGAAAAGTATATCCTCTAGCTATCATGCACTTTTTAAAGACAAAATAGACCAATGTTAATGTTAAAATTTGACCAAGACTGACAGATATTGTGTTCACAGTTGGTTTAAATCTACAAGGAAACATGGGCTTAGTGCACTGTGAGGGCAGGCTGAAACTTAAATTCTAAAATATAACTTTAAAAGATTGTTTAAAAAACACAATTTATGTGATATTGATTTAATCACATTTAATACATTTAAAAATACAATATCATTTTGTTTTTATTTTCAAGGTGAATTACATAATTCAAAATGCTAATAACAAATCACTCATATTAATTGATGAACTGGGAAGAGGCACAAGTACAGAGGAAGGTATTGGTATCTGCTATGCAGTATGTGAATACCTTCTTGGATTAAAGGTATGACTTTTAAGCTAATGCTTTTCTATCTTTTCAGTCACAGTAATAATATATTATTCAAGTATAACAAATTAATAGTCTTTTTATTTGGAGGTAATGAATGTTGTAGTGAGTACACATTTCTCATCTTTCTTTTAGGCATTTACACTGTTTGTAACCCATTACCTTGAACTGTGTCACCTTAGCACAATATACCCCAATGCTGAAAATTATTACTTTGAAGTGCAGCATAAAAGGGAGAAATCTAACGATAGAGAGTCAATATCATATACATACCTTCTTTCAAAGGGACAGACCAAGGAGAAGAATTATGGTAAAGCAATTTTATATAATTAGCATGCTATTGATTTCAAACATTTTCATGCTGTACTCAAACTACATGTCATTTTGCAGGTTTGAAAGCTGCAGAACTTTCATCCTTACCATCCACAGTTTTGAAGGATGCAAATAACATTTCAATGCAAATCGCAGATCAATTAACAGTATGTAAAGAACTTTCCGTTATGGCAAAATTTCATATGGTGTTTTGTACATGAATACAATAAATCCCCTTCTTTTTTTTCTTTCATGTAATTTCATGTTTTTAGTTGTCATTTTTTTCATATTTTGCTTGCTGATGTTTTAAAGGGATCATGTAACCCTAAAATAATTCCAAATCCTTTTCTATTGTGTTAGTCAAGCAAAATAACTCCTCAGAGGCACTTTGCACCTTCACTATTGGTAAAGAAGACCCTTCTGATATTAAGAATAATGCATATCAAAGAAAAAAATCTAATTGGATAAATTTATATTGTGTAGAGCAGCACTGTGCAACTTCTGTAGTACCGAGGGCCGGAATTTTTCTGGCCTACGTGGTGCAGGAACGATAATTGAAGCCAGTCTTGACCATTCCCTGTTTTAACACACACATTTTGAGCCACACCCATGTTACACAAGAACTTTTATGAGCATGTCCACATTAATGGTGGTAGCACACAAAAAAAACAAATGGTTGGTGTTCACTGTAGGGATATCACTCATCACTCATATGTGAAAAAGGTAAGTCATATTAAAACATACCCTTAAAGGAGAAGCAATCCTTTACCAAAAGGTGCCCCTTCGGTAGTTTGAGGCATGAACAGATGAACAATGTGGACACTTTCAGTCTGGGTCTGAGGTGTGAACAGTACAGGGCTTTAGGGGTGTTGCAGGTGTAAACAATGCAAGAGATAAAAGTCTGAATTTGAGGTGTAAACAGTGCAGGGGTCAATTAATCAGTTAATCTCAGTACTGATACCTTTTAAATTTTACACAAGGTAAGCAGTCACAGTAGGCAGACTTTCATGTGGGGGCCCATACAAGGGGTGGGGTCACGGGCCATTAGTTAGACAGCACTGGTAAAGAGAAACAAACATTTTCCAAATTAATTTGTTCTACAACATATGGAATAATATGCCATGTTCCTACTGTGTTGCATCCTTTGTTAATTGAAGCCCTGTGTGACTTCTCATATAGTACAGGTATAGGACCTATAATCCAGAATGCTGGGGACCTGGAGTTTCTGGATAAGGGATCTTTCCGTAATTTGGATCACCAGAACTTGTGTCTCCTAAAAATCATTTTAACATTACATAAACCCAAAAGGATTGTTTTTCCACCAATATGGATTCATATAGCTTATTTACCATCAAATACTGTTTTATTATTACAGAGAAAAGGGGAATCACTTAGAAAAATGTAAATTATTTGCTTAAAGTCCTGTTGGAGAAGGTCTTCCCATAATTTGGAGGTCTGGATAAATGGGTTTCCGGATAACGAATCCCATACCTGTATTTTATTTTTAACTCTTTGCTTTTTTATTCGAATATTTATTTTCTCTATTGAAATTGACATGGTTTGAATATATTAATAGTTTGTATAAGGTATATACATTTTGCAGACCCATAATAAAATAAATAAAATAATTAATAAATCAATTATTATGTTTTTTTTTATCTCCCTAAGAGAAAGCAGGAAAGCTCCCCAAAAACTATGAGGCAGACAGCAGTGTATCAGTTGGCTGTAAGACTTATTCAGGCAGCTAGAAACTCATGCTTGGACTCAGACAGTTTAAGAACATACCTGAAACACCTTAAGAAGATTTACAGAGCTGAAAGCCTTACCAATGATATTCAGTCAACAGAAACAGCAGAGGAAAAGTAAATCCTATGAAGCAAAGACAAGTATGCAGGATGCATTTATAAGGCAGATTTTTTTATTGTACAAAACAATATAATAGAGAAAATGGCAAATAAAAACTTTCAACAAAGCATTATTTATTATACATGCAAAGTTGTATACTCTCTGTTGCATAGGTAGATAAGTGAATGTACTTTGCAGTAAAACCTGTTTAATTGAGATCAGCATAAAAAAAAACAATTGCGCCATTTCTGAATCATGTACAGCTTAAGAAAATTCCCTGTGTGCTTCCAGAAAATTTCTATATTTGCCCTACTGTATACCAGTGTCGAGTCTGGTTTGATGATTAGCAGTGACCTCAACACTAGTATTGGTGACCCACTGTGAAACCACTGAATACAAAACGTATAGCAGTATTCAGCAGTACCGGGAGCAAACTAATCAGCAATTAATATTAAGGAATAGCAAACAACATCTATACATTAGAGACAGAGCAGAGCACTAGCCCCACTAAACCTTCTTGTTTGGCTTTGTAGCTTGAAAATACATTGTGCCACTGTAGCAACTGCAATGTAACTCTGTCTCTGTTTATAACTTATGCTCACAGGGTCCCAAACAAAGCAGTCTGTTCTTTTACATTTTATCCTGTGGGCTGCGTGTTGCATCCTGGAAAACAAAGGGGTATATTTATCAAAGAGTGAAGTTAGAGATCGCCATAGTCCGCTAGAGTGAAATTTTGTCACTCTCCATTCATTTCTATGGGATTTTGAAAGGTGTATTTATCAAAGGATGAACTTTCACTTTCACCCATTGATAAATACTCTTTTAAAAATCGCATAGAATTGAATGAACATGCACAAGCTTTAAACCAAAGAAGTGATATAAGGCGGGGGGGGGAACCTTGATTGGAAGGTTAAAGTATCACAGGGGTCTGATCTTGGGCTTTCTTATGTCTGCTTTTTTTACCTCTGCCTGGCTTTAGATTAGCATCTCAGGTAACATCCGTGCCACCCCTCAAGATAAAATCCAAATTGGAATTTGTTTACATACTGTATTTATAGAAAATAAGTATCAGTTATATATGTGAAGCTTAGTATAGTACATAGCAGCTAAAAAAAAGTCATCATACACCCAAATCAGTCATTTATTTATTTAAATGGGAACTCCACAAAAACATAACTTAAGCTTTTTGAAAAGTAAACATAATTTCAAGCAACTTTGCAATATACAACATTTAAAAAATATGCAGACTTTTCATGATATTTAATGGTTTCTGACGGTTCCCTAAGCCTAGCCCCCTGCTCTCCTGCTGATATCTCTGACTACTTTGCTGAGCTGGCTGACTACTTTTACTTTGTATCAGCAGCCAGCTATGCTTAGCCTGCATCCTCCAAACCCCACAATTACCTGCACACATGATTTCAATTAGGAACAGAACATCATAGTGCAATGCATTTTGGGTAATGTAGTTCCTGCATGCTGTCTGTAAACAATGGAGTAGTTGATACAATTTGTAACATCAGCATTTTAGTCCCTCCTTCCCTACCAGGATTTCAAAGAGAAGAGAAGAACATTTAGCTGGATTTCAGCATAGAAAATGGCATTTATTCATACTTTTTGAAGAAACAGGTAATGGTGATGGGTATATATTAGGGGTTTCTGTATTATATGGGCCTCTTTTTCAAATTCTGGTTTTGAAGCCGGAGTTCCCCTTTAACTTTTTTTTTGAAGCACAAAACCTTGAAAGCAATTTTTAACTATAGTTTTGTTTGTTTTAGACTTCAAATTTGCTCTAGTATAACTTGAAAAATATATAAAGAATGCCAAAGCACAGAAAAAGCAGCTCATTCCTTCTTATACCTCTTTCCTTGAAATCACCCATGTGCATCATTTTCTGTGTTTTGCCTTTACATATGGCTGATTGATTTCTGGTGCGTCTATGGGTATTTGAAATATAAGTGATGTGAACATCTGTAAAAAACTTTTCTTTAGTATAGAAGCATGAGGGCCAACAAGACAAGTGCATACAAGTGGCTGTAAATTCTTGTGTATGTACTTGCATTGAAAGCTGCAAGGACTAATTGTAATTGCAATTTCTAACAGGAATAATTTGTGACAAATGCAGAGTTGGTAACATTTTAAAAGCTACACAAGTTCTTATACAATTTTACATTGGGGACCTCCCCAAGTCCACTGAAGTATGGACTTCCTTGGACTTGTAACTCTAACATATGCATTCTTATTAATAGTATGCTTACAGACTTTCTGTTATTTTCACTAAAATGAATGTGTGGCGATAGTTTAAACGATGTCTTTATATAATGTGATTTCATTTTATGCCACATTTTACACCTTTCTAATGATATTCTCTGCTTTATAAACATGCTCCCAATTATCTCTGTTACCACAACATGCTGATTTATAGGAAACAGGGATTGATTATAACTAGTCACACAGGTTTGACATTTATGTCCCTTCTGCTATGAACTTAATGATGCAATTATAAATATAAAAAGCCTGTGTCAGCAAGCAAGATACTGACAAAGAAACCCAGTGGGCACTAGCGGGTCCAGCCGACTCAGGCCTGCTCCCCCTGCTGCACATACAGAGGGGAGGGTGGGGACCAGTGTGAGGTTGGACAAGAGGAGGAGGGCCCTTCAGTTTGTTTCCACTTCATTCACAGGCATAATAAAGCTCAAAGGGATGTACTATCTAGTGTATGTTAAAGGGATACTGTCATGAGAAAAAAACATTTTTTAAATCACATCAGTTAATAGTGCTGCTCCAGCAGAATTCATCACTGAAATCTGAGCAAACAGATTTTTTTTATATTTAATTTTGAAATTTGGCATGGGGCCAGACATATTATCAGTTTCCCAGCTGCCCCCCAGTCTTGTGACTTGTGCTCTAATAACCTTCAGTCACTCTTTACTGCAAGTTGGAGTGATATCACCCCCTCCCTTCCCCCCCCCAGCAGCCTAACAACAGAACAATGGGAAGGTAACCAGGAAGCAGCTCCCTAACACAAGATAACAGTTGCCTGGTAGATCTAAGAACAACACTCAATAGTAAAATCCAGGTCCCACTGAGACACATTCAGTTACATTGAGTAGGAGAAACAACAGCAGCCTGCCAGAAAGCAGTTCCATCTTAAAGTGCTGGCTCTTTCTAAAAGCACATGACCAGGCAAAATGACCTGAGATGACTGCCTTTACACCAATATTACAACTAAAAATAAAAACACTTATTGGTTCAGGAATTACATTTTATATTGTAGAGTGAATTATTTGCAGTGTAATTTAGAAATAAAAACATCATAAAAATCATGACAGAATCCCTTTAACACAATTGCCTTAGGTTATTGTCCCAAATGCTGACTCAATGATTTCTGCTCTGTTATTAGTACGCACAGACAATTGGTACCGACCTAGGTACATACAAACAGATTCCGCAAAGATGCAACTGTATGTATTTTAGTGTTGAAATCCACACCCTGTGTGCACTGATGGGTGGATGCTGTGATACTAAAGATGGGATGGAAGGCAGGGGATTGTTGTAATTACACTGATGGAAAAAATGCCATGTGTCCCACTAGTTCTAAACTCAACACAAGAGCACTCTAGAAATGTGGGTATTAAACAGAGAATCAGTTAGTTTTAATCAAAGCAGGCTGCCTGTGGTGAATAAAAGTGTTCACTTAATTGTGTCTGTGATAAAACCACATATGAGTGAGACATTAAATGAATAACTATTTATAAATTACTTCTTCAAACAGCTCATCAGGCTAAATAAAACTATTTCTACATTTACATTTTTCATATATAACCCCCAACAATTTTCATACCCATGGTGATCAGGTGTTTAGTTGATCGGACAGGTTAGAAAATTTCTGTCAGATAACAATTAAATCTTTGCATGTATTGCCTATCTGATAATATCCATGGGACTGTCACTACTATTTGTCGGACACAACTTTCATATGATTGCTGTCTGTCCATTAATGGCCAGAACATCATCTGATTTGTTATTTTTCCTACTTAATCCTACAATTTATATCAGTTTTAGATTGTTGCATTGAAATGAACATTTGATATCCAACCGTCCATTTGATATCCTGAGCCCTGAAATGAATTCCCACCTTGAATGGGTATCACTTCAGGGCTTCTTTAGCATGCTGTGCCTACAAACACAACCCAGTTGTACCAAATGTACCGAATGTAGAAAAGTCAGTGGACAGGTAAAGAATCATAATTGGAGAGGTCAAAATAGTCACAGACAGGCAGGATCAGGATTGGAGAGGTCAGAGTAGTTAATCAGGCAGGCAAGGGTCAATACACTAAAGATCAATAGGATTCACAAGGAATTTACCACCCAGGAACAAGCTAATTGAACCTAACAACAGGTAATCATATCAAACCAGACTTACCCTTATATACGGTTTGAATTTGGCGCCATTGCGTGCTGACGTCACAAGTCAGCGTCACTGCACCTTTAAGAAAACGAAAGCGCGCGCCTTAGAGGAACCCGGCACTGGAGAGAAGGGAGTTGCACAGCGGGCGTCCCCGCTGCCCACTAGATCACCAGGGTAAGGTTCTCTAACAATAGGGTGTTCTCATTATTCTATTGTTAATATCATTATTTTATTGTCAGTCAGAGAAGAGAATGTGACAGGCATATAGGGGATTATTTACTAAACTCCGAATGCAAAAATCCTTAAAAATTTGTAATTTATTAGTATAAAATCAGACTTTTAAAAAATCACAAATTTTTCAGAATTTATTATACCCCGAAGATGGAAAAAGTCAGAATGAGAAAATCCGGCATCTCAGACCTATCGAGATAGCATATAAGTCAATGGGAGAAGTCCCAATGATTTTTTGATGTGTGCTGTGTCTCATGCAATCCCCTGAAAATTTCAGAGTTTTCGGGAAAAAAGCATACAAAATCTCAGTTTTCGGGTGGAAAATCTGAAAAAAAAATCGTGAAATTCAGATTTTTTCCCTCAAACCACATTTTGGGGAAAATCTAATAATAAATAATTGGGAAAAACCTGTGCACATGTAATCTGAATTTTTGACAGAACGTGTTGCAATAAATTCGGACTTTGATAAATAACCCCCATAATGCTTTTCATAGCAAATTATATTTTTAGTGGTTTTATGTATAATGGAACAATGCATAGAATTAAACTTTATTTCATTAGACAAGGTGGGTCTGAATTATTACATTTTATTAAGACTAAGATCCACTTCACACCAGTGATTGAACAGATGAACTGAAGGGTGGCCATCACTATGTGAATGAGCAGATGTTAGATAGCAAAGCATAATCTGAGCATAGATTGCATCTCTAAGCAGCTGTTATTTAAAGCATTGATTGAATCATTATTAGGCAGTTACGTTAAAGAGGAGACAAAATCAGTTATTTTACATTGCAGCAGCTTCTGTCTCTCTTTCTCAAGTATGCTTCTGTCAAACGGCACGCAACAAGATGAAATTAATTCTTCCAAAATCTTTTTTCGCTCTCTTTTGGATAGGTTTACGTGAATATTCATTCGGTGTGCATCGTGGCTAGGCTTCTCTTTTCCACTGGAAGACCACTCTCCATTCACTTTTTTTTGGTCTTGTGGTTTAGGAAAAACACGTGGAGCCCATTTGACTTCACTTTTCAAACCAAGCTCATTTAGCTGAGCAGGCAGACTGGGGTAGTTACCAGTAATACATGCCTCTTTATCTTGTGACTTCTCGGAAAGTGTTTGCCTTTTCATCATATCTTTTGGTAGTGACCCATTAACCTGTGCTCTCTCTTGCTCTTTGTTCATTTGAAGATTGAAGTGGTTGTGTGCAGTATATTTTTTTAGTGAATTTGTTTTAAACTCGAGGTCCTTCTGCGTAGCAGTGTCGTTGCTTTCTGTGAGATTTGGATTATATAATGCAGGTTTAGTGTTTAATTGGTTTCCTTGAGTTCCATTGACGTTGAAGTCCAGTTTGTTTACAGACAGATCCATTGCACCAGTAGGAGACTGATCGTTGTGCCCTCCAGCCAGGCCTGGAAAATTGTTATTTCCTACTTCCATAAAATTTACTTTGTTGGGATGCTGTTTCCTCTCTTTGAGGGTGACTTTCCCATTGTTTTCCAGCCTGCTATCATCCAGATCATCATTCTTTAAAATATTAGCACGGTGGGTATGATGTTTCCTCTCAGTGTTCTGATCACTTGACTCACCAGTGTTTTTATTGATATAGTCAGTCATGGTATTTAATGTTGCTCCTCTTTTAATTGGCTGTTTAACAGTCCTGTTTCCTTGTGTGTTTCTGTAAATAGATATATCAGCTTTGTCTTTATCTTTATACCTATTTTGCTCCGTCTGCCTTCTAAGAACCATGGAATGTGTCCCCAATGCTTCTTTATAGTATCCAGAGTTTGATTTTATGTTGATTAAATCATGTTCTGCATCCCTGATGCTTTTGTTAAGCATGTTTAGGGAGCTAAAGTGTTTTTTTGCAATGCCTCCTTTATACCGTTCGTATTTGTTTTTCTCATGGTTGTTCTGCAGCTGAGCTTTCTGCAAATTGTCACCGAGTAAAGAGAAATACATTTTCAATGTGCTGTTAGAAACTGTAGTGCATTTTGTTGATCTATATTTTTACCTTGGTTACTTGCAAGCGTCTTGAATCCAAGCATTCACATATGTCATCAGTAAAGGTTTAACATTCCTCTGCCCAGTGTCCAAAGCAAAATAAAACTCCATCAGGTCTCCTATGTGGCTGCTTCAAATCTCTCCCTTCTTCAGTACACAACCTATCCACTGTTTCCACCAACACAGAGCTCTAACCTTCTCAAAGCTAGTTAATCACTTTATAATTAGGTTAGCATGGCTGCAGGCAAGTGGTTCTCTTCTTTGCTAGGCCATCATAATTAAGGAGGGTGGATTTCAGCTTGCTTTTCATTTGTGTGTCAAAGAAAACATTTCAATTTCACTATGTTATTCGACACTCACTGAGTACAAAGAAGTAACAGCACCAACAATTAAGTTATTAACCCTACTAGCACATGGAAAGCGAGTTTATTTAGCAGGCACTTGTGTCCCTTTATCAAAGAGTAAACAAGAAATCAAAGATATTTTACATGTTTCCAAGGTTTTTGCAGTACCTGAGTAGCAAAGTTGTTGAACTACTTTGTGTAGGTGGTGGGCATTTTAATATTCCCTTTTTAAAATACTGATTTGGTACGTTCTCCCTATTGGCAGTATGTTGGTCTAATACAGTAATACTGCTACCTACATAAGAAGCAACAAAAGGGGCAAAATAACATCTATTTAGTTTAAGTAGCATTATCTACAGGACAAGTGAGGCATCACAGTGTACAGTGTGCAACCAGTTTCATGTCTCAGTGCTCAGGGATCAATGTGCATTCTCCATATTACACCATAATTACAAATCATTAGGCTACACACTCTTATTTGCTTTTAAATTCCAATGCCTTATAATTAGGTAACAATATGCCTTATAGTTAACCTAATTACAGGTATCACATTTTAAATGCACTGCATTGAACTCCTCTTCATTATTAGCACTACCAATTATGTTACTGAATACTGAATCTATGGAGCAGATTGTTAGGAATATCTACTGATTTGGCTGACAGAAGCCCACATGCTGAATAATTGTAACAGTTTTGGGGGCATGCCCCTTCGTTGCCCCCGCTTGTCCTGCTCGCATGGAGTCCTGAGTGCCCGTATTCTTTCTTCTTGCTGCATATACTTTGGATGGTGCAGGTTCCAATACCGTGCACCGGACCAATTTTGAATGAGAGGCCAGGGTGTGCTGGTGGGTTACCAATTGGACATAACTGTAACAGTACCTGGAAGGTAGTGGGAAAGCCCACTGCCTCCTCTCCTGCGCATGGCTTCTTCTCCTGACGCACGGCGCTTCCGAATTTGACGTGTGCGTCTATGAGTGTGTGTCTTTTCATTCCGTCACATATAGTTTCGTCATCGAGCTTAGCTCAGAATTCAAATATTTAAAAGATTCAAGGCCTAATCCCCATCATCCATCATAGGTCTATTGTACATAGTTCCTGGGAGCACTTTTAGTCTGGTTTCTCTGTTCCTTGACCCTTGCCTGTCTTTGACCACTGCTGTATCACTGCCTGAACTGACCTTTCCCAGTTACTGAATATTCTTCCGAATCCTGATTTTATACTGTGCTTACTGATTGGTTTGACCCCAGCCCATTCTACGACTACGTTTAGCTCCAACCCGGTCTCTCATGTCACATGTTACGGTTCCCTTGTGTCAGAGGCCTAACGGCACTCAGTGGGAGAAGTCCGGGCCAGGGAGGAAGCTTCGGGGCAAAAGTCCAAAAACATAGTACAGGCAAGGGTTCAAGAGTCCAGGCAAAGAACAAAGAGGCAGGCGGCAACCAAAACAGTGTCAAAAGTCCAGGCAGGGTCAAGTTCAGTAATAATAACACCCAGGTACTCACAGAAAATAAGACCTAGCATCGGGCATTGAACTGGCATCTCTGGTGTCCTTTTATTTTGAATTTGGCACCGTTGACGTCATCACACCGGCGTCCTGCACCCACGTGGGGATCCTGGACGCCGCCATCTTGGATGCGACGCTGGAAGGGAGAGCTTCGTGTAAGGACCCTGACAACTTGTCTGCCCAGAACTCTTGCTATGGTTCTCTAACTTTAAGACCTGGCGGCATCCAAGTAGCGGAGGGCTCCCCCCGAAGCAAAAGGTGGCTGTTTAGGAGGCACAAGCTGTGACTGGAACTTTGGCATCTGTTCTGGGTTTTTGGATATAAACGTGACAATAACCACACACTTCACATGTACTGTGTGCTTCAAACAAATGTTTAATTAAAAAAATAAAAAAACATCCACACCTCTGAAGAAAAGTGTAAAGGAGAAGATAAAAAAAAGGCCTTGAAAGAGGTCAAGGATTAGGGCTTGCAGCAATAATTAAGTCCTTATAACAGGCTCAAGGTCAAGGGCGGGCAGCAAACATATGAAAATGACAACGATGATATTCTGTCACGGTCAGAAGCCACACTACCTCCACTGGCTCAAGCAGGAGCAGCAGTGGCCAATATACAACAGGGCTCTGGTTTGATACCAGGGAGTTCCTGCAGTCACATGAAGTTTGATTCATAAATTAACTTTAAGATCAAATGAATTTAATAATGTAAAGAAATACAAATTAAATAAGCAGTGTGGATAAAGTTAAAAAGCAAGGAGAGACCCCAAATGATCTCTTTGCCAGTAGTACTCCCTTGGCCCTTGCAAACCGCTATGTTTTATTTTTAGTAAAAAAAAGCTTTCATTGTTTAATTATGCAGCTCAGTATAGTCTTTCCTAGATCGCTACTTGCAGGCGCCAATTTTATCAGTGGATGCCATTCACAGGGATCGTGGAATATCTTCTGTGCATGTGTGGGTAGTCACTGCCTGCAACCCTATGCATTCTGAGAACTTTATGCACTTGTTACAGACATGATGTCAAATTATTATAGGATATATACTTACTTTCCAAAATAATACAGTTCAACATAATGGTGTCTGTTAAGAGGCCCTCTATGCTCTATAACAGTGAGATCACAATGTTCCCCAAAATGTTCATTAACTGTCTAATTAAAAGCCTGCTAACTACTCACTTAGAGGGTTTCATATCTACTTAAAAATGCAACCCTTGGTTCAGTTTGCAACAAAAGCAGTGGCCCTGCTCTATTTGTGGGACTAAATATTTTAAACAGATCACTGTATCAATGTAAATAATGAAAATATCTGATACCTAGTATGAGCTAGTGCCCAACTCATACATTTTTCAAAATAATTATCTGGTAACCCCTACTGCCTGCTACCTTTAGAAATATTTTAGCAGAATCATGCAAATAAAATGAAATACAAATAGCCTATATTAAGCCAGTGTAAAATTATGCTTTACCTCTTCATCAAGTTTTTGCTATTCTTATTGTCTTTTTAATGGTAAAATGGAGCCATCTAGTGGCTGTAACAGTAGAGTGTTATACCATGTTAGCCATAGTTCAGAAAAGGAAAAATTTTATTTTTCTTCTGCAGGCCCTAAATATTTTTTTTTTAATTATTATTTAAACTTTAGAATCCCATAAACTAGTAGTCAAAATGGGCCAATGTTTACATGTAACATAATTTTTTTATTACTTCAAGAACTAACATAAATCACACCTTCACTCTCACCATTTTTCTCATCAGCCCATTGTAGCACCAGTAACTTGGTGTTTATTTATCTTGTATATTATATTACTTGAAGCGGGAACAATGTATTCAAAAGCACCTAATCTAGAGATGAGATACATAGGGGCATATTTACTAAAATGCAAATATTTAAATTTGACATACTTTCCCCAAAATCAAAAATTCCCCAAGATATCTGCAATTGACTAAGACATTTTTTGCCAAAATAACATTTCAACGACAAACTTGGAGGTCTTGGTGAAGACCTGCCACCCTGAAGAAGCTGCAACAAGGACTTTGAAAACCTTTCAGTGCTTGGCTTTTTATTTCTTCTTAATGAGATGGATCTTATGCGAACTAAAATGAGCTGTGCCCACTGCTTTAGTAAAGGCTGCTTTTTCATAATGTCAGTGTACTGTGATGTGTCCATGGAAGATTTTGCTGAAGTTCTATTGTCATTGTCAGTAATTCTATAGAGGCAGTAATTATATAGAGGATGTACACTGAGTACAAATTAATTATTCTCTCTGAATCTCCTTACTTTAACATTCAGGAGGGGATTCTTTTATTT
This sequence comes from Xenopus laevis, assembly GCF_017654675.1. Classification (NCBI taxonomy): domain Eukaryota; kingdom Metazoa; phylum Chordata; class Amphibia; order Anura; family Pipidae; genus Xenopus; species Xenopus laevis. The sequence goes on from NC_054377.1 coordinate 75,719,180, forward strand.
TACATGGTATATTTAACGATGACATCGCTCCCATACATTGAAATTGACTGATCAGCTACAATGTGGGTAATGTAATAAACGTCTAAAGTGTGCGACTTGTCTTTTAGCCCATAGCAATTATTAATCAGCTGCTTGAAAACACGCATCTTATTGGTTGCAACAGGTTCCTAGCTGTGGGCAAACTTTGCAGTTTTTATTACATTAAGCTATAACAGTTTGCAAAAAAAGCTGTTGGACACATACTACTACAAATAACTTGAAAAATATGTGTAACCTTAGTTGCAACTAGGGTCGCCACCTCTTATGATGGGGGGGAGGGGCGACTCGGGCGAGAACAAAAGGGGCAGTCTGCCACGCAAAAGGGGCAGAACCACGTACCATGATGCAAAAAGGGGCCGAACCACATTGAAAGAAGGCCGAATAAAAGGTAAGTTCTGAGTGAATTGGGGACAGGCCAAGGGCTTTTTTAAAGGGTATTACAAATTTACCAGCAACTACATTGCCGGTAAATTTGTAATACCAGCCCCGGCCTTGGCTGGTGTTTAATAGGCTAGGCTGGTAAAATACTGGATGGGTGGCAACCCTAATTACAACTGTTGCAGCTAGGGTTGCCAACTTTTTTGGGGGAAAATATTGGCCTTCCTGTATATTTCGATTTTTTCCCTATTAATAACATTGGGGTCAAGCATCTTTTTTAGTGGTCAGGCCAGTAAATTACTAGCCAGGTGGCAACCCTATGAGTTACCAGCCCACTAAATAGAGACTTTCTATGACATCTTCTAGCAGCAGAATTGCCAGGAGGAGCCACACAGATTAGTTCAATGCCCTGTGCTCATCTGCTCCATTCTTGAGTGCCAGTTATAAAACTATCACAAAGGAAGAAGTAATACGTGATTTTAATACAAGCGTTATACATGTTAACAAAATAGATTTTTCTTTCCAGGGGTCCGCTTACGCGCACGTCACCAACAAACTCACTAAACCATGTCAGGGGTATTAGTAAGTTTTTACACAGGCACTGCGTCGGCCCACTAAGTGCTCTGTACGCAGGCATCAGTCTGGGCAGCAAAATGAGGCCCTCTACCAATCAGCGGGGCTGAAGTCTCGTGACGACAACACACAGGTGGTTCCGCCCTGCTCTGACATGGTGAGGTTTTTATAGAAATCATTTTTTTCCTAAAGCAAAACGATTAAGAGGAGCATAAAGTTAATTGTAACCAAGGGATGTTTATGTTGCATTTCCCCCCTTCCAGCCGCATGTTTTCTTGTTTGTGTGCTTCTCCGTGTTCTTCTGAGGTCTCCCCTTATATCGGTCTTTGGCATCATTCCTGTTGGCCACCGCCTTTCCAATCAGCGCAGTTATTAATTCTAATAAGTATTTCGTTTTTATTTGTATTCTAGATCCAATTCAGGGAACTCCGAATTCACGAATGTTACATATTGCTGCATGTTGCACTGTGGGTTCTGCTCGCTGCCCCCCTGCACTGTGTTGTGATTGCTAATAATTGGCAAATTAGGAGAAAATGTCATCAGCCATCAGATATACTAATGGGACAACCATGGGCAGCTCGGTCGACTAGAATTGTGCCAGCCTTTGAAATAACTTTTAGTATGTTGTAGAGGGTGATATTCTCGGACATTTTGCAATTGGTTGTCATTTTTTATTATTGAAGATTTTTGTATTTATCTTTTTATTCAGTTTGCATTTTAAGCCACCTGGTAACCAGGGTCCAAATTACCCTAGCAACCATGCATTGATTTTAATAAGAGACTGGAAGATGAATATGACAGGACCTTTACTAGAATGATGAGAAATAAAAAGTAGCAAAAACAATACATTTGTGGCCTTACAGAGCATTTGCTTTTTAGATGGGGTCAGCGACGCCCATTCGAAAGCTGGAAAGAGTCAGAAGAAAAAGGCAAATAATTCTAGAACTATAGAAAATAAATAATGAAGACCAATTGACAAGTTGCTTAGAATTGGCCATTCTATAACATACTAGGGGCAGATTAACTAAGCTCGAGTGAAGAATTCGAATGGAAAAATATATTCGAATTTCATATTATTTTTTTGGGTACTTCGACCATCGAATTGGTCAATTTCAATCGAATTATAAGAATTGTTCAAAGTAAAAATCGTTCGACTATTCAACCATTCGATAGTCGAAGTACTGGCTCTTAAAAAAACTTCGGCTTCATACTTTGCTACTTAAACCTACCGAGCTGCAATGTTAGCCTATGGGGACCTTCCCCAGCACTTTTCTAAGCTTTTTTTGATCTAATAAAAATCCTTCGATTCAAAGGATTTTATCATTCGATCAAACGATTTTTATTCGATCGTTCGATCAAAGCCTTTGCGCTAGAATCCTTCGAATTCAAAGGATTTTACTTTCAGGGTCAAATTCGAGGGTTTATTAACTCTCGAAATTCGACCCTTGATAAATCTGCCCCTAAAAGTTACCTTAAAGATAACCCACCCCTTTAAGCACATGTTCAATGTGAGTGGGAGATATGGACCAATTGCTTTATTGCAGGTTAAAGGATGCACCCAAGTACATGTATAATATGGTGTATGTATATTTTTGTTAACTTTATCATTAATTGCATAAAAGGAAGCACACAAAAAAAAAAATAGTGCAGGCCAGTGAAACCAGGTACAATATGGAATCAGATCATGCATTTAAATACTCAAATCCGCATCTCAAGTGTATGTCAGTATGTATATGATATAAAATACACTTTTTTTTCAGAAACAGTTTCAGCTTATTCAGTGTTTCACTTGCCTAAAAAATAGGTCTTTCCACCTATTGTTATTTTAGGGCTAGATTTAGGGTAAGGGCACACAGGCAGATTCGGGGAGATTAGTTGCCCCGGCGACAAATCTCCTCTTCTTCCAGGTGACAATCTCCCCGAAATGCCTTCCCACCGGCTAGAATGAAAAATCGCCAGCGGAATGGCACCCGCTGCGATTCATTTTCCGAAGTCGCCCCCCATGTTTCCTCGTGAAGTAACCGTATTCTGTAAATCCCATTAATATGCAAGTTGATATACAGTTGAATGCAAAAATATGAGCACAGCAAAAAGCCAGACCCAAAAGTGTGACAGATCAATGCTGGAAGGAGTTTGGTGGCTATAGCTTTGTTAAAGATTTGACCAACCCTTTGCAAATTACCACTGTAGGAATCCATGCCTTAACAAGACATCATATTTGCAAGTGCACAGTTACATTTAATTTCACAAATATTAAAACATAGGGACAAAGAAAATAGTAATATTGACATGTGCATGTGTCCAGTTATAAATGCTGTTTTTGCAAGTTTGCTAAGTACCTTAATAGCTATTAGGACAATTGTAAAGCTTAATAACATTGTGGACATCCCAAACATTGTGCTCAAAAGCAATTTTGAAGCTAATTGATACCTACAAAGAAGGGGAAGGTTATTAAAAGATTGCAAACTGCTTCCAGCTCACAATTGCCACTGTTTGCAATGTCATCAAGAAAAGGCCAAAAAAAGCCAACAAAAATTTTTCAGCGAGAACTGCTTGACTGTTGGTCAGAAATTCAAAGGACCAGCAGAAATGTTCTATTGACATGGGATTGGTGTTGCATCATTCAGTGGTGCAGTATTTGTTGTACAAACGTGATCTCCATAGAAGAGTCATCAGGAGGAAGCCTTCCCTACAACTACATCAGGAATGGCAACACCTGAGATATGCAAAACAACATGTAGAGGAGCCAGAAGCCTTTTTCATCTAATGAAGTAAAAATGTAACTTATTGGCACAACATTTTTCTTTGAAGATAAAAAGAGAAGCCGCATTTGATGACAAAAAAAAAACGAAATGGGGTTTGTAGCAAAATAAACAATCACAGTTGGGAGTTTAGTATTGTGACAATCATATGCGGTTATAATAACCACTTGCTATTGTGGCAGGTCAATGGCAAATTCAACAAAAGTAAAAGGAAAAAAGATAGATCAGAATAATAACAAAAAGAAATAGAATAACCATTAGGTCACCACGTTTGTCGCTTATAGTTTAGCATCTATCAATTAGGCATAGGTATAGGATGTTGCATGTTTAGGAGTGCTGAATTGTGGGCTATCACAGTGCATTAGCCAAGCTGTCCATACATTCTCAAACTGTTATTAATTATATTCTCGATTCATGCTATGAATTATGCAATATTTCTAAAAAAAAATTGATAGCAGGAGCATGTTTGATCAATCTCACGCTTGAACCACCTTAAAGGGGTGGTTTTCAGTATGTTATAGAATGGCCAATTCTAACTTTTCAATTGGCCTTCATTTTTTTCTTTTTTATAGTTTTTGAATTATTTGCCTTCTTGTGACTTTCCAGTTTTCAAATGGGGATCACTGACACCATCTAAAAACCAAATGCTTTGTGAGGCTACAAATTTATTTTTATTGCAACTTTTTATTACTCGATTTTCTATTCAGGCCTCTACTTATTCATATACCAGTCTCTTATTCAAATCAATGCATGGTTGCTAGGGTAATTTGGACACTAGCAGTCAGATTGCTGAAATTGCAAACTGAAGAACTGCTGAATAAAAAGCTAAATAACTCAAAAAAACTTAAATAATAAAAAATGAATACTAATTTTCTCAGAATATCACTTTCTACGTTATACTAAAAATGTATTTAAAGGTGACCCCCCTAAAAGCAGTCTGGTTGCTAGGGTCCAAATTACCCTAGCAACCATGCATTGATTTAAATAAGAAGCTGAAATATAAATGGGAGAGGGCCTGAATAGAAAGATGAGTAATAATAACAATACATGTGTAGCTTTACAGAGCATGTGTTTTTTAGATGGGGTCAGTGACCCCCATTTGAAAGCTGGAAAGAGTCAGAAAAATTAAGCAAATAATTAAAAAAAACATATAAAAAATAATAATAATAAAGACCAATTGAAAAGTTGCTTAGAATTGGTCATTTTATAACATACCAAAAGTTAACATAAAGGTGAACCACCCATTTAACATATAACATTAAAATCATTACATTTTGTGAATTAACACAAATAATAAAAAAAAAAAATTGCAAATTGTCTCAGAATATCCCTTGCTACATCAAACTAAAAGTTAACTCAAAGGTGAACAACCCTTTAAACTCCAATTATTTCAAGTTTAGAATTTTTTTAGTATACCAAAAAGTTTTTCTTCTGTAACAGTCACTTTATTAAAGCATTTACATTACTGTGTTTCATTATGTCATGTGGTTTGTTTATTTAACTTGTTTTTCTGTCCCATTGTATTCTTGTCTGTACCATAACAATTGTCTGTATTTACTTTAGATATGTGAACAATGATTCTATCATTTTATTTTAAAGGGAACACCACAGAAGGATGTTGTTATCAAATCAGATGCCCCAAAAGCACTTCTTCTCGAGAAGCATGCACAGTACATTGAGTCGTATGGAGCTAAAAAGGATGATTATGTATGTATCACATTCCCATATAAAATAATGATGTGAATTGACCAAGGACTTTTCTTTATTGCCACTTTTCTGTTCATTGGTATAACAGCTAAATCTCTTTCATAGGCTCTAATTAAAAAAATGTACTTACAAGAAAATGAGAAATGACAGATTGTTTATTTTGCATTTACCACGTGATTCCTTTAAATGCAGTTTGTTTAAATGAACAGTAATGCCAAATAATGAAAGGAATGACAATATAATGTATTGTTGCCTTGCACTGGTACAACTGATGTTTTTGCTTCAGAAATACAACTATAGTTGATATAAAGAAGCTGCTGTGTAGCTATTGGGGCAGCCATTCAAGCACAGGATACACAGTAGAAAGCAGATAAGTTCTAAAGAATACCATTATGTACTACAGAGCTTATCTGTTATCTGCTGTGTATCCTGTGCCTTTTCTTCCTTTTCAGCTTTGAATGGCTGCCCCCATGGCTACACAGCAGCTTCTTTATATAAACTATAGTTTTACCAGTGCAGCATAAAAGTTCATTATATTTTCATTGCTTTAAGACTCTTTCATTTTTTGGTGTTACTGTTCTGTTAAGTTTACGAGACTATCCTTGTTTTAGTCAGCAATGAAAGCTTTATTATAGGCTGTCGTTCATGGTGTTTGGCCACATTGCATCTTGTCTGAGATCCCATTGTAATCTGGAGCAATTCCACTGACAGCCAAAAATAGGTTGCATCCAATTTACCTGCTCCTCACTGATCACCTCCATGAAACCTCAGATAGGATGTAATGCTGCCAACCATGGCGTAAAAAATATATGCCAGCCTGATTTTTGGTTATCCTATCCTGATTTTTGGTTAACTCCTAAAATCAGGAGTTATTGGCGTTATTGTATACAGTAGGCAACAGATGCTCGAACATTTTAAACCCATTTTTCTCTCTGGTCTTCCTCATCTTGCATCCATTCACAGACACAACAAATTATAAATGCTTTGTGATATTTTTTGTATAGACCAGGAAGCCTATATACCTGATCACAAATGGAAACTAGTGTTAAGCAGTAGAAAAATGAACACAAGGCCAAACAGTGGCTGCTAGAGCCCCTTTCTCTTTCTATTGTTCCAGTAGATTTTCCTTTCCATAATCAGTGTGCATGGGAACACAGGTGGCATTTGGTGGTTCAGGTTGACCACTGGTATATTAAGGTAGTGGAGTATAATGGGGAAGGCATAGAGAGACTGAGATAGAGAGGGAATAAGAAATACAAAGAGACTAAAATCTGTAGATTAAGAAGTCAGAAATACACACCATTTTAATGATCAAAATAACTGTAAAAATGTCATCTGTTAGGTATAGTAGATTTGGTGGTTTTCATATTCAGCATTAAAGGGTTAGTTCACCTTTAAGTTAACATTTTGCATGCTATAGAATTGCCATTTCTAAGTAACTTTCCAATTGTCATTATTTATTTTCTATAGATTTTTCTTTATTATTATTTGCCTTCTTCTGTCACATTCCAGCTTTCAAATGTGGGTCACTGACCCCATCTAAATAACAAATGCTCTGTAAGGCTACAAAGGTATTGTTATTGCTACTTTTTATTACTCATCTTTCTATACAGGCCCTCTCCTATTCATATTCCAGTCTCTTATTCAAATCAATGCATGGTTGCTAGGGTAGTTTTAACCCTAGCAACCAGATTACTGAAATTGCAAACTGAATAGCTGCTGAATTAAAAGCTAAATAACTCAAAACCCACAACTAATAAAAAATGAAAACGAATTACAAATTGTCTCAGAATATCACTCTCTACATCATACTAAAAGTTTACTCAAATGTGAACAACCCCTTTAATTACTGATTTCAGGAATACTGTATGTCGGAGTATTTACGGATGAGTGGCATCTACTGGGGCCTGACTGTTATGGACCTCATGGGAGAGCTGCAGCGCATGAACAAAGAAGAGATACTAGCATTTATCAAATCGTGCCAACATGATTGTGGTGGATTTAGTGCTAGTATTGGCCATGATCCCCATCTGTTGTATACCCTGAGTGCTGTGCAGGTACAGTGCCTTTTTCCTTAAATATTAACATTCCGTATAGCATGTGTATGGGTCGCCTGTTATTTAAATCATGGAGCTTTCTGGGAAAGATTATTCAGCTAATTATGTATCTTTGTATTACTGATTATTAGAGCCAAACTGTTACATGCTTTTAAATGTCAGAAAAAAAGGGCAGAATATATTAGCAATAGAGAGAAAATGTATATAATAGATGATGTTTATACTAGGCACTTGCTAGGCTTCCCATTGATTCCCTTTTTTACCTTCAGATCCTCACACTGTACGATAGCCTCTCTGCAGTTGACAGCAATAGAATAGTCGATTATGTGCAAAGCCTACAAAAAGAGGATGGATCGTTTGCTGGAGACAAATGGGGTAAAACAGTTCTCTTGCTTTTCATCTTTAAATAATGACTAAAACTCAACAACTAATTATGCCAAAAGTTTTTGGGATTCTGTATCAGCCCAAGGCCTTCACTATAGTGGCAGGTTCCAAATGATTTTTCTACTTATTGAGAGTACATGCACACAAAATCACACAATAAAATAAGTAATTAGTGCAAAATCTTCAACATTTATGACAGAGCTGGCCTTAGCTCCTCTAAAGCTGCCCAAAGCATGCCGAGCACATGTAGTGCCAGTGAAGCTTAAATGATAAGATGACTGCCGAGCAAGATCAGAAGATGATGAGCTGCTGTGTGTACTTTAAAGGACAGATTACAACTGTTATAGTGTTTGTTCACTATAAAAAATACAGCATTTCTAATCAAAATCTTTTGTAAGCTTCAGTTTTTCCTTCAAATTATGTCGGTTTTGTCATCTCAAGTTAGAATAACAATTAAGATGCAGTTTAAATTATATTTCAGTAACCAGTTAAACTCTCCATGACCAGTACATTGACTCTTTTTAATATCCTGAATGTATATTGATTTTCTCTTTTTTTTGCAGGAGAAATTGATACACGATTCTCTTTCTGTGCTGTTGCAACACTTGCTCTTTTGGTAAGTTAGATGTGCATTTCTTATAAATGAGATGTGCAGAAAGCCACAATGCCTTCCTTTGTAATAGCGCTGTAATGTTTGCTTACCGGCAACACTATGTAGTTATCACACTGCGAGACTCAGGAAAATGTAGAATGTCACACTTGGGGAGTGCTATTATTTTTAGGAAGAAACTCCATCCCTTGCTACTTGCGTATAAAAAGTGGAGATGGATAATACTGTATTTAGGCTGTGGTTCATTCCTGTCTATTTAAAGTCAAGTCAATGTATAATATATGTCTTATCACTGTTGGATTGATCTATCTAAATATCTACCAACTAGATGGTATTACAAGGAAGCACAGCTCACCATACCATGTCTTATTATTTAAAGCAGTGCTGTCCAACTGGTGGCCTGTGGGCCTGTCCAGCCCACGACCCCCTTCCGCATGGCCCCCCACATGAAAGCCTGCCTGTTATGACTGCTTACCTTGTGTAAACTTTAAAATTTATCAGTACTGAGATTAATTGGCCCTTGCATTGTTTACACCTCAAATTCAGACTATAAACTCCTGCATTGTTCACTTTGGTAACACCTCTATTGTCCATTAGCCTAAAGAATATTATGTTATATTAGCTGGGAACGGTGTGTAGTTTTGGGCTAGGTTTTAATTGTCTCTAAGAATAATTTACTAGCAAAAAGGCTACATTGCTCTACAAGTTACATTTTCTCTTTCATTTCTCTGATTGCAGCAGTCTTTTAATATGGTTCCAATTTAAGTATTAAAGGGGAAGTAAAGACTAAAATAGAATACGGCTAAAAATGCTGTATTTTGTATACTAAACATAAACATAAATTTACTGCACCACAAGCCTAATCAAACAAATGATTTATGCTTTCAAAGTTTGCCACAAGGGATCACCATCTTGTAAACATCTTTGCAAGACCAAGACTGTGCACATGCTCAGTGTGGTCTGGGCTACTTAGGGATTGTCATAAATTATCAAAACGCAGTCAAATAATATCTTCCAGAAGCTGATAATCAGAATATACAGACTGCTCTGGGTCCTGTATTGTCATGTAATCTAATGTGGATTTTAGAGTTTTTGTATTGTTTTTTACAAACTTTCTCCAGCTCTGCAGAACCAGTGGCTGCAACAAAATAATCCTCCAACTAAATCTGGCTGTTGTCCATGCATCTGGAGCTGTAAATAGTAAAGGCAAAAATAAAATCCAATGCAAATCTCTACACAGTCGCTGACTACCCTACAAGGAAACAAACAAAGCTGCTTGAGTTCTGCATGGCTGGGAAGTAAGGCGGGGGCTCCCTCTGCTGTTCATAAGTATGATTGTTTCCCTGCAGAGCAGTTAGGGACTGTCTGACAATTCCTATCCACAGCAGTAAATGAAGGGAGAATTTCACTGCATACAGTCAGGTTTCTTGTAAAAACGGAACACATTTTTTAATTAAAGTATATTGGAGATGGGTTTTTTTTTCATTAAAGAAATTAAAAAGGGTATTGTATTATTTTGGCTTTACATGCCCTTTAAAGTTTGTAACTCTTTCTTGCAGGGCAGGCTGGATGCTGTAAATATAGAAAAAGCCATAGAATTTGTTTTATCTTGTATGAACTTTGACGGTGGTTTTGGTTGCAGGCCAGGCTCGGAATCTCACGCAGGGCAGGTAAGAAGCCTTTCTGTATACAGAATAACAAGCCATTTGTATTTGCAGGCTAGAAACTGTAGAAAGTGCCCTAGTTGAGCTATAAGATGAATCTAAAAAATGTGCAAAGCGATAATTTGCCTCTACAATTTTTTTGTAAGCTTAAAGGGGATGTTTGCCTTTATTACAGTTTTTGAATATAAACAAATGTGGCCATTTACACTATTTATAATTTGGTTTATTTTTAAAAAATGACTAGTTTTCAAAATACCTATCTGCAAATGCATCGCTGCATAGATCCTTAGGTCTCTTCTGTCTTCCTAAGCCAGGGGCTCACCTGGCTGTATAAAGTCCAGGCTACATAAGAATAACGTTACAGACAGAGCGGAGGAAGCACAGGTACTGATCAGATCAATGACTAGCAGGAAAGAATACACATGCGCACTAGCAAACGTTACCTGCATCTCACTGCCTTGTGACTACGTGTAAGGCCCCCTAGCTGGCAGAATGAAGAGACCTAAGGCTTTATGCAGAACTGCTGTTTACATGTAGATGTTTTGAAAATGATCCATTTTTTAAAATTAAACCAAATTGTACATATTGTTTAAATTGCCAAATATGTCTTTATTTAGAACATCCCCTTTAGACCCACCTATTTAATTTGTGTGGAAGCCTCCCTGAAACAATAAAAAACAAAAAGGTAAGCACAAAATACCAACAAGAAAACCAGTAATACCTTAGAAGCACTAGTGGGCATGTGTTATAGGACTGGGCACAGGATACTCGTCCTTCTTTGTTTAAGGTTAAGCAGGAGGAGACAGATGAGGTGTAAACTGGCAACCTGGTTCTGGCTTCAAAGTTTTTTAGAGTTGAGGTGCACATGTATACACAAAAGCTACACTTCCTTGAGACAGACAATAGTGGTGTCATATACTGTATTTTTCACTGCTGCACTATATAGTGGCAGATTCCAGTTCAATGTCCTAGTTTGAAGCACAAGGAAAGCAGAGCAGCTCACTAAGGCCTAGCGCTGCCTCCATATAGATCAATAGAAAATGCTCAGCCAATGACAGGCTGCAGGTGGAGATCATTTGGGAATAACAGATGGTTTCAGCATCTGCCATTGGCAGAATTGTATGTGATTTCTCAAGTGGCAAAGGGTTTTTGGATCACATTTGCTTTGACATCACCTTGACAATCAAAACACTTCAAAGTTTGTGAGGCACAGTTACCCATAGCCAGTACGATTCGTGCATAACAAAACTCCATATATTATAATGTAGACATATTACAATGTATAATTATTGGAATGTTACATTGTGAGTACATTTGTAATATTTATATAATTCTACATTGCAACTGTCACATTTCTGTTTATTGTTTTATTAACTTTTTTTGTGTTTTTATTAGCAATAAGTGTTTTGCAGGCCGAGCTACATACCTTAAGCAGGCATGCATGTTGTTGAAAAACATAAGTTGCTTTTTGTTTTTTCTCTTTGGTTTGGAAAAAAAACTTTATATTTTTAAGCTAGCAACACAATCCAATGCCTGTAGCATCTCCCCATGTTGCCTGAAGCCGTAGCCTGGTGCAATGGTTATGCATAATTTACATAATATACAGTCTGCTCTTCCTGTTGTGATTCTGCTGCTGGCTACAGATATTATTGCTCAAGTTATGCATCTGTTTTATCTTGACTATTTCTGTAGTTATTTAATCACTGCCCGTATGCGCCTACAAAAAGCTTGGAGCATCCTTGTAATCAACATTCCATTGCAAGTCCCTCAAGTTTTTAGTATGTTAATATGGGATCTTTTGCAAATCTTGTAAACCAAAATAGCAAATGTCGAGGTTATAAAGTAGGATTATAAAATAAAAGAGGCAACTCAATCCAAATGAGCTAAAATATAATGTTCTGACTTTATTCTGGTAATGTACCACATGTTCCAATAGCATTCTTAATGTTTACATTTTAATTCATAATCTAAATGGCCACAAACTGACAGAAGTGTGCAGATTTCATCCAGAAACGGGATGTAATTATAACTTCTGTGTTCTGTTTTTTTGTTCCTTCTTCAGTCTCATATAATATAGATTATGCAATAAATCATGTTTTTGTTTATTTTTTTTACATGAATTAACAAACATAAGTTAATAAATTGTCACTTTCTGTTTTTTAATTTTAGATCTATTGTTGCACAGGATTCTTGGCCATAACAGACCAGTTGCACCAAGTAAATGCTGATTTGCTCGGCTGGTGGCTTTGTGAGCGACAACTGCCATCTGGTGGGCTCAATGGGCGACCTGAAAAGGTAGAAAGCAAATGTAATTCACTGTAAAATGATGGAGATCAATAGCAATTGCTTCCTCCCCAGACATTTGCATTTATTGAGCCTATTTAAAATGGTATCATCAAAGATGTCCTGTAAGTTTGAACTTGGTGGACTTCATGGTTCATATAAGCAAGGTTTAGGGCCAGTTCTAAATATGAAATGATTTCCATTTTCTAGCTTCTTAAAGTGCTGCTTATCAGACATTGACCTTTTCAGTGTCTGTCAGAATTTTCTATTTCAAAATTCTGCATTGCAGAAGAGGTTGAAGAAGACATGTTTTTGAACTTCTAGTTGCTCTAGAACAAGAGTTCCTATAGTACACAAGAAGGTTTTAGATATTCGTGCAACAGCAGCTGAATGACAGATACAGCACTATTATTTTATATCTGCAAACGTTTTATAACCTAAAAAAGGGCCTGATGAAAGGTTGGCCATCAAAGGGGGGTTTCCACTGAAAAGGCCCAAGAACCACTGATCTACAGGAAGGTGCCCCCATCTGAAGTAATCTCCTATTTGCCTTAGAGAGGGGTCCTTCCTTACATTATTGTCATGCCTCTTTTTGTTAAAAATGATTGTAAAGCTTTGTGTAACCTGCTGCAGCTGTATCATGACAATAAAGAAAAGGGCATTAAGATCAGCCCTTGGATCAAGTTAATACTTGTTTGTTTCTGAAACCTCATGTTTTCTCACTTGCTAAAAAGGCAACTAACCCTGTCTATCAAATGTATCTGCCAGTTATACTGTTTCAAGGAAAGAATTCCACAGCACCATTGCTCTCACTAAAGGAGAAATAAACCCCCCCCCCTTAACTCCCCTTCACTGCCCCCCTCCAAGCTCCCTGCCCACAGTATTTATTCCCTTTAGAAGTCTCCCTTCTGCTGACCTGCTATAAAGTTGCAGAGTTGCACAGTGAAGTTAAAAGGCTCCATCTTCTGTCTGTGTTCTAAAAAGAAAAAATACTGCGGGGCAGGGAGCTGGAGAGCGGGGGCAGTAAAGCGAGCAGTGGAGAGGGTCATGGGTGTAGTTCTCCTTTAAGAAAAAAAATCTTTTTGCTCTTTAAGATATTCTGTCTTATTAAGATAGCTGCTCCCTAGGTATGTTTGTGTTCTTACCATACACAGATCTCTATTTTTTTCAGCTACCAGATGTATGCTATTCATGGTGGGTGTTGGCTTCCTTAAAAATTATTGGAAGACTCAATTGGATTGATAGAGAGAAACTTCGCTTATTTGTTTTGGCTTGCCAAGATGAAGAGACTGGAGGTTTTGCTGATAGACCAGGAGACATGGTATGTTATTCAGTTCAGTGTCACTCTGTCTTTTCTTTCTTTTAGTACAGTACTTTTCATTTTTCTGTAAGGCAGATTTCCCAGATTTATAAAGCCAGCAGTGTGGACTATTACTAATTTTGACTGAAATAAAGTTAGAATTTCATGTGCCAGAAACAAGTGGCTGCTTGGTCCGGCATTGGTTAAATATGAAATGGTGTTAGCAGGGCAGGAGAGAGCAAATTATAAGAAACCAACAAGACATTTAAAATAAAAAGTCTTTCAGATCAATGGAAAAGGTCAACCTAGTCATAAAGAATGAAAAGCAACTTTATACCAATGGGGTTGATCGCAGCTGTTCATTCCAAGCTTTACTTTCCTTTTTCCTAATCACAAAAGGTCTTTGGAGTTTTGTTTATCTTTGGCTGAGCTTTCAACTTCCTTTTAATATAGAACACACCTTATGGGAACAGTAGTATTTCAGCAGTGAAAAGTTTATTGGATTAACAGAAAATATGCAATATGCATCATAACAAAATTAGACAGGTGCATAAATTTGGGCACCCCAACAGAGATATTACATCAATACTTAGTTGAGCCTCCTTTTGCAAATGTAACAGCCTCTAGACACCTCCTATAGCCTTTGAGGAGTGTATTAATTCTGGATGGTGGTATTTTTGAACATTTGTCCAAACAAAATCTCTCCAGTTCAGTTAAATTTGATGGCTACTGAGCATGGACATCCTGCTTCAAATCATCCCATAGATATTCAAGTGGGGGGGACTGTGACGGCCATTCCAGAATATTGTACTTCTCCCTCTGCATAAATGCCTTTGTATATTTCCAAGTGTGTTTATGGTCATTGTCTTGTTGGAATATCCAACCCCTGCGTAACTTCAACTTTGTGACTGATGCTTGAACTTTATCCTGAAGAATGTTTATATTGGGTTGAATTCATCCGACCCTCGACTTTAACAAGAGCCCCAGTCCCTGAACTAACCACACAGCCCCACAGCATGATGGAACCTCCACCAAATTTGACAGTAGGTAGCAGGTGTTTTTCTTGAAATGTGGTGTTCTTCAGCCATGCAAAGAGCTTTTTGTTATGACCAAATAACTACATTTTTGTCAGTACAAAGCACTTTGTTCCAAAATGACTGTGGCAACTGTTTGTGGCGTGAGTGCAGAAAGGGCCACCTTAATACCTTTTCTCATGATTGGACACACCTGCCCATGAAGTTCAAGGCATAAGCTGGCCATACATGGAGAGATCCGCTTGTTTGGCTATGTCGCCAAACGAGCGGATCTCTCCCCGATATGCCCACCTTGATGGTGGCCCGATATGGGCAATATCGGGCTGATCCGATCGTGGGCCCAATGATCGGATCCTACTGAATGGGAAAGGGCGGTCGGATCGCGGGACTGCATCAATGAACAGATGCAGCCGCCATCCGACGAGATTTTTAGTCCCATCCGATCGAGATCTGGCCTACTTTTGGTCAGATCTCGATCGGGGAAGCCCCTCGGGGGGCCCCATACACGGGCCAATAAGCTGCCGACAGCTTTCATCGGCCCGTGTATGGTCATCTTTAACGAGCTAATCAAACCAATTTGGTGTTGCCAGTATTCAGTATTGAGCAGTTACATGCATTCAGATTAGCAAAATTACAAGGGTACCCAAATTTGTACAGTCAGTTTTTCACATTTGATTTCATTTCATATAGCTGAATACTGCTTCACTAAAAATCTTTGTTCAGAAAATACCCCAGTATTCAGATGTTCGTGGGAAATGAAAGACATATCACTGTTATCTTTTTTTGTTGAAAGTGGAGTAAATTATTATGCAGGCTGAGAGTTCATATGACTGTACACTTGCATATTAATTAATGGAATGCTTCAGTTCAGATGATGTTTTGTTTGCTTTCAGGTGGATCCATTCCATACACTGTTTGGTATTGCTGGCTTATCTCTGCTGGGAGAAGAAAGAATCAAGCCTGTTAATCCAGTGTTTTGTATGCCGGAAGAAATCCTTCAGAGGATAAACATTCAGCCGGAACTTGTGAGCTAGGAAATTCTAGTTGGCCTGGAGAAAATGATTGGCCATCGGAGCTGCTAACATTATTTTTTCTCCCCTTTATTTAGGGTAATGTCATAGAATGCAGAAGTGTGCACATATTTTGTCTCAGAAACTTTTCTCAGGAAAAAAATGTAACACAGACATGTGCCATTGACTTAAAGGAGAAGGAAAGCTACCAAGGCAGTTTATTGCCAATAGATTAGCCACAGCAGTACAAGCTAGAATGCAAGTTTTATTCTTTAGAATGCTTTTCCATACCTGAGTAAACAGCTCTAGAAGCTCTCTGTTTGTTTAGGATAACAGCTGCCATATTAGCTTGTTGTGACATCACTTCCTGCCCGAGTCTCTCCCTGCTCGCTCATAACCCTGAGCTCAGATTACAGCAGGAAGGGCGAGAGGAGCAAACTGAGCATGCTCAAGCTCTAGCCCTGGAGGTTTAAGCTGAAGGCAGGAAGTCTGATACAGAAGTTCATGTGTACACAATATGGTGTTTATTTTGACAGTGATCAGCATTACTGTGAGGGTTTACTAGTGTATTTATATAGACCTTTCTGATAATGCTTATTTAGTTTTAACCTTTCCTTCTCCTTTAAAGTAATTGATGGGAAATGCTGGTAAGTGTGGCACACGAGAAATCACTACTGATTGTGTGTTCTGCAACAGCAGCCCATGTGTCGTACTAATGCAGCAATTACCATCCGTTAGAAATGTGCAGATCTTGAGAAAAGCAACAGAGACAAAAAGAGAATGTCACATGACATTGCCTGGTGCATTGTGGTCACTACTACATGTTCTAGTGATGAAAACCCTGCTGCTTACCACCATTTCATCTCAGCGGGAAGCAGGTTATTCTTGACCTGTAATTAACATCAGGAAACAGAAGCCGGGACCTTGTGACATTACCCCAATAGATTTTAGAGAGATGAACTATCTGTAAATGTATAGCTTATTTATTTCACCAATATGTTTTCAAAAATTAGGTCACTCATGTAAGAAAACGAACTTTCAATAGAGCAGAAGAAATAAAAATACACGAGGAAAGAATGGCTCAGGTTTAAAATGTAAAGAAGCAAAAAACTGTTTATGATATAATGCTTATCTGCAAAGATGGCAGTTAGCAGAATGCATTAAATAAAATCTTTTACTTAAGGGAGGTGTCACGGTATCCCCACTGTGCAGCTCTTGGGCACCCTTAAAGGAAAACTATACCCCCAAAATAAACACTTAAGCAACAGATAGTTTATATCAAATTGAATGACATATTAAAGAATCTTACCAAACTGGAATATATATTTACATAAATATTGCCCTTTTACATCTCTTGCCTTGAACCACCATTTTGTGACTCTATCTGTGCTGCCTCAGAGATCAGCTGACCAGAAATACTACAACACTAACTGTAACAGGAAGAAGTGAGGAAGCAAAAGGCAGAACTCTGTCTGTTAATTGGCTCATGTGACCTTACATGTGGTTTGTATGTGTGCACAGTGAATCTTACGATCTCAGGGGGTGACCCTTATTTTTTAAAATGGCAATTTTCTATTTATGATTACCCAATGGCACATACTACTAAAAAAGTATATTATTATGATAATGGTTCATTTACATGAAACAGGGTTTTACACATGAGCTGTTTTACTCAGTATCTTTTAATAGAGACCTACATTGTTTGGGGGGTATAGTTTTCCTTTAAAAGGCCTCAAACCACTTTACATCATCGTGCAGATACTTAGATTGCCTGTAATGCTGTACTTATATTATATTTAGGCATTGGTTGCTGTGAGGTTAAAATCCTACTCTTGTGATTTCTCATCTTTCTCTGCAAACTACCCACAAGTTAAAAGCAAGTGAGTGGCAGGCAGAGATGTACAGGTCCATCAGGTATGGCAAGCTAACCAGCCAATAGGTAAGAAATCACTGACACTCAAAGGGCAGGTGCAAGCAGGGACAATCCCTTGCGTTTATTAGCAGAAAATGCAACGTTTCGGGGTAAGGCCCCTTTGGCCTGACCTCGAAACATTGCATGAGGCAGTTTATTGCCAATAGATTAGCCACAATAGTGCAAGCAATAACACTATATTTATTCTGTAGAATTCTTTACCATACCCAAGTAAACAGCTCTAGAAGCTCTGTGTTTGTTTAGGATAGCAGCTGCCATATTAGCTTGGTGTGACATCACTTCCTGCCCGAGTCTCTCCCTGCTCACTCATAGCTCTGGGCTCAGATTACAGCGGGGGGGGTAGAGGAGCAAACTGAGCATGCTCAAGCCCTGAAAACAGGAAGTCTGATACAGAAGCCCATGTGTACACAATCAAAGGAAAGAATTGAGGTTTCTTTTGACAGAGGACTCAGAGCAGCATTACTTTGAGGCTTTACTGCTGTACCTTTCTGATAAGGCTTACTTAGTTTTTACCTTTCCTTCTCCTTTAAAGGGCAGCTAATGTCCTTGTCAGCACATCTTGTCAATCAGTTAACATTCTTGATAGGATTCCACATATATATGTACAGCCCCTCCTGAAATACAAGCTGCTGCCGATAAATTGATTGCATATATTGCACTTTAACTATATTAAATAGGTTAAAGATGACCCGCCTTAAACAGCATAGTGACTCATTTTTGGTCTTCAACCAGTTAATGAGCCAGTGTTCTCCTTTAGAGATTCTTCACCTATGGCTTAGGCCCCAAAAACAGGCCCAATACTGATCTCAAAACTAGAGACCCATGGATAGTAAATACAGTAGCAAAAATAATTATAACAATTAGATATTTATTAGGACATGTTTCGCCTAATGCATTTCATGCCAACCTAGGTTATTGGTCCCACCCCTATACAAACAATACTGATCTCCCCTGAATACAGTGAAACAAGGTCTTTATTTTGGTTGTTAAACAATGGAAATCAAATTCCTTCCTACTTGTGACATTTCTATATGGAAAATCTAGGCAAAATGGCAATTTTAAGCGGAGTGCTGCGACCTTCGCTCCAAGGAAATAGATACCATTAGGGAAAATGGGAAAATCAGGGAAAATATGTATATCTGACTTTATGAGTTGGCTCTCAAAAGATATGTTTTGTATGAGCAATCTTCTCTAAAATGCTGTTTCAGATCAGCACTCATCTAATAATCATGTAATTCTATAGTGCCAGCAAGTAATGCACTGCTTTACATTCTTCTGAAACAAATGGGGTCTTAAAATAATTTAATAAGTAATGGTTACAGAATAAAATTGGGGTCAGGGGGACCAGTTCACAATTGCAATTATGGACTTAGTGACTGCTACACATGTATTACTATACAAGAATGGCACAGGGTTGTTTTACTGATTTCAATTCTGAGTTGGGAGCAGTTATGTGAGTGGCAGTAACAGCAAAATCATATTGAGATATATTAAGCTGGAAAAAAAAAATCAATGGCACTTCTGATGCTATGAAATGAAAGGCATGAGTGCATTATTAACTCACATAGCAGTGACAATGTTTCAGTCCTGCAAAGGGCCCTTTGTCAATCCTTAAAGGGATACTGTCATGGGAAAAAAGTTTTTTTCCAAAATTAATCAGTTAATAGTGCTGCTCCAGCAGAATTCTGCACTGAAATCCATTTCTCAAAAGAGCACACAGATTTTTTTTTTATATTCAATTTTGAAATCTGACATGGGGCTAGATATTTTGTCAATTTCCCAGCTGCCCTTGGTCATGTGACTTGTGCCTGCACTTTAGGAGAGAAAAGCTTTCTGGCAGGCTGCTGTTTTTCCTTCTCAATGTAACTGAATGTGCCTCTGTGAGACATGGGTTTTTACTATTGAGTGCTGTTCTTAGATCTACCAGGCAGTTGTTACCTTCCCATTGTTCTTTTGTTTGGCTGCTGGGGGGAAAAGGAAGGGGGGTGATATCACTCCAACTTGCAGTACAGCAGTAAAGAGTGATTGAAGTTTATCAGAGCACAAGTCACATGACTTGGGGCAGCTGGGAAATTGACAATATGTCTAGCCCCATGTCAGATTTCAAAATTGAATATAAAAAAGTCTGTTTGCTCTTTTGAAAAATGGATTTCAGTGGGGAATTCTGCTGGAGCAGCACTATTAACTGATTTAGTTTGAAAAAAATTTTTTTTCCCATGACAGTATCCCTTTAATGATGAAACAACCAAAGTTTCATAATACGCTGGAGCCAGCACTTTGGGGAAAGCTAGGTTATTTGCCAAAATCAACTATGTCAGAGCAGAAACCGTTAATACAGGGGCATGGGCAGATACATATGAAAAAACATGAGCTGATCTGCATTGGGAACAGAGGTCACTCTCAGTCTGTGCCATTTGTGTAGCCTGATGGGAGTTATGTAAATGTGGAAAGACTTGTTACCTCAGCTCCACTAAAGCTGGTTAATACATTATAGATTGGCATTAGCTTCCTCCCAGTCATCTTTGGTGAGATCAGGTGTATTTCTATAGGGGGTGGAACGGGCTAGGGCCCATCAATAGCAAATTCTGAATTGAGCAGTGGAGAATCTCCTCTATAATGAGATGAACAACTGAAGGAGTAAGTGAGGTGCCTGAGCTGTAGGAACTAGAAAGAGAGATTTTTGTACTTACCGTTAAATCTTTTTCTCTTGTCCTATATTGGGGGACACAGGCACCATGGGGATGAAGATCCTGCAGCTTGGAGAAGGACACTAACTTGTTAACTTTTGACTCCTCCTCCTGCTCTGGGCTTCATCCCCTGCCAC
The DNA here is from genome assembly GCF_017654675.1 of Xenopus laevis. NCBI lineage: Eukaryota > Metazoa > Chordata > Amphibia > Anura > Pipidae > Xenopus > Xenopus laevis. Next base: position 75,739,738 of record NC_054377.1, read on the forward strand.
CTCCTACTATACTCAGTTTCAAACCGAAGAGGAGTGCAAGATAAAGCAACCCAAAACAGAGAAGGAGTCCCTCAACCCCCTCATAACCTTCAAAACAAGGACTCCCAACACGGAGTAACTATACACAACCATAAAACGTTGCATAGCAGTGTACAACAGGGCGGGAAGGCCTGTGTCCCCCAATATAGGACAAGAGAAAAAGATTTAACGGTAAGTACAAAAATCTCTCTTTCTCTTGCCTAATTGGGGGACACAGGCACCATGGGGATGTCCCAAAGCAACCCCTGAGGGCGGGACACTGTAACCCCAAAAGGTGATCAGTCAATGACAGTCTGTAACACCTTCCTCCCGAAGGTGGCTTCGGCTGAGGCCTGTGTGTGCAGCCTATAGAATCGCGTGAAGGTATGCGGAGATGCCCAGGTAGCTGCTCTGCAGACTTGCTCCACTGAAGCTTGATGACGAACTGCCCAGGACGTACTTAAAGACCGCGTTGAGTGTGCTCTCACTTGCAGCGGAGGCTCCTTGCCCTTCACCGAGTATGCTCTGATGATGGTGGATCTGATCCACTTAGCTACCGTAGCCTTGGAAGCCTTTGTTCCTGTCTTAGGACCACTCGGGATGACAAAAAGAGAGTCTGATCTTCTTATCACCTGTGTTGCTTCCAAGTAGGCTTTGATCGCTCGAACCACATCTAGCTTGTTCAATTTAGCTTCCATAGGGTTCCGGGGCTCTGGACAAAGCGAAGGGACCACCATATCTTGGTTGAGGTGGAATTCCGAGACAACCTTAGGAAGGAAGTCAGGTGTGGGTCGGAGTACTACTTTGTCTTTGTGGATAATGGTGAACGGAGATCTGCAAGAAAGCGCTGCCAGTTCTGAAACCCTACGTGCAGACGTGATAGCCAATAGGAAAGCAACCTTTTCGGTAAGTGTGGCAAGCGGGACGGCCTCTATAGGTTCATATGGATCCTCCTGAAGGGCTGAGAGAACCAAATTGAGATCCCAGGGGGGAACAGGACATCGATAGGGAGGTGCAATTCTAGTTGCCCCCTGCAGAAAAGTTCTGACGTGGCTCCGTAGCGCCCACTTTGTCTGGAAGAGAATGGAAAGGGCCGAAACCTGTACCTTCAAGGAACTCAATGCTAACCCTTTGTCGAGCCCACCCTGGAGAAAGGACAGAATTGCACCCTCGGTAGCCGTCTGTGGGTTGATGTCATGGCGTTCGCACCAACCTATGAAGGTTTTCCACACTCTATAATATACCTTCGCGGATACTGGCTTTCTGGCCCGCAGCAGGGTGGGAATGGCTGCAGGGGGAACCCCTGATCTTTTAAGGACTAAGGTCTCAAGAGCCACGCCGTTAAAGCCCAGCGATGAGAATTCGGGTGATTGATAGGTCCTTGAGTCAGCAGATCCTCCCTGTCCGGGAGACGAAACGGATCGTCGATGGCCAGGTCCACCACGTCGGCGAACCATGACCTTCTCGGCCAGAAGGGTGCCACGAGGATGGTCAGAGTTCCCTCCCTTTTTATCTTCTTTATGAGTCTCGGAAGAAGAGCAAGTGGGGGGAATGCGTAAGCCCTGGTGAAGTCCCACGGAACTACAAGAGCGTCCACCGCGTGAGCTAGTGGGTCGATGCTCCTGGCAACAAACTTTTGAACCTTTCTGTTGCATCTGGACGCCATTACGTCCACGTCTGGAAGACCCCACTTGTCTACTATTAGCTGAAAGACCTCCTGGTGCAGACTCCATTCGCCCTGGTCTAGAGTTTCTCTGCTCAGGTAGTCCGCCATCCAGTTGTCGACCCCTGGGATGTGTACCGCTGACAATTCTGGGATGTTGTTTTCTGCCCAGGACAGAATCTTGGCGGCCTCTTGTAGCGATGCAGGACTGCGTGTGCCCCCTTGGTGGTTCACATAGGCCACCGCTGTCACATTGTCCGACTGAATCCTCACTGCTTTGCCCCGAAGGAATGGCGAGAATTGCTGTAGCGAGTACAGAATCGCTCTTAGTTCCAGAAGATTGATCTGCAGAAGGCGTTCTTCCTGGTTCCAGCAGCCCTGGGCTGTTCTTTGCCCTAGTACGCCGCCCCACCCTGTTAAGCTTGCGTCTGTCGTGACCACCGTCCAGATGTGGTTGGGGAAGGGCCTTCCCTGTGATACTCGAAGAGGGTGGGTCCACCAAAGCAGGGAATTCTGAACTCCCTCTGGGATCACTATCGGGCGGTCGAAGTTCTTTCGGTCCCTCCGCTGATGCCTGAGAATCAGGTGTTGGAGAGGTCTGGTGTGAAATTGGGCATATGGGATTGCTGGGAATGAAGCGACCATTGTGCCCAGCGTTCGCATAGCAGTGCGAAGAGGTACCGAGGAGCGTGTTCGGAGAGCCTGAATGCGTGTCTGCAAGACCTGGGCCTTTGCTCGTGGAAGGAAGACAGTTGCTCGTTTGGAGTCTAGAATCAGCCCTAAGTATTCTATGGTCTGTGTCGGACAGAGGTGGGACTTCTTGTAGTTGATGACCCAACCCAGAGTCTCCAGGACCCTGAGTGTCCGAGAGGTGTGGGACTGGGCGATCGCCGCAGACGGGCCCTTTACCAGGAGGTCGTCCAGGTAGGGTATGACTGTGACTCCCATGAGCCTGAGCTGTTCCAGAGCAGCTGCCATCACCTTGGTGAAAGTTCGTGGGGCAGAAGAAAGACCGAATGGCAGTGCCACGAACTGCCAATGGCTGCCGTCGACATAAAACCTGAGAAATCGGTGGTGATTTGGGTGGATCGGTATATGGAGGTAGGCGTCCTTGACATCGATGACGGACATGAATTCGTTTTCCTCCATGGATGCCAAGACCGACTGTATGGATTCCATTTTGAAATGGAGTTTTCGTACGAAGGGGTTGAGGTCCTTCAGGTCTAGGACCGGCCTTAGGGAGCCGTCTTTTTTGGGGACTGTGAATAGGTTGGAATAGTAACCCCAACCTCTTTCCCCTGGAGGCACTGGTTGAATAGTCCCTGCTGAACGAAGGTCTTGGAGGACTGAGAGGAACTTGTGCCGTTTGTGAACGTTGAGGGGTAGACGGGATACGAAAAATCTGCGGGGGGGAAGGTGAACAAAGTCTATAAACAGTCCTTGAGAGACTACTTGAATGACCCACTGATCCCTTACTTGGTCTCTCCACACCTCTCGAAAGGACATTAGGCGGCCGCCTAAGGGGACCCCTCCGAGGGTGGATACGCCTTCATGCAGTGGCGGATTTGTCCTGGGAGGGCTTGGTCTGTCCCTTTGAAGACGACCAGTGGGCTCCCTGCTTGTTCTGGTAACGCTGGCGAAAGTTAGAGTTGGACTTGTCTGCTTGAGGCTTCGTCCGCTGACCCTGGCGGAAGGGCCGAAAAAACGGTCTTCTCTTAAAAGTGGTTCTCTTTGATCTGGTCTGAGGGAGCAAGGTACTTTTACCACCGGTGGCTTGTGATATGATCTTGTCCAACTCGGCCCCGAACAGCTGCTTACCCAGGAAGGGGAGGCTAACGAGTGATCTTTTGGATGTCAGATCAGCTGACCATGACTTCAACCACAGGAATCTTCGGGCGGCTACGGATTGTGCTGATGCCTTAGCCACCAGTTTTGCAGCATCTAAGGAAGCGTCACAGATATAAGATGTGGCATCCGCTATTTGCGATAAAAGGGCATCTGTAGAAGGGTCTTCAGAGCCAATAAGTTGTGCTGTCTGTTCAACCCAAACTTCCATAGCCTTGGCAACCCAGGCTATAGCAAAAATCGGTCTGAAAGCCATACCTGAAGCAGTAAAAGTTGCCTGATATGCTGCTAAAAACAGAGGGGATCCGATGCCTCTAACAGGAACTGCAGACGCGAAGGCAGGAGAGAGAACGGAGGAGCGCGGGAGGTTGCCGGCAGGCTGAGGCGAAGGACCGGAAGTGCGCGCTCCGCTAGTTTGGCGCCAGTGACAACAGGCGTGTCACCGACGCATGGCGCCCAGGGAGCAGAAGGACCGGAAGTGCGCACGGGCTAACTGCTGGTGAGCGAAAGAACGCTCTGTGACAAAATAACTGTGGGGGTAAGCGGGCGCCATTGAGAGGGGGAAGGCGGAAAATAGGTGAAAAATAGTTACTCACCTAATCCGTCCAGCTGCTGTGTGCCCATGGAGATTTGGATTCCCTGTAGACATAAAGATATCTATATATATAAATATAAATATATCTATGAACACAGATCTAAGCACAGTATATCAAGGTGATTAGACAAAAGCTGGTTCAGACCTCCGTGGAGCGGAAACACAGCTACAGGGAATGAAGGGAGCTAGCCTGCAGACCTCCGTAGAGCGGAAAGGCTGTTGGGCACGTAGATGTTTTAGGTTGGAACCTAAGCAGCTGGGGGGACACGTGAAAATGATCAAAGGTCCCCATCTGTGGCATGATCGTAACCGTGGTCCTTGATCATCTGCTCCAGCCACAAGTTTTCCTATGTCTTCTCCTCTGAGGACACTAAAAGAAACTGAGTATAGTAGGAGGTGGCAGGGGATGAAGCCCAGAGCAGGAGGAGGAGTCAAAAGTTAACAAGTTAGTGTCCTTCTCCAAGCTGCAGGATCTTCATCCCCATGGTGCCTGTGTCCCCCAATTAGGCAAGAGAAAAGGGAGGCTAAGGCAACTGGCACTTCTGCTGTAGTTGGAGGTAACAAATGTTTGGTGAGGTCTCTCAAATACTTTATGCCAGGGCCTAACATGAAGTGTTGCCAGTATCTAAGGCTCAGTGATCCCCAACCAGTAGCTCATGAGCAACATGTTGCTCTCCAACCCCTTGGATGTTGCTCCCAGTGGCCTCAAAGTAGGAGCTTATTTTTGAATTCCAGGCTTGGAGACAAGTTTTGGTTGTATAAAAACCAGATGTAATGCCAAACAGTCTCAATGTAGGTTGACAATCCACATAGGGGCTACCAAATGGCCAATCACAGCACTTATTTGGCACTCCAAGAACATTTTTCATGCTGGTGTTGCTCCCCAACTCCTTTTACTTATGAATGTTGCTCACGGGTTAAAAAGGTTGGGGATCCCTGATCTAAGGTGTTGGGAGGTTGCCTCAAACAGCAGGTGAGGGTTAGAGAACAAACCTATTTTTGATGTATTTTAGTTTCCACTCTTATATTAAGAGTATACTATATAAGTACTATGTATATGATAGGAAGTAATTTAGCAAAAATATTACATTGAGATAAACCAAAAAAGGTACCACCTCCCCAACCACATCTGGACCATTCTTTAAGGCTACAAGCGGGGAGTGAAGTTCAGTTTTACATAAGCTCAACTGATTCTGGATATCTTTTCACATTATATAAAAACAGGTGTTTTCTTGAAAGATATGTTGCATAAAACCCCAGAACTTTTTTTTGCATTGGCTGTCAAGGGTTACTTAACATCTGGAGTGTTATGGATGACTTCTAAAACTGCAAGACATATTAAAGGAAAACTACCCCCAAAATGAACACTTAAGCAACAGATAGTTCATATCATATTAAGTGACATATCAAAGAATCTTACCAAACTGGAATATATATTTAAGTAAATATTGCCCTTTTACATCTCTTGCCTTGAACCACCATTTTGTGACTCTATCTGTGCTGTCTCAGAGATCACCTGACCAGAAATACTTCAACTCTAACTGTAACAGGAAGTGTGGAAGCAAAAGAGACAACTCTGTCTGTTAATTGGCTCATGTGACCTAACATGTATGGTTTGTTGGTGTGTTTGTGAGTACAGTGAATCGTATGATCCCAGGGGGCGGCCCTTATTTTTTAAAATGGCAATTTTCTATTTATGATTACCCAATGGCACATACTACTAGAAAAGTATATTATTATTATGATAATGGTTTATTTACATGAAGCAGGATTTTACATATGAGCTGTTTTATGCAATATCTTTTTATAGAGACCTACATTGTTTGGGGGGTATAGTTTTCCTTTAAGGCCTACAATGGAGCTTTATAAATGCAGCACGTTTTATGTGTAAAATATAACTCGAAAAATACTGCCCTTATGAAATATAAATTGAGGAGATTTCAGGTTTCTGCTCCCTACTTTTCTAAGCAGGACTCACTTTTTCTTATACATTTTCAGAAGAAAGAATATTCACAACTGTCCTATGTATAATTTTAATTGCAAAATGTACATTCTTTGAGGGAAAAGTAAAGATATAATTGCAAAGGTTAGCATTACAAATTATAACTTTTTTAATGAAATGCCCAATTTGTCTAGAGAAATGAGATTAGATTTTCCTGTGCCCCTGGAAAACTATATAAAGTCACTTTAATAATCCTTTATGTCTGTGGTTTAAAGTGGCAAACAACGTGTAAGAGTGTTACTGATTGTAAAAACACAGCTCTCTAGTAGAAAATATTTTAAGGCTTGTGTTAGGCTCACACTACTGAAAGTGCTTCAAGCTGGACTGGAACATATTCACAGCTCTTGTGAATGTGCCGTTCCAATTCTTGGATGGATTTCTTCATTCACGCTTTGTACTTGCCGAGGTGTTCGCGGGAAATGATAAGTCTTTGTATTTGTGCTGTGCCTTCATAGATCTAAGGGGGAAGAAGTAAGCTTTTTACATGACATTATAGAGAAAAAGTTATCCAGTAGTTAGAGTTTAAAGAGCATGCAAACACTGACTGCCACACTCTCTTACATAGAATATGTGGGCCATGGACAAAGGGCTTAAAGAAATTGTTAGAAATTGTATAAAAATAAAAACTGGGTAAATAAGACTGTGCAAAATCATAAAAAGAATCTAATATAGTTAGTAATGTAATGTATGTGGATGTCTTAACATAATTACCAGAACACTACTCTCTTGGTTTCCACTGATTGGACAGTAACCAATCAGTGACTTGAGGTGGGGGGGGGCACATGGGTCATAACTTGCTTTTGGATTTAAGCTGAATGCTGAGGATCAATTGCAAACTCACTGAACAGTGAGCATGTCCCATGAGGCCCCCCTTCAAGTTGTTGACTAACTCAGAGTTAGAGCTGAAAAGCAGGAATTAGTGTTCTGTTAGACATCCGCTCAGCCTAACTATTTACCCAGTTTTTATTTTTACACTGAACTGTTCCTTTAAAGGAGAACTAAATCTCAACAATGAATCAGTCTAGACATATTACACCAGAAGCCAAAGTCCATAGATCGATCTCCTCATGTTTTCTGCTGATTCACAGCACATGCTCTGGGGTGCCAGTAACCTGCTTAAAGTACCCACTCACAATACTCAGTATATATACTCCATATACATTTCACAATAAAGTCTGATTAGTAATACAATATATGGCAGCATAGAGAAGGGTTTTCCAACTCTTAGCAAAGACTTTTTTTTATAAAAGGCACCTATCACATAAAAACACCTTCACTAGAGGTGTGGGGGTAACAGAGCCTGCACTCTGGATGGAGAAAACAATGTTACTTTCCAAGAAGATCCCATCACTTTGCTTTACCCATGCTGGAGCTCTTATTTGTTAGGTGCATGTGTGTTCCACACCTCTGGGGTAGATATTGTTTGTTCATATATTGCAGTATACGTTAACTGATCTGGTTCATTAAAAATTCCAAAAGTTGCAAATGGTTGAACATATGTATCTTATTTTTCAGGCTGAAAAGTCAAGTCATGATTGTACCTGATATATTTTTGCATCTCTCATCAGCTTTTCTACAGGATAGTCACTGTTAAATCCATTTCCACCGAATACTTGGACTGCATCAGATGCCACCTGATTTGCAATGTCTCCAGCGTATGCTTTAGCAATAGAGGCATAGTATGTGTTTCTCCTCCCCAAATCAATTTCCCAGGCTGCTCTCTGGTATGCCAGTCTGGCCAGTTCTACTTTCATTGCCATTTCTGCCAGCAGGAATGAAACAGCTTGATGCTGAAATACATATAAAGAGTGAACAACTTAAATGAACAGTTCAGTATAAAAACTGGGTAAATAAATAGGCTGTGCAAAGTAAAAAATGTTTCTAATATATTTAGTTGGGCAAAATTATAATGTGTAAAGGCTGGAGTGACTGGATGTGTAACAGAACACTATTTCCTGCTTTTCAGCTCTCTAACTCTAAATCACTTGAAGGGGGGGATCACATGGTACATAACTGTTCAGTGAGTTTGCAGTTGATCCTCAGCATTCAGCTCAGATTCAAGTGTAAAAGTTATGGCCCCCCTCAAGTCACTGATTGGTTACTGCCTGGTAACCAATCAGTGGAAACCAAGAGAGCTGCAAAGCAGGAAGTAGTGTTCTGGCTATTATGTTAGAGATCCAGTCACTCCAGCCTTTATACATTACATTTTTGGCTAACTATCTCAAAAACATTTTTATTTTGCACATATCCATCTATTTACCCAGTTTTTATACTGGACAATTCCTTTAATGCACATTCAGTGGTAATTTATACTCCAGAAATCAGTCCAAATTCATTCAATTCTAATCTTTAGCAACAAACCAATTGGTCTGTACGGGAGTCTGAAAATGTCTTCTTACCTCAGCAATTAATTTTCCAAATGTCTTCCTTTCCACTGCATATTTGGTGGCTTCATCCAGAGCCCTCTGTGCCAATCCCACAGCTCCTGCAGCTACCTATTGTAACATGATTCAAAATCAACACTTTTGGAAAATAGTTAAAAACAATAAAAAAAAAAAAAACATATAGCAATAGAGATCTTACCGGGGGTCTAGTTTTATCAAAAGCACCCATGGCAATCTTAAAACCGGCTCCTTCTCCAATCAAGACATTTTCAGCTGGAACTCTTACATCCTCAAAAACAATCCCTCTTGTATCTGAGCAGCGCTGGCCCATGTTCAGCTCCTGAATTGCAACCCAGAATAATGTCAGTGCGCTGCACAAACTTGGAATGGAACTGTTAGAATGAAACACCAACTGCAGCAGATTTATGAGCCAATATGTCATTTCCTTGGTAGCTTGTGTTTAATCCATTCAAATACTACCCTGACCATTTCAAACAGTGCTTATAATAAGTATCCATCTCCTTGAAAGTTAGTGTTTTATTGGCATAGAACATGCAAGAACAGTGGTTTTAATTTAGGGTTTTTTTTAACGCAGATCAACAGAAATAGACTTACTCATGTTAAAAGTGAAAAACTATTTCTGCAAAGGGATTTAATTTCATACAATGAAAAAACAAAATGTGTGTGTTTAGTGTTGTTGCTGGAAGACAAATCTTTTCGAAAAGCTCAGTTTTCTTACAGCCAACACCATTTTCCTCATTCATTCCACTCTCTCAAGCCTGCCAGGGCCTGATGCAGAGGTGCTGCATGGTGCTGCCACCGCCATGCTTCTGGGAATAGTGATTTTATGCAGCACTTGACGCCAAACAGTGTTGGTCTGCTAATCAAAAAGCTCAATTTTGTCAAACCACAGAAGCTCATTCCAGCTGACTTCAGAGTCATGTGCCATCTGGCAAAATGTAGGCTAAATGTCATGTGAGTTTTAGTTTTGTTTTACCACTTTCCTATTAAGCTGCAACTGGTGTGGGAAACAAAAATCCATCAGTTTGAGTGAGATAATTAATGGCTCATGTGCTAATAATGCATTACATAACAAACCCAGCTGTGCAAAAATGCTTGCAAAGCTCTACGCCCTTTAAATTTCTTTTCCAAACTCATGTATTTACTTTTAAGTCCCTGAATATCCCTTTGAGTGCAATTAAATATGTCATCAAATAATTAAGAGTATTCCACAGCTGTAAATGCGACTGAAGAATACGCTGAACACCAGTGAGAAACTGTGTAAGGAGACTAGTGAGGGAGGCCACCAAGAGACCTATCACTTAGAAGGAGCTACAAGCCTCATTGGCTGAGATAAGCAGTTTTACTTAAAAAGAGCACACAGTGTAAAAAAAAAAAAAAAAAAAAAGATGGTTAAAAGAGAATTCATCACCTTTCTGCCGATCTGTATTCCAGGACTATTGGCATCCACAATAAATCCAGTGAAAGCTTTACCAGCAGGAACCTTGGGGTCAGGATTAGTGCGTGCAAGAAGAAAATACCTATAGAACAGGAAACACACCAATCATTAACTTGAAATTATTCTGCAGCCCCCATTTGCACTGATTGTAAATCTTAAATAACTATTCTACCAGTTGGCTTTTCCACCATTTGTAATCCACATTTTCTGCCCATTTATGATATACTCGTTGCCCTTCTTCTCAGCTCTTGTCTTCAGACCAGCCACATCAGAACCTGCTCCTGGCTCAGTCACACAATATGCCTAAATAGAAAGCAAGGTAGCAGTTAACCAGTGATTTAGAAGAAATTGAGATACAGTAGTCATATCTCTAATGGACAATTACTTATATTTAAAGCAAATAGACATCATTCGAAAATTAAGAGAGGTTTTTTAATTAGAAAATCTGAATTTTTTGTGAAAAAAAAATTGTTATTTATTATAGCCCGAGGATGGAAAAAGTCAGGATCTGAAAATCTCAATGGGAGAAGTCCCGAAGATATACTGATCTGCACTGGGTTACGTGCAAAAACCCGAAGATTTTGTGGTTTTCGGGCAAAAATCTGAAAAAAAAATCTGAATTTCGGCCGGGAAAATCGGAAAATTTTTGGAGAAAAGGTGTTGATACAAAGGGGAAATAACCCATGCAGATTTGGTTGGAATGTATTTCAGAAAGTAATGAGGAAGTAAGGATTTTGATAAATAACCCCCTAAGCTATTTATTTATTGGATGGTTGTAATATTTAAAGGAGAAGTAAAGTCATTTTACCTTGGGGTGCCAAAAGTTAGTCACCCCAAGTGATTATATTTACTTACCTGACACCTGGGGCCGATGCTTCTATCAGCAGAAAAACTGCACCGACCAGGGTTCTGCCAGCGAGCACCACGGATCGATCATATTATTAGTTTCTTAATTTTTCAAATTTGAAATAGCCAAATTAAAGTTTGGCTTTTCAGTCTACTGCGTATGTGCATCCACAAGAAGAAAGAAGCCGGAAGAGGATGCTCCATGGTGCTCGCTTGAAGATCCCCAGGCCGGTGCAGTTTTATGCTCATAGAAGCACCGGCCCGGGGGTTTCAGGTAAGTACCCCAAGCACAAAAAGACTTTCCTTCTCCTATAAGTGATCAAATGTCCATTTTCGTAATAGTATTGTTAGCTGATAAATGTTTTGTTTCAAAATGTTGGACAGGCAGATATAACCTTTGGGAAGCAATTTTACATTTTGGTATTAGTAGCTATTTACTATAGAAACTTTTTGTCTTTATTTCTTAATAAAGCCCACTCAAAACCAGTCTGCTGGCTAAATATGGTCTTGGCATGTGTCTGTGGGTTCTGTGCAAATGAGATCTATTTCCTGAAGTTATAACACCTGCATCTGATACCATTAGAGCCCAGTCATAAACTGACACACTGGCAGCCAATGGCTCCCCATCACAGTACAAAAAAATGACTTACACACATTAACGGTTCTTCTGTCATTCTTCCCAAATACTTCTTTTGCTGGGCTTCATTCCCTGCTATTATGACCGGCATTTGCTGGAAAATAGAGACTTTTTAGTTGTGTATAATAAGGGCGAGACAAAATAAAGTAAATACATTTCTTAACACATTGATGTATACACAATAACTGACCGATGGAAACTTGTATCATTTAACATATTTTACTAAGGTTTTCTACCATATCCAGTCATAAAACTAGTAAAAACAACACAAAGAGCTGTGTGAGTTGTATGTACTTACTCCCAGAGAATTAGCTTCTATGGCTGTTTGGACTCCAGTGCACCCATATGCTATTTCCTCTGTAATTAGACAAGTATCAAAGATCCCAAGAGCTAGGCCACCTGTGATATAACAAAAGCTCTCAGTATTTCACAAACACATAATGTTTCAACTTATTGACTGAGATAATCCACCCACCAAACTTCTACACCCAAAGGAGAGTGGTGATGGAACCTTATACTTTAGCTTAAGTGTATAAATTACATTACTGATCCTTTATTATATCATGTCTGTGCATGCATACCTGTACCTTTAGAAAATTCAATAAAAAACAATTAAAAAAACAAATTACATTACTGACATTACTTTCTATACTTACCGTATTGTTCAGGGATGTGCCCATTCATTAGACCAAGCTCCCATGCCCTTTTAATAAGTGGTACAGGATACTGAAATGGAAAACACAATAGCATTCACTATAAAACATTAGTTAATTGCAAATAAAAAGAGTGAGCTGATGAATTACCTCCCCTGTCTTATCATAGTGTGCGGCTACTGGCATGACTTCTTCCCTTGCGAATTTCCGTGCAGTGACTTGAAACTCCTTTTGCTGTTCACTGAGTTCTGTTAGACGTAAAAGGGATGGATAAAACAGATTCACTACTGAGCTGATCTTTTGGTGGCAGCGTATATTTTAAAGTTAATGTAAATACACGGTCAAGAAGCATTGTAAGAGCTGGCTATTATTGAAGAAATAGTACTGAAAGAAGTATGCCAATATAGTGATGACTTATTTGCAACCCTGTGGTGTGCCCCACTTGATAATGTGTGCTTTACAATTTGTGACGACCCCTAAGCTTAGCTTCTCAACAGCCCACTGAGCATGTGAGTCTCACTTTCCAAGATGGTGACCCCCTGTGACAAGTTTGAAGTCCTGGATCATTGCTGCTATTGAGAAGCTGAAAGTCTGATTCATTCTATAAATTATGTCATTTTTAGCCACATTCATTTTTAGGGTTTAGTTCCCCTTTAAATAGGAGCTAAGCTGGCAGCCTCAAAATACTAAGAACTGTGCTGATTTTAGGTGGGAATTAATGCGGAATTAATGAGGTACTTTAACAAATATAGAAATAAAAAACAGAAGTTTAGGAAAGAAGCTGTAACCCAATAAAATTGTATTTTATGTTGAACATACATTTTGTCTATTCAGTCAACAAGGTAATATCTTTGGGTTTTTTTTTATTTCTTATAAACTAAAGCCACATTCTACTTCCTGATCCCAAAGAGCAAAGTCAAACAAACCAGCAATCCACTTTATCCTTTGTTAAATGAACTGCTCTTTATCTTAAAAGATAATCGGCTGTGGCCAGAAATGTCCACCTAAATATACCAGTAAACCCTCAAAGTAGTGCTGCTCTGAATCCTCTGTCAAAAGAAACACTGCATTTCTTTCCTTCTATTGTGTACACATGGGCATGCCCAGACTGGCAATCTGTGGGTTCTGGCAAATGCCAGAGGTTCTGCTGTAAGATGCCATAGACAGTCACTATGGGGCTGTGGGCTGATGGGGGCTGTTTTGGTCTCTGTGTACTTGAAATGTATTTTGAATCCCAGTCCAGACCTGCACATGGGCTTCTGTATCAGACTTCCTGCCTTCAGCTTAAACCTCCTTGCCCCCGGCGTGAGCATGCTCAGTTTGCTCCTCTCCCCCCCCCCTTCTCTGCTTTAATCTGAGCCCAGAGCTATAAGTGAGCAGGGAGAGACTCAGGCAGGAAGTAATGTCACGCCAAGCTAATACTACAGCTGCTATCCTAAACAAACAGAGAGCTTCTAGAGCTTTTAACTCAGGTATGGTAAAACATTCTACAGAATAAATATAGCATTCTAGCTTGCAGCTAATCGATTGGCAATAAAATGCCTCCGTAGCGTTCCTTTAAGATATGTCAGGCTTTGTTCTCCAAAAGCACTTACCAAAGTTAAATCCAATAGAGCCTGAGGAGGATGCAGCAGCAGCAGCATGAGGAGCAGTAGAGTGAGATCTCCATCCATATCTTGTAATGTGCTGAAGCACCTGGGAAGAATCACATTGCTTGAATAAAATGTACAGCCAAGATAAAAATAAATAAATACAAACTTCCTGCCTAGGAACCTTCCACACTGTTCCACAGATCCCTAAGTCCATCTTCTAAACATACCCTACAGCAAGAGGAATGTTGACATTCGCAGGGTAGAAAATATGACACTACTATGACACTATGGTGTGTGTGGCTGTGACAAAACATGAATATAGTGAAATAACTCGTGGCACAAATAAACTCCATTTTACCAAGCTAAAATAAAATCTAAAATCTAACTAGGTAAGCTCTTTCACTGCAGGCCGTTTGGCAGGGTGACTTTGAGTGGATCTCAGAGGTGAGTCTGTTTTTGCACTGTGTGTGGTGTTTGCACTTGGTGATGGAAGCACTTCAATAACAAAAAATCAAAGTAGACTAGGCCAGGCATCAGGCCCGGACTGGCAATCTGTGTGATCGGGCAAATGACCGATGGGCTGTTCATTTCATAGTTAGGCTCCCCCTCTGCTCTGATCGTAGCGTCAGACTTCAGCTCCTGCTTGTGATCTTCCGTCTCCAGGCTACGTTGGGGAGAGCAAGCAGGGGGCAAGAAGTCTATCATTTCATTTGATCTAGTGGGAAGTGGTGGAAGCACAGGCAGCCTCGCATTGGGGATTTTTTTCTCTTCACGCTCTCCACCCCCTCCATTGTATAATGCTTCTCCTTCCCGGCCATGCACTGGATTAATTGCACAGCCTGACAGACCTATGGAGCTGCTGCTACACTAGAGGAGGTGGTGTCCCTTATACATTACACCCCAGGTGCAAGTGCATGGAGTAAGTTTTTTCTCTAAGAGAGGTGTGTGTGTGTGTGTGTGTTTCTGTGTGTCTCCATAAAAACTTCTTGTGCCTGAGATGAATGGCGGGCATGCTGACTGGCACGGTCCCTGGGCTGGGCTGTGTGTTTGAGACTTTTTTTTTTGTGGAGCTGTCACATGATATTGCTGGAGTTATTATAATTGTTGTTATTTTTTGGGCTGGTGGGTCCCATGAAGAGAAGGCATCTGTCTTCTTGCTTGATCAGGCAGGGGGGGGAGGGGTGGCGCCGGAAGTGAGAGCAACAGCAGGACAAGTAGATTTTTTGTGCCTGCTGCCTAAAGGTCCCCATAGACGCGAAAATTTCTCTTGCCGAACGACTGATTTTAGCGAAGTCCGACCAATCCTTCGAAATTATCGTGCGGTTAGTGGATTCGAACGATCGAACATCTTCCGATTTTTTGGCCGACATCTGTCAGGAAATTGATCGGCCAGGTTAAAAAAATCTTTGTCGGTCCCAGTGCAATCTGTCTATGTTTGCAGGGCCAAGCAGGCAGCTCCCCTTTGTTTTCCTGGCAAATTGGTCTTTTTAGTCGATGGACAATTCGTACGATCTTTCTGTGGTCTCACGATGATGATCGGATCTTTTAAAAATCTCAACATCTCTGGCCAGCTTTAGGGCCCATTGTGATCGTGCCTCCGCTTCCCAACCCAGAAGTGTCACAGATCGTAAGAACTACAATCTGTGGCACTTGAGTCCTTTTACCCACAGATAAAGGTCGATGCTACGATGTATTTGTTAAACCAATCTATTCTCGTGGCTATCACCGCGTTTCCATGTGGGCTGCTTTGATATTTTTGGGCTGCTTTTTACTCCCAGTGTCGCCCATTGTTGCTCTCCAGTCAGATGTTACTACAATATTCCACACGAGAGAAAACTCCACTGCAGTCTATGGAATAACTCCACTACTTATAACTCCTTATAGGTGGCCATAACTCCTTATATAACTCCTCATACTCAGTTTTCCAAGTCAGTGTTTGCAGGGGCCCCAATGACCTTTGACCTTTAACGCACGAGCAGAGTCAGTCAGACAAAGCGGTGAGGGGACAGGAGTTCAGTAGAATTAGTTAATTTCGGTGCGGCCGATAGACTTGTCAGTGGGGCGTAGGACGGGATAGCAGGGGAGTTACACAAGCGATTAACTCGCCTCAGCTCCAGTCCGGCACATACGAATACATGGGAAGGTACAACTGCTAGTAGCTTATTGCACGGTATTTCTAACCCTTCTTTACTTACCCTGTGCACTTTCAGAGCCGACATGTTTGCCCTCTACTGAGTCTTCAGCTTCAGTCACTGTCGTCGCTATTATTTCTACGTCACGATTTTCCACTTTAGAAACGTGAGCGGAGATGGTCAGTCCCTCGGGAGCTCTGGCGCCACCTGCTGGATCCGAGAGGTAACAGGGGAGACACAATAGTGCAGGTGCGGGTTATTGGCACAATGTGTATAGTCCGTGCTGTATAATGTGATGTATGGCTGATCCACACGGACATGTATGCAATAGAGCAATCTTGGAGCATTTGCTGCACCCCTATTGTGATATAGCAGTCACCAGCTTATCTTATAATATTTTGCAATATATAAATGCATTTAGAACAGCTACAATAATCACAAACTTGTAGCAGTCAAAGCAGGTAGTGTGTTTGCCTGTCATGGATATATATATATATATAATACGCATGAATATCTTGTAAATGATATCCTTATAAACGGTGAGTTCTGATGTCATTTCTGTCACATGACTCACTGAAATTTGTGTATTATAATAAATAAAGTACCCTCAGTTGCAAAATATGAGGATATTAGAAGTTACCTTGGAGTTCCATGACCTGTATAAAAACACTCGCCCTTCGGCATCATGTTTTTATATGGTCATGAAACTCCTCGGTAACTTCTTATAAAATACTTATATTTTACAAGAGGGGGTAGTTTATTCACTATATATACATACATCTATGACTAATTAAAATGGTGTATGCACAATGCATGGCTGTACAAAAATCAGCTAAGTCTGCATCTAAATGGCCAGCTCACATCTGATTAGGGTTGCCACCAGGACTGAGAATTAAAATAGGCCGTGGTATTTCAGGTACACAATCTGCCCACACAGAGGCCCAATCAGCCCATACAGAGGCCCAAACACCCCCACCAGCCCACTAAATACTGACTTTTTGATCTCCTGCACTGACATATCCTGATTTTCTCTTTGATCTCCTGCACTGATGCCAGAAAAAGATACAAAGTATCTAAAACAATTAAATAAGAGGCTTTTGGCAGAGAGCCCAGAATACGTTGCAGCTGCACTTAGACATTTGTAACAATTTAAGATAAGCCTCTCTCCTGAGGAAACTGTGACTTGCAGCTTAAAAGGCAATTCACCTTCATTAGCAAAACTGTAATAACACATAAACCTGACCCTAAAACCCCCAGAAATGTGTGCAAACTTTCCTTAAACTGCCAAATTTTGTAAAATGGATGTGGTATTTAGGGAGTGTGCCATAAAATGTGCATGGTCAACTTTTTTGGCCCTCTTGTCTTTAGGCCTATGACCATTTCCTGCATCACTGTAACATAGTGCTTGGTAAGGGGTGGTCATAGTCACTGTTATAGCACTCTCTAGGAGGATTGAGTCAGTGAGTATTAGTTAGCAAGAGCAGTTTTGAGCTCCAACAAGGAGGATAGATGGGACCACAGTTACAACAAGGAAAACAAGTTATTGTTATTTCCCTGTTCCACGACTATTGTAGGGATCCGGAGCACGTGAGGTCCTGACAACCTAGGAGGTAAAACTTATAACTCTCAAAGTTATTCCTGTGCTGCCATCTGTGCTATCTGCTAACACCTGTGACGGTACCTGGGATTATTCTAAACTACCTCATGTGCTTGTGAGTATTTTCAACCCTGTGGCACTTTATATTGAATAAAGCCTGTGCAATCTGTTTTGCAAAAACCCCTGACCCCTTTTCTATTCTTTAATTTTTTTGAGAGTTTTGAGGTATAGTTCAACACCCTCACTTGTTCCTTAAACATAGCAAAGGCCCATCCTGCTGAAAGAGGGTCTAATGTAAACCATGCTCTACCCTACTATTTGGTTTTAGCTTTTTTTAAGGCAAATCTAGTGTTACATAAACATATTATCTGAGATACCATTTGTACAAGGCCTATGATTAAGCAGGCCCCAGATTTATGGGAAGGCCACAAAGAACCCAGCCTAGGAAGGCAAGTTTTTCAGGGTGGCATGCCGCACAGCCACATTTGTAATTTTTCCTTCCTACAGACACATAGAGCATTGCCAGGGTACTATCTAAATAAATTGTTTGTAAGGTCAATGGCTGCCGTCCATACATAGGGATACTGGGGAATGTTCTCTGATTTAAGCAATACAAATGAATGATCAAATAGAGTTTACCTGTTTATTTGGCCAAAGCCCCCACCAAACTAAATAGAAGAGAGTAAAAGTTGAATCCCTGTCATTAGCTGGTGTGTCATGAAATACACACGCACCAATGAAGTGTTGTACCTGGGCAAACTGATTGCCGTGTGATAGGGCTGCCGGAGTGTCTGTCAAAACTGGCTCCCAAGCAGGTCCGGACTGAGAATTAGAATAGGCCCTGGCATTTCAGGTACACAGAGGCCCAATCAACTCACATATAGGCCCAAACAGCCTCCACCAGCCCACTAAATACTGACTTTCTATGGCATCTTATAGCAGCCCCTCTGGCATTTGCCAGAACCCACAGATTGCCAGTCCGGGCCTGCTCCCAAGTGGCCCTTATATTCACCAGTGATTATGCACTAAGCATAAAAATACTGTAGCTATATCATTGCATGTATGGTGACCTTAGCACTTTCCAGATCAGTCTTTCAAAGGTTAGCAAGATAACATGACCATTATCTAAATATTTTAACACTTCCCACAAACATTATGAACTGTCTGCTTTTTTTTTTTCTATTTGAAGTGTAGCATTTAGCACTACAGTGAGAATAAGTACGGCAAGCAATTCCTGGCCTGAGCATTCTCAATCCAAATGTCTGAGGCAGCAGAGGATTTAGATTTATATGGCTAGGCAAAAGAATGGCTATTTTCCTAAGTAGTAGCTGTTCCATCAGCAATGAAAGGTACAAGGCGGCCAGGCAAGAAATTCTCATTTAGCTCATAGTTTAGCACAGGTCATCATTCTCTTGAAGAGATAGAAAGGCAGCATTTCATTCTCCGACTGCGCTCACTGACACACCATTCTCTGCCTTCATGGACCAACAGCTTTGTAATGTTTTCAGGAACAACCACTTGATTTGTCTTCAGAAGTGATACAAAAATATTTGTCACACAGGGATTTTGATTACAATAATTAATAATAATATAAGCAATATTCTTTTTCAATTACAGTGTCATTGCTAATGACACATACAAAGACTAAAGGCATTATTTTATTAATAATTCTTGTGTCTGCTATTAGCATTGAATACTACTGTATATTGCTGGCTGTTATTGTCACAGTCTGTGGAAGGTCATTTATTATAGTTATGTACCATGTACTTGCTTATGGTATGAAGCTTCCACGCAAAATACAGTATAGCATATGGATGCTAAAATTGTCTACAGTTGAGAAAAAATGAAGAAAACTGTTGTTATGTTTAAATACTATATTTTTAATAGAATCTAATACAGGTAAGGAATCCGTTATCTGAAAACCCATTATCCAGAAAGCTCCAAATTATGGAAAAGACATCTCTCATAGACTCCATTTTAAACAAAAAAATTCACATTTTTAAAAATGATTACCTTTTTCTCTGTAGTAACAAAACAGTACCTTGTACTTGATCCCAAATAAGACAATTAATCCTTATTGGAGACAAACCAAGCCTATTGAGTTTATTTAAAGTTGAAATGTTTTTTTAGTAGACTTAAGCTATGAATATCCAAATTACAAAAAGATCCATTATCTGGAAAACCCCAGCTCCCAAACATCCTGGATAACAGGTATATCTGTACTCTCATGTCATCAAGCCTGCTAACATGTCTAGGTAGACTCTAAGCAGGATTTTAATATGCTATGGGCCATGACTTTATAATTTTGCATTTCACACCAAAATCTGCAGAGTGTGTTCAGAGTGTGTTCACACCAGAGCTGACACAACGGTTCTAGACGTGAAAGAAGAGGATACTGTTCGCGGTGAGGGAGCGAATTTTCCATGCAGATTTCAGCAGGCTAATTTCACCTGTGTGCCCCTAGCCTTACACAATTTCCTTGCTCTTCTAACATTCTGAGGCAGGCCTAGAACCAGAACTCAGAAGACACTTTAAGAACTGAATTTCAGTTTGTACCAGAGCAGACAAAATAGAGAGGGTAGTAATGCACATAGAGGTCTACTGAACATCTGGACTTATATATTTAAGAAAGCTTAGGTTGTCCTGGAAAAAAACATTTCAGGACAACCAACATTTTTTAAATCTGCAGAATTTTTGTGTAATTACACTTCTTTAACAAGATACAGGACTACAATTACCTATATAAAAATTACTATATAAATATAGAGAAAGATATCATAAATATATATTTATTTCCTGTGTGAAAATACAACCGATTTGGAAAGTCTCCCAAGCCCAGAAATACCAAAAATGTATAGTTGCTTGGAGATTACTGACTCCTATAGATCAAAAACCCACAGCAGTACTATAACGCAGAGTATCCCAAACTCAGAACAGACTCCAAGGACCCGGTCGCGGCTCACTCTTCCGCCTATAACAGCCGCCCTTGGCTTTGGGACTAGCCCTCCGCTACTCGGATGCTGCCAGGTCTTAACGTGAGAGGCCCAAGAAGAGAGTTCTGAGCAGGCAAGGGAACCAAGCGTGAGGTAGTAGAACGGGAAACAAGAAGCATAGTCAAAAGCCAGGCCAGGTCGAACACACCACAGAAACACACTCCAGGAGAATAGTCGGATAACAGGCAGAGATCAGGACAGGCATGTCTTTCTACTCCAAACTGCAAAGCTATTCTATATTCTGAAATTTCTTAATATCTACTCAGAATGTCAACATCTTATTTCCCTTTAGATATGAATGTCAGGGGTCTTGATGTCCTGTGTGCAAAGATCTGCATTACCAAAGTATGTGATATGCAAAGGCCCCCTTAATGAAAATGGTTTATTTTCATGGCTGTAACTTCAGCTACTGCAAAATCAACACTCAACTTAGACCCCAGGAGTTGTATAGGTAATTTACAAATGCAGCTGCAAGTGCAATTATGTATTGAACATTAATATCATGTGCGATAAGCAGGTGCTAGGAATTGTAAGCTACTACAAAAAGGGGGTCTGCTAGTCCGGCATGTAAGTAATGTGTACTTTTAAATCGATTTTCATGGAACCATTTTTCTGGGCTGTTGGAAAAAGGAGTTTTCTGACATCTGTGTATAGCTTTATTCCATTTCCTAATTCCTTTTTTAATATGGTTTATAGCCAGCTACAGATGTTTAGAGGCTTTCATGCGCCAACAGCAATAGATATGCATCAAAGAAGAATGACTGAAATGACCGTAAACACTATGTAATGCTATAGATAATTGTTTTAATTTAGTTATGATGAAAAAATGTTATCAACATATGTAATGTAATTAACCCAGAGATAGGACCATTTCCACTATAAAATCGGAGACAGTCATATCTTTAGTCCTAGGGAAAGAAAACAGCTAGAAAGCTAACAGATGGTAATGGTAATTTCACACATTTTAATTGAAATAATAATTCATGTCAGATGAGAAGCATTAAAATAACAGCTCCCTTTAGTCTTTAACACTAATGTTCTGCGTGAAGATCTACTTATGGCCTACTAATAACTTAAGCATACATTAACCAGACTATACTGCAATAGTCTTTGCGTTATCCCTGCAGTGTAGCACTGTTTTCACCTTTCAAATAAAAACTTAATATCCAGAGGGTCAGGGTGTACATTCTGACAAAAACATTCGAAAAGTTGAACAGATGAAGCCACTCTCTTGAGTGGTGAAATGTTTTCAAGGGAAAAAACTTTAAATGTCCAGTTGCCTTTGACTTAATTCTTCAAGATACTGCAAAAATAGGAATATATGTCTTAGCACTTGCCATTTGATATAATCAATAGTTTTTCTCTTATATGCATATGAAATCTGCTTTTGAAATGCTTAAATAACAAGGACTGCCCTGAAATCTTAAATCTCATCTTTTTAAGATGCTCGTACATGGCTTGACTTTGCATCTTGTTGAACAAATAGATACCATAGGAGATGCCATACTGTTCCACTGTTACAATCACAGCAACGCTTTGTACAATCTAATTGACACATGTTTGTCCAGCTTTAAAGGAGAACTAAACCCTAAAAACTAGTATGGCTAAAAATGCCTTATTTTAAATACTGAACTTATTGTTCTCAATAGCAGCAATGATCCAGGAACTTGTCACAGGAAGTCACCATCTTGGAAAGTGTCTACGACACTCACATGCTCAGTGGACTCTGATCAGCTGTTGAGAAGCTAAATTTAGGGGTTGTCACAAATTATCAAGCAGAAAATGAGATTGGCCTGTAATTTACACTGATGCTTCAAGGCTGCACTGTGCTGCCATGTAGTAATTATCTGTATTAATTACTAATCAGCCTAATTTTGTGTTTTTTCTGATCTATGTGTACTGTATATTTGAGTCAGTCCCTAAGCTAAGTATCTGACAGCAGCACAGGATCAGCATAAAAGAAGATAGGGAGCTTCTGGGGCATTTTTGGAGGCACAGATCTTCCCTGCTAAGGCTGTGGTTTCATTGGGCTGGCAAAGAAGCAAAAAACATAATGTACAACATTTCTGTCCTACTTCTTTATATATGCTTTATTTCTCCTTAAAGGGTTGCCACAAAAGCTACCATGAATTAGGCATTATTCACCAATAACTACAACAATGACATAAATGCAGCATTAGCTTGCAATTCAAAGAAATTCTCATTGCGTTCCCTGCTCCCCATGGAATGCATTTACTTCAAGGTACTCAGGAAGGAAAATATGGAAGAACCATGTTACTTTGACAAAAAATTTTTTTTTTAATTTTGCCGCCCTGCGCCCGGGCCTTTGTCGCTTGCCACAAATCCAGGCCTGTGAATACCTACCCCCATGGCTACACAGCAATTTGTATATATAAACAATAGTAATATTATTGTGATTAAAATGCAATTTATAAAAACGGATGCAACTACATGTGCTTTTTACTGTAAATCAGATTCAGTTATTCTGAATATTTTCTCAGTCTCGTTGGTGTCAGTTCTGGTGTTCGTCGTGTGAATGACGTATGTGCCTTTATTCTTTAGCTGCAAGTGCACTACATCTATTGACAAAGTATGCTTACTCTGGAGTTACCACCTGGTCAGGAGGTTATGGTAGCTCCAGGGTTCACCTATTTTTTGATGTGCATGTCTCTGATTGGGCATGGAAGATCTATGCCCCCTCCAATCATATACAGCAATGATCAATTTAGGTAGGTAATCAGCCAAATAATAACATAGTATATAATAACTAGTCTGTCAACTGATTCCTTGCTGCTGGGCAAAGCAGACCCACAGGATACATGTTTCACAAGGGTAATGACACATGGGGAGCTTTCTGGCATTTTCATTTTTACCTCAGAAACTTTGCCAAAGAATGAATACCAGATAATGTGTCTGAAAAGTCTATAAAAAAACAGGGAGGGCCCCAAGGCAGCTTTCATTTTGCATCCCCCCCCCCTTCTCCTGGCACTCACCACTCACCAGGGGGTTCCAACTTCACAATTACGCTCTCTGCAATGTAAGAGCTGAATTTCTGGTTTGAACAACCAGATAGCCCCTTCGCTGGCATTAGCCTCCTGCCCTGCCTTCCCCCTGGAATACTTGTGTCGGACCGGGTGCAGGCACATGTGAGAATGTTTCTTTGCCAAAATCAGCTGCGTGTGCCTGCACCTGGTCTGACACAATTATTCCAGGGGGAAGGCAGGACAGGAGGCTAATGCCAGTGTAGGCACTTATTCAAAGCCTGTGTATTTCAGCAGCCCTGTTTGGCTTTAGCCTAAATTTAACTATGACAGTTTAGGTTGCGATCAGTAGTTGTACACATACTAATAGGTTAGCATTGCACTCCCCCAATACAAACTTTACCCCTTAAACTCAATCCTTATGGGGCTTCTCTCTTCCAAGGCCACAAATGCACTATACTTTATGAAACAGACACAGTCAGGCGGTACTTGACCTTTAAATAAAATATATTACTCATTATAGAAATGTGCTGGTTTCTACATACATTTTCTAAACACATCAATGGCCAAATCTGCTGAATGGTGTATTTTTCCTGCCACATACACACATTCAGAGATAGCACAACCAACACATCACAGTTTAATAAACAGCTATTTGATAGCATTTGTTATTTGTACAATTAAATGCACACTTTTATGAATATGTCCCCAGTGTCACACAGAGACTATGCCACACATGATCACACTTGTACACATGAACCAGCTGAAGGTCTTCATTTTACACAAACACATGTTGCCAGAACCCCTCACAGCAGCCTCCCCCTGTGTATGGCGCTACACACTGCTGGAATTAGCATGACTCCGCCCCCCAATCTCGGCCAGCCCGCCCCTCCTAGCCCCGCAGCTCCAGGCTGCCTCAATACAAACACACACAGAACTGTTGTTAGTGTCAGCCTGTCCAGCGGACCCTTCACATGCCATCACAGTGACAACGAGAAGCCCTATCTGACTCTCCCAGGACACCGGCTTGGCTCCCTGGGGGATAATGGGCCGGCGGAGTGCTGCCCCCACGTCTCCGTTCGGTAAGTCCTTTCATCCTCACTCACATTTGGTCCATTCAGCGCATTGTGGAGGATGCTGCACAGCAGCTCTGTGTATCTCTCCGGCCTGTGGAGCTCATGTTGCTGCCATTGGGACTCGGAGTGTGGCTGGTGAGAGGATGTGCCACTGCTTGGTGCAACTGAGCCACAATAATAACAACCCCCACCTCACTGACTGCCATTCCTAGCTGCCCTCTTTATTTGTGGGCACATGAAAGTTGCAGGCGGCGTACAATAGCACGACAGTGCCGAGTGTGATATTGCTGGGCATGGAGCCCTGGGACTCAGCTGGCCTGATACTCCCTACTCTTGGGATATCAGTGGGGTGCCAGGGATACATCCTGGCCTGATAAATAAAAGTAAAGCTGCATTTGTTTTCTTTTAGACTTATATAACTGAACATATGGAATCCTATCCCATAGACACCAGGGTTCTTGGTTGGCTTTAGCCCAAGGTGGATAAGTGCTGAATAATAAGCATTTGAAGTGCCACTACACATCACTTTGAATGGTTTCTACGGTTTCGTAACCATTACATGCATGTCATCCAATTGTGGCACAAAACAGACTGGAATCATGGTATTGATGGTGCAAAGCCATCACTGGATCATTATTTGTATGACAGTGTGGTTACTAATAATCTCAAAATATGAAGTGAAATATATACTAGAAGACTGGCCATTTTAAGGCATGAGCAAGTAAGCATCTGTGTATTGATCCCTGAGCTACAAGTAACAACCATGATACATCTCTATCAACACCTTTGTTCCATTACCATATCCTTAGCTCAACGGCTCTCATGTGGACACATAACTGCCAAATAAAAAATGTACAACATTCTATTGTCATATACTATAGCAAAATCAGATATTCAGCAGACTGAACAAATAAATAAATACTTTCCAGTGAACGACTTTTTGTCATCAAATTGCAATAAATATGTAGCATCCTTGGTAAAATTGACATAAGGGAGGCGTATTGTGGCAAATACAAGAATGTCAGCACAAAAATGTAACATTGGACATTAGTTTTCATTCATACTGTATATTACAGAATAAAACACTAATACCTACGTGTGCAAATGATTTGTATAGAACTATAATTTGGAAGGTGCACACCCTAATTAATACTGAGGTGGCAATCCCATGGAGGCCGCCCAGATAAAGCCCCCTTGTACGCATAGGGACAATCACCAAAATATAGGTGTTTTGTGATAAAATACAATTTTGACTTTTTATATATAAATGTGGAATCCTTATGTTTTGGTTTTTGCAAATGAATTGTGACTTATGATGCACATGTAGAAAAGTATAAAGGGGTAATATATTTCAGCAGTAAGCAGAAGTATGGTTAAATGTCTGGATCTGCTACACTACACTATATAATTTTTTGGGAGCATACACCCAAAAATGTACGTAGTCCCCTCATTTTAAGATGTTTATAATCTTTATAATCTTTCTTTTCTCGTTGAATTGCAGTATTTGTGATTTCTCATGTTGTTGCGAGTGTACATAGATCTGATGTACATTGTGTACTGTCTTTGTTATTGATGTTGTTTTTTCTCACTATCCCTGCTGGGCACTGGTTAAAGAAAACCATAACTGCAGACAGGTCTGATTTATATTAGAGTGGGCATATAGCACTGGCATGAGAAAAGAACAGGCTTATCTGGGCATGCAGCTTTTTATAGCATTTTCAGGACGAAAGGGTAATGGGCAATTGAAGTAATGAGACAGTGAGGGGCAAGACAGTACTGGAAAGAGTTTGCACAGGAGTTATAATGTAACCCAATATATTAAATCGTTATTTTGTTCACTTTAAGATAAACAAAGTTGAATTTTAATAGGGTCATACAGAATTGCTTTCCTATTTTATATTTTTCCAAAGTAGCTCCTGAGATCAGTGTTTCTAAACCTTTTCTGTACAGGACCCCGATTAGTTATGCAAGTTATGTGGTTTACAGGCAACAAGGTATGCAGTTTTAACTAGTAAATATATTTTATCTGCCTCAGATGAAATTTCACTGTATTACAAATAATCAGCGCTAAAAAGCATAGAAAACAAATTTGGATCCCAATTCCTGAAACCTTTAAAAGTATCCTTGAATGTATTTAAGTATAATAATGTACCCTCATTGTAAAATATAAGGATATTAGAAGTTATTCAGCACCACCATATTCTCATAAGTGCAGGCCTCCATTCATGGAACTTCAAGGTGACCTCTAATTTTAACAAATGTTATGATGGGGGTACATTATTTTTTATAATAGAGCTGTTTCAAAGACTGATTATGAAGATATATTTTACAGGTTATTTATGCAGCCTCGTGCTTTTATATGGTCACATACAAGGTCAGTTAGTCTGAAGTCAGTGGTAGGAAAGCTTTTCGAAGGGTTAATAAAGGATAAGATACTGGACTTCATAGAAAATCATAATACTATGAGTGTGTGCCAGCATAGTTTTATGCGTAATAGATCTTGCCAGACTAACTTAATTTCTTTTTATGAGAAGGTAAGCAGGGACCTCGATTCTGGGATGGCAGTGGATGTGATTTACTCAGACTTTGCTAAAGCATTTGCCACACAAAAGGTTACTCGTTAAATTAAGGAATATTGGCCTGGAACATAGTATTTATACCTGGATAGAGAACTGGCTAAAAGATAGACTACAAAGAGTGGTGGTAAGTGGAACATTTTCTAATTCAGTGATCCCCAACCAGTAGCTCGTGAGCAACATGTTGCTCCCCAACCCCTTGGATGTTGCTCCCAGTGGCCTCAAAGCAGGTGATTATTTTTAAATTCCAGGCTTGGAGGCAAGTTTTGGTTGCATAAAAACCAGATGTACTGCCAAATAGAGCCTCAATGTAGGTTGACAATCCACATAGGGGCTACTAAATGGCCAATCACGGCACTTATTTGTCACCCCAAGAAGATTTTTCATGCTAGTGTTGCTCCCCAACTCCTTTTACGTCTGAATGTTGCTCATGGGCTCAAAAGGTTGGGGATCCCTGTTCTAATTGGACCAGTGTTAGTGGAGTACCGCAGGGCTCTGTACTAGGTCCCTTGCTTTTAAACTTGTTTATTAATGACCTGGAGGTGGGCATTGAAAGTACTGTTTCTATTTTTGCAGATCATACTAAATTGTGCAGAACTATAGGTTGCATGCAGGATGCTGCCACTTTGCAGAGTGATTTGCCTAAGTTGGAAAACTGGGCAGCAAACTGGAAAATGAGGTTCAATGTTGATAAATGCAAGATTAGGCACTTTGGGAAAAATAATATAAAAGCTATACACTAAATGGCAGTGTGTTGGTAGTTTCCTTAAATGAGAAGGATATTGTTTTTTTTTGTAGATAACAAGTTGTCTAATTCTGGACAGTGTCATTCTGTGGCTACTAAAGCAAATAAAGGTCTGTCTTGCATAAAAAAGGGGATTAACTCAAGGGATGAAAACAAAATTATGTCTCTTTATAGGTCCCTGGTAAGGCCTCATCTGGAGTATGCAGTGCAGTTTTGGACTCCAGTCCTTAAGAGGGATATAAATGAGCCAGAGAGAGTGCAGAGCCATGCAACTAAACTGGTTAGAGGGATGGAAGACTTAAATTATGAGGGTAGACTGTCAAGGTTGGGGTTGTTTTCTCTGGAAAAAAAGGCGCTTGCGAGGGGACATGATTACACTTTAAAAGTACATTAGAGGACATTATAGACAAATACCAGGGGACCTTTTTACCCATTAAGAGGATCACCCCTTCAGACTAGAGGAAAAGAACTTTCATTTGAAGCAACATAGGTGGTTCTTTACAGTGAGGTCAGTGAGGTTGTGGAATGCACTGCCGGGTGATGTTGTGATGGCTGATTCAGTTAATGCCTTTAAGAATGGCTTGGATGATTTTTTGGACAGACATAATATCAAAGGCTATTGTGATACATAATTCTATAGTTAGTATAGGGTATATATAATTTATGAGAGTAGGGAGGGGTGTGTGTATGGATGCTGGGTGCTGGAGGGGTTGAACTTGATGGACTTTTTCCCGATTTAACTATGTAATGATGTAACATAACTCCTCCTTATCCACTATATAATATACATAACATTCATGGCCAGGGTCGGCCTGGGGAGGCGGGACACTTAGAAAAAAACCAGTTGGGCCCACGGCCCTTGTGGGCCCTGCTGGTCCAGATCCGCGATTTGCAGGCTCCTTCCTGATACCGTTGATGCCCGATAAACTTAGTGCGCACAAGCGCAGCATGGCGGGGGTGTTGTACACACGCTTATCGCCGCGCCACCACAGCAGTGGGGTTAGGGGGTCTGGAGGGGGGCCCTGGCTTGCAGCCGCGGTGGGCCCCGTGCCCCCAGTCCGACCCTGTTCATGGATTTTGTGTGTACAAACAGATTAGATGTCCCATGTCTGCAAAGTCATTTAACTTACCGTTATACTATTACCAGTGTTGTCCCAGTACAGATCTATGGGGTAAAACAATCCATTAGAATCCAGTTGTAATAAATATTTGTAATATTAATTTACTGTGTAATAATTTTGCAGTGATATAATGTTTGCTATCAGTTTACCTTGAAAGCACAAGACCACTCCCTCCTCCCCTGCCCTCTTCCAGGCCCTTCCGGTACCTGCTTGTGCAGTGCCTCTATTTTTCGGGAAGGTAGGTGAGGGGCTGGGTAGGGGGAACTTTGATAAACTGCAACTTAATCTGTCGGCAGTGTATATCTGCCTGTATATGTGGGGCCTTAATTTATAGAATGTTAAATAATCCTTTGCATCCCATTTGTAGTACCACATACTGTTGTTTCATTGCAATATTTTCAGCAGTAAGCAGAATAGTTTTAATAGTTTAATAGTTTTAGCATCCTTCCTCTGTATATGGAATGGACGAAGATACATTGGTGTGTGGGAATAAGCGGGCCTCTGAAAAAAAAAAAGTACATAAACTGTCTTTAAATGCTGTGAATCATTTATACACTTATTTCAATACCTTGTTAGTAAGCCATTTAAAACTTGCTATCCTCCTACACTAAATCCTACCTTAACACGTGTTATACCAGCCAGTGACACTACAACCTTGAGTGCCATAGTACAAGGTCACAATGAGAAAATTACTTATATGAATGACACTGTTTGTAAATGTAACATAATCTGTCAATTCTTGCTGAATGTATTTGCATACAATCTAATTTAGCTTTTATGAGGCATAATCATTATCGGCTTTGTGTCTGATGCATAAAATGTGTTTCATCTTTCTGAGAGAATATTTATATATTAGCCAAATTCTACTAACCGATACTGGGTTATAACAACGGGGTTATAAAAAGAGTTCCCTTGTGAAAATAAAAGTTTTTTTTCAGATGAAGTATGCACAGTCAAACAATAGGAGCAAAAAGGCACATACTGGAATCCAAAATAGGCCCTGGCATTTCAAGTACACAAAGACCCAAACAGCCCTCCACAAGTCCACTAAATAGGGTTGCCAACTGTTTTCACCCAGACAGCCTGTTTTTCAGGAGGGCTCTCTGGGTGAAAACTGCCTGTTTGGATTTCCAAATTAGGAAAACTGGACAGGTGTTTAAAATGAATGGCACTTAACCAGCCAATCGACGATTGCCTCATCATAACCCCACCTCCAAATTCATAGGCACACCCCCAGCCTGTCACCCGTCCTGCCCCTGATGTCACCAGGCCCTCCCCCTGTCTGGTCTCCATGTTGGCAGAAGGTGGCAACTCTACCACTTAAGATTGACTGTCTATGGCATTTTACAACAGCCACCCTGACATTTACCAGAACCCACAGATGCAAGTGCTGGCTGGGGGGAGTAGTTATTATTTGTATTAAAGCAAAAGACATCTATGTGTTTTCTCACAGGCAGCAATTCTGTTCAGCTCCCGCTCATTCTCAGCTTAATTTATGGGATCTTCCTGTCTAGCCAACCAACTCCTGTTTATATAAGGAGATCGATAACTGGGGGTTCCAAATCTTGGGAACCCCCTAGTGGTTATAAAGTGAATATTGTGAAATATATAGTGAATAAAGTACCCCCTATTGTAAAATATAAGGATATTATAAGTCACTGAGGAGTTCCATGACCATATAAAAGTGCTTTCATACAGGTCATGGAACTCTGAGGTTACTTCTAATATCCTCATGTTTTCCAACAAGGGGTATATTATTTATCATAATACACAAGTTTTAGTGAGTCATGTGACAAAAATTATGTCACTACTCTCCGTTTATAACTGGTGACATCACTAGTTACAGTTTATAAGGATATAATTTACAAGTTATTCATGGCTTTTGTGTATTATGAGGATATTATAATCACCAAGGAGTTCCTTGACCATATAAAGGCACAAGACTGAAGCCCTAGTGTTTTTTTATAGGTAATAAAACGCCAAGGTCACTTCTAATATCTTCATATTTTACAACAGGGAATACAATAATTATAATAATACACACATTTGAATTGTGACATAAATGACTCCTCTAAGCACTGATTATAACTGATGACATCACTGAGCACCATTAATAAGTATATAATGTTCAGGATATTCATGGCTGCTGCTCATAAGTATGATTGTTTCTCTGCTCAGCAGTTAGGAACCATCTGACAATTCCTATCCACAGCAGTAAATGAAGGGAGAATTTCACTGCATACAGTCAGGTTTCTTATAAAAACGGTAAACATTTTTTAATTATAGTATATTGGAGATAGGATTCTTTTTCATTAAAGAAAGCAATAATGGGATTTTATTTTTTTGACTTTATATGCCCTTTAAACCTGCACCCGCCCAGGATATTTCTGTAGGCAGGCTCCCCCAGGCCGCTGATCTCCCTCTCCCGCCACGCTGAAGGTAGGTTTAATTTACACGGGGAGGGCGGGTGGCAGTGGCCCCTATAGGGGGGGTCTGGGGGTGCGGCGGGGGCCCCTTTGGTGGTGCCCAGCACCCCCCAGTCAACCCTGTCAGTAGGAACTTATTCACTGCAACCTTCTTCCACTTCTTTCTGCTTTTCTTTGGGCCCTGGCAGGCACATGCGCAGTAGACTGAAAAAGCTGCCTTTTGCATCTAAGTTAAGCTTTTCACTCTACTGTGCATGCACCTTCCCATACCAGAACGAAGAGAAGACAGGGAATTAGCTAAGCATTTATAATCACTGGGGGGCGACTTACATTTTGGCACCCAAGTGATTATATAGTTGGTTCTCCTTTAAAGATAACATGTTGATTTTAGTGTGTGCTTGTGATTACCAGTGGGATAACAGGGGGTATAGGATTATTGTCTGTGGGAGATGGTATAGTAATTGAGTGTTGTACTGTGATAAACAATATCACAATACCACAGAATTTCCCATTTTCCTTTTATTGAGATGTAGTATAGCTGCACTGTGCCTTCATAAAGATAGCCTAAAGGGCTTCAGTTGGCATTTCAGGAGTCTGAAAAGCAAAGTTTGCTGCCTGTTGTTTTCAGATTTATTTTCATGCCAGAAGCATTGTTGTCTAACCAAAAACCGAACAATTTAGTAGAAAATGGCTTCTCAATCCTGCTGAAATAGCACTTTCAGTACAGTACTTAGTTATCTAAATCTGCACATACTGTGTACATACCAGTCAGTATACACAATTATGGGAGTGCAAAATAAATCTTTAAAGAACACTAGCTATAGCTATAATGTGTACAGTGTGGCCTTATTTATAAACATGAGAAAATGCCAGAACTACAGATGGCAGAAATATATAGTAGACTGTGTTAGTGCCCTGTAGATAGCTAGTTGTAGCATTCCAGGGTTCTGCTGTAAAGCAGATGTTACTAGATTTTGGGGCTGGCACCTCAGTGGAGGGCTGAATCAGTGGAAGGGGGAGCAGGCTGAGCATCTGAGAGTTTATTTTAAATGCACAATGACATTTTGAGTTTGTCTGGGTTTTTATGTATTTAAGATAATTTACCTCTTTATTTTATGCCTTTCCATTTGAAATGTTTAATCCAACCAATTTGCATCAGAGATAAAAGATTTAAAGGGGGTAAAATAAAAATAACTAAGCTTTTGGATTCACGAGTCCAAATTTTAGTTCCTATGCCCAGTAATATTGTATTTAAATGAACAACACCCATTTCTCAATTAGCTGTTTTACAACTCAATAATAATAAGTACCCTGAAGTACCCTGAAGAATGTTTACACTTCAAACTTGTCAAAGGGGGTCACCATCTTGGAAGCAGCTGTTGATAAGCTAAGCTTAGGAGTCATTGCAAATTATCAAGTAGTGTCAGCCCCGGTGGGCCCTGATCCCCCAGTCCGACCCTGAATGGGTGCCCTCTTTTTAGCTGGACAGACCCACTGGTAAATAAAGCATTAGATAGATTATTATATGACCCCCTTATATATTTATACATAGTTATCATATCAATCCTTAAGCACCTCTTTTCCAGTGTGAACATCCCCAATTTGGCCAGTCTTTCCTCATAGCCGTGATTTTCCATAACTTTTACCGGCTTAGTTGCCTCCTCTAATTCAATCCAGTTTGAGCGATGGAGACCAAAACTGTACGGCATATTCTAGATGGGGCCTTACAAGTGCTCTGTACAGTGGAAAAATAACTCCCCTCCTCTTGCCAGTTTGTCAAGATCCTGCTGCAGGGATGTCACATCCTTGATTTTATTAATTGGGCTGCATAGTTTTGTGTCATCTGCAACACTGATATATTACTTACAATACCCTCCCCTAAGTAATTCATGAACAAGTTAAATAAAAGTGGGCCAAATCAAGAGCCCTAAGTGACCCCACTAAGAATCTTACTCCAAGTAGAGAATGTACCATTAACAACCACCCTCTTTACCTCTGAGTGCAATTCTTAGCTTTTTGACATGAGCCAGTTTAGATGGGCTTATGCAGAAAAGGTACATAAACACTACCTGAAAGGCCAATAAATTTTTTTTTTACACAAACATAACTGATTACACAAAAGCCATGATACACATAAACACTATTTCCGAAGCACTCCTTAGGCTCACAGTGTCATGTAGCCACCCCTCATCTGTTGAATTGATGGATTTTGGGTACCACCCATTATGGAAAGCAAAGGGACTTCAAGTCCTAAAATCCATAAATAAATATGGAATGTACTGATTTGCAGTCCATGGCAGATTGAGCATATAACAATTTCACAGGCATGGATCTTCACTATCATGGATCTGATGTATCTTTGGGTTTGCAACACGACTTGTGCATAAGATACATAATTTCTACCCTGATAACTCTATACTACATAGCTGATTTTCAGTAGGCATGTACTGAAACTAGTATTTGGTTTGGGATTTGGCCAGGATTCTGCCTTTTCCAACAGGATTTGGCTGAATCCAAGTACCTGAATTCTTAAAATCATGTGACTTTTTGTCATACAGTCAAGGAAGTTAAAAATACATGCTCAGATCTCTTTAACCCTTCCTGGCCTTAATTTGCATATGCAAATTAGAGTTCAGATTCAGTTTGGGATTTAGTCGAATCTTTCATGAAGGATTCTGCCAAATACCAAAAAAGTGGATTCGGTGTACCCCTACTTTTCAGTGGAGTATATATTGTACTGTAGACTGTACAGTATTCCTTTGCCCACTGTCACACCAGTAACAGAATCTGCTCAACTTCAGAACAGAGCACTACATAGTTACAAAAGGTAAAACATACTTTTGAATTGATCCTCCGGTGATTCATCTGTATATGCCTATTTTCCAAGCAATATATGCAATAAATCTTAAGCAAGTAAAGTCTGACTTTTGATAAAGGGTGTTGCTGCTATTCACTGTTTTAGGAGAAGGTAATGTGAAATGGCCAAATGTTAGGTGTGGTGTTTAGGTACCCCCAGTGATTACAGTATAATCATTTACCTGATACTCTGGGCCAGTGCTTCTAGTTGCTGTAAACTGCACCAACCCAGGGTACTTTTGTAAGAGCAGTGTGCAATCTTCATGCACTTTTATTCCGTGCTGGTGCATGTGCAGTCGAGTGAAAAGCTGAACTTTAAAGGGATACTGTCATGGGAAAAATTTTTTTTCCAAAATTAATCAGTTAATAGTGCTGCTCCAGCAGACTTCTGCACTGAAATCCATTTCTCAAAAGAGCAAACAGATTCTTTTATATTCAATTTTGAAATCTGACTTGGGGCTAGACATATTGTAAATTTCCAGTCATGTGACACCTGCTCTGATAAACTTCAATCACTCTTTACTGCTTTACTGCAAGTTAGAGTGATATCACCCCCTCCTCTTTTCTCCCCAGCAGCCAAACAAAAGAACAATGGGAAGGTAACCAGAAAGCAGCTCCCTAACACAAGATAACAGCTGCCTGGTAGATCTAAGAACAGCACTCAATAGTAAAAACCCATGTCCCACTGAGACACATTCAGTTACATTGAGAAGGAAAAACAGCAGCCTGTCAGAAAGCATTTCTCTCCTAAAGTGCAGGCACAAGTCACATAACTGGGGGCCCCTGGGAAATTGACAAAATGTCTAGCCCCATGTCAGATTTCAAAATTGAATATAAAAAAACCTGTTTGCTCTTTTGAGAAATGGATTTCAGTGCAGAATTCTGCTGGAGTAGCACTATTAACTGATGCGTTTTGAAAAAAACATGTTTTCCGATGACAGGATCCCTTTAAGCAAAAAGCTGCCCTTTTCACTCTATTGTGCATGCTCAGGGCCATTGAGAAATGAAGAACTTTTCAATTACAAAGAGCAGCTGCCTGGGGTATCAGGTAAATAATCATAATTGCTAAGGGTTAAATAAGATTTGGCACCCCCAGTGATTTCACCTTGCCTTTTTTTTAATGTGCTGCATCCCCTCCTCCTTATTTATACGATGACTAATTCCCCCTTACTGACAAAGGCCCACTTATCAGGTCGCAGTATCTTCTGAAACCCTATGTTTGTTTATGTGGGAGTTTGTTGTTAAAGAACATATAAGCTACCTTCTTGTTTTCTTTTTGCAGCTCTGGCAAGTCTGATAAGCTCTGATAAATCCATATGTTAAAATATTAGTATTTCCTCAATAATATGCATCAGAATGCTGAGGCAGAGAATGAACATTATCACAGCTGAAATATTAGCTGAGGCATCCCCAATAAGAAAAACAACAAAATGGGTGTTGCTAGAGAGCAATTGGAACATTTTTGCTGGGGTTCCCTCCTCATCACATCAAAATACCAAATTGTTTCTTAATCCTACCTCTTCTATCCACCTGTATTACTATATTCCTATACGTAAGATAGGTAATTAACCCTTTCATATTATTTTTTCCTTCTTATGTGATGATTTAGCAAAATATATATTTTTAGTCTATGTAAATATAGGAATAAAGACTCATACAAGCAGAATCTATTGGCAGCTATCTGAATAAAAGACATCCTATCTATGATGTACAACAACGCTGCTCAGAAAGCACCGATGGAAAACAATGATTTTTAAATTCTCAGTTCTCGCTCAGTATCACTATAAATTTGCTCAGCCCCGGTGGGCCCTGATCCCCCAGTCCGACCCTGAATGGGTGCCCTCTTTTTAGCTGGACAGACCTACTGGTAAATAAAGCATTAGATAGATAATTATATGATTCCCTTATATATTTATACATAGTTATCATATCATTCCTTAAGCACCTCTTTTCCAGTGTGAACATCCCCAATTTGGCCAGTCTTTCCTCATAGCCGCGATTTTAACCCTTTCATATTATTTTTTCCTTCTTATGTGATGATTTAGCAAAATATATATTTTTAGTCTATGTAAATATAGGAATAAAGACTCATACAAGCAGAATCTATTGGCAGCTATCTGAATAAAAGACATCCTATCTATGATGTACAACAACGCTGCTCAGAAAGCACCGATGGAAAACAATGATTTTTAAATTCTCAGTTCTCGCTCAGTATCACTATAATTTTGCTCATGTTTCCCAATCAGTATGCCATGCTTGTCCCCCAGAATGCCGTATTTTCCCCATAATTGCATGTGTCTGATGCATCAAAATGCCCAGCATCTGACTATGTTATTCCCAGTCATTTAGCAGGCACTAAAGGGGGCCATACAACAGATTTATTCTGCCAATTTTAGGCAGTTTATATACCAGGGTATAGGGAACTCTGACGGGCCCACTCAACCTATATCTAGCCAAAAATCGGCCAAATGATGATAGAGCAGGCTTAGTTTTCTTGTTGGATCAGGAACCACATCAGCTAGCACCAACTGCTCGTATACCCGCCGTTGTGATCCGATTGTTTGGTCCTAGGGCCAACAATTGGATTAATATTATCCACCTTAGGGGGAAATATCTGCTCATTTGGCGACCTCAACAAACAAGCAGATCTTATAGTGATCACCTTTACTTGTGGATGTGTGGAGAAACCAGACTACATAAATGTTAAGGCCTGGGAAGCTGTACCACGAAAGGTGTCATGCAAAGGCAAATGGGTCCTGGGAATAACACAGGCATGTTTGTAAAATGTGTCCGTATCTATTTAACATGAGCTCTTTAAATTTGGTTTAAAAATTCCATGTATAGATATAGCATCAAAGATATTAGATCATACTGCCGTTTCTAGTACAACTTGTTCATATTATGTTAAAATGCCATTGTCTGTGTGATGATTCTGCCACAAGTACAGTACTGACATTTGGTACTGAATTTGTCTGGCACGGCAGCTGAGTGTAAAGATACAAAGAGTCATTGTTATCTGTGTTAACTTGCCTTTTATTACAATTGTATAACAATATAACAATTCTGTAACCTACCCAGAAATGATATTTCAGTATAAAGGAAAATGTCATAAAATCGCCCCAATTAGTTTTAAAACAAGATGGGCAGCATAATAAGGAAAATAATTAGTGCAGTCTGCATAAATACTGTAGAAGCATAAGTAGCCCTTTCGAAATTCGTTAGTACTGCTTGGCAATAAGCAGCCAGGAAGATACTGTATAGAGATGTAAAACATTCTGATTTGCTTGTACAGGTATGGGACCTGTTATCCAGAATGTTCGGGACCTGGGGTTTTCCGGATAATGGATCTTTCCATAATTTGGGTCTTCATGCCTTAAGTCTACTAGAAATTCATTTAAACATTAAATAAACCCAATAGGCTGGTTTTGCTTCCAATAAGGATTAATTATATCTTAGTTGGGATCAAGTACAATCTACTGTTTTATTGTTACAGAGAAAAAGGAAAAAATTTGGATTTTTTGGATAAAATGGAGTCTAGCAGCAGCCTTTCAGCAGCTCATTATCAGTGGCTTCTCAGTGGACTGATAATCACCTCCTTTGAAGTTTTTTTGAGATCAGGAAGTCAAACTGGCTTCATATTCTTATTTAGTACCCGAAATAAGAGAAACCAGAGACATTTTCTTATTAAAACAATAGACAAAATGTGTGTTGAGCATATGCCCTATTTATGGAACTATTATTGAAATGGGGTGTATTCTGTCATTTAAAGACAAGCTGGATTAAAATGACACATAGGGGTCTATTTATTAAACCTCAATTTTTTTTCTGGTCAAGTTTTTAAAGGGGAAATTTTTAGACATTTATTATAACCCACAACTGCTAAAAATCAGAATCCAAAAATACTCCAGCTAAAACCTGTCTAGGTCATGTAGAAGGAATGAGAGATGGGAGATGTCTCTGTAGATGTTTCAATAGAATTCTTAATGAATCAGATGAAAATTGAGCATAGGACTGGCCAGATATGGGATGACTTTGACGTAGTTGGCCAGCTTAAATATATTGCAATATATGGACAAACAATCCCTGTTTTGTTTAAAGGGTAAGGCATTTTTCAGTAGCAGTATGCAAAAAATGTCTCTGTCTTAAATATATTGATAATGGGCTGAGTGCAGAGGACTCTTGTATTTGTCTATATGTATTTTGTGGTCACAGCCTCATTGCACCCCTGCCTATGATTGTCGCACTATTTTGTCGAGACTTTTGCCGCACCAACTTTTTCAAGCTGATTTCTTGATAAATTTGTTACATTCATGATGGAAGTTGAGTCGACTTTGCTTTAATAAAAAAAAATTAGCATCCTAGAGATTGAGGGGGTTATTTATCAAAGGTCGAGTTTGTAAGGTTTTTCTACCTCGAATAAACTCACGACTCGAATATTTGCTTATTTATGAAAGAAACTGTAATTGCAAAAAACCTGAAAATCATA
This sequence comes from Xenopus laevis, assembly GCF_017654675.1. Classification (NCBI taxonomy): domain Eukaryota; kingdom Metazoa; phylum Chordata; class Amphibia; order Anura; family Pipidae; genus Xenopus; species Xenopus laevis. Next base: position 75,778,421 of record NC_054377.1, read on the forward strand.
AAGGCAAAAACATCTTCAAATGGCTCAAAAGGTTTTAGCTGGAGTATTTTCGGATTTGGGCTTTAAGCAGCTTCAGATTTGAGTTTTTAGTGAAACTACCCTTGAAAAACTAAATTTTTTGGGGGAAAACACAACTTGACCTTTAATAAATAAACCCATTATTGATGCAAATTTAGATATTTTTTGTTAGCCCCAGGATTTTGGCACTTGAAGTTCCTCTATGCTTTCCATAGTGTGAGGTGCACAGATTCTCTGGAAGAAAAAACTATGAGAAAGGTGTTGCATTACATTGTGAGCCCACTGGAGATGGGGAACTTGTCCAGTGAGCAGAGTGACAGACTCATGGTTTCCTTTCAATCTGTGGACTCATAAAGGTCTGTAAAAAATGTATTTATTGTTAAAAGTTCAGCTAGTGTTTGTGCACCTTTTTCACATACGCCAAACTAAATGAACTCATGTCAAAAAGGAGGTATATTAATTAAGAAATAATGTAAACTACCTGTTTGTTCTGACCTAAGTTTTTCTATGATTTTAATGAGTTTATAAATAATAATGTCTTATTTTAGCACACAGTTTTGGAGAGTTCTGACCTGGTTTCATGATATATATAACATACTGCCTGAAAAGTAGGCTACCAGAATCAGTGATTGTACCAAAATCCACTGGAGCAACATGCTTTGACACACTGTTGTTATTCCTAGTTACCCATAAATATACTATATTACCACATGTATTTGGACACCTTCTTGTCCAACGTCTCATTCAAAAACCACTGGTATTAAAAGACTAGTAATTGCATACGTTGAAAATCTTTTTTCTTATTTCAATCTGTTTATCTAGGACCTACAAATAAATTATATCATGGAAGTAGATAATTAGAATTATATATATTCAGTAGTTCTGTAGAGAGCCATGAATGGTATTTGACTTCTGTTTAAAAAGTATAAAGATGGTTATACACAGGCCGATAAAAGCTGGTCCGTGTATGGCTTCCCGAACCAATATCTGGTCAACTCGCCAGATAATGATCGGGCAGGTTAAAAAATCCCATTTGGATCAAGGGCCATTTCTTACTTTTTTTAGTTTTTTCTAAAATAATTTGCCTGTTTCTTCTGACTCTAGAGTGTTATATTCTGAGACATTTGCAATAGGTTCTTATTTTTTATTATTTGTTGTGTTTGAGTTATTTAGCTTTTTATTCAGCAGCTGTCCAGTTTGCAATGTCATCTGGTTGCTAGGGTCCAAATTACCCTAGCAACCGTGCACTGATTTGAATAAGACACTGGAATATAAATAGGAGAGGCCTGTATAGAAAGATGAGTAATAAAAAGAAGCAATGACAATAAATGTTTAGCCTTTGCAGAGCATTTGTTTTTTAGATGGGGACCCCTATTTGAAAGCTGAAAAAAGTCAGAAGAGGGAAAATAATTCATAAACTATAAAAAAGAAACATGAGGGCCAATTGAAAAGTTGCTTAGAATTGTCCATTCTATCACATTCTAAAAATGAACTCAAAGGTGAACCACCCCTTAAGGGACTCACTTTTGTATACCGTATAGGTATGAATGATCATTGGAAGATCGCATATTTTCTCAGTTTTTTGTCATCGTGGTATTTTGAACACTTTGATGAACCTCAGTTTATTACTTTTTCAGTGAGAAATAGTTTGCATCCAGAGGAAATAAGTTACCCGTGCTAGAGGAGATTAATCTCTGGCCGATTAGATTCTGCGTGTGGGCAGGGCCCTTACATCTGCCAGAGAAATAAAATGCAAAAAACATTTGAGCTGCAAACAGTAATTGCAGTGTATTAATAGGGCCCACCTGTATAAACATTAGTAATACTTTCATGCATCGAGGCTCAGTATGAAGATGTTGATTTTTAAAAAGTTATTTGCACTGCTAGGTTATAGTTAAGACTTGCCATGGGAAAAATGGGACCTTGTTATCCTTGAAAAAACGAAACATTTGGCAGGTATGATGTTCTTTTCCCCTTGGGACTATAAATACCTCAGAAATTGTAAACTACATCTTTATATTCTGCAGGCATTTTTAATGTTTCACTATTTGTACTTGTATTAAGTTTTATTCATAGATGTGCTGGGCAGTAGGATGAAAGGTGGCAAGCAGAGCACAATGGAAATAGTCCTTCAGTTGGAGCCCTAAGTTTACCTAATACATTTCCTTTAAGGCTGATATAATAATTGCACAAGCCTGTCTCAAGTTTTCATAGAATAGTTTGCATATGTAGGAATTGTAGACATTTGAAACAATACTTACATATTGCAACCTCTGATGATTAGTTTTCCAAAGCTGGGAGACTATTAGCCTTTTCTCATGAGCAAGAGCTAGCACCGTACAATTGCTCATTGTTCATCACTAAGAAGGATTGTTCTGATTGTGTTTAGAACAAACTGCGCATTTGTAATGGTTCATAAAATGCAGCATGTATCTAGAGATACAAACACACAATAGTGGCTTAGTCATTAAATCTTAAAGGTCACTGTACTGTAACTCCATTTGTTACTATAATATTAGATGCAGTGCCACGGCCTTTGCAGTTCAGAAAAGAAGAGGGGAGCTGCTGAACCTCAAATAACTGGCAGAAACCCCACAGGCAAAATGTTAAATCTCTGCACATCAATAGATTTTTGTACGGGAATGGCTTGTGTATCAGTAACCACATCAAATTCTGTCACTTTGTTCTATAATGTATGAAATTAGATTGCTAAAGGCATACAACTGTTTCTTTCACTTGAGTTACAGTCTGCATGCCACTATAGGGAACCTGTTAGTGAAAATGTTTGTGTCTTCTTTTCTAATTTAAATAACCTCTGTTAGTGCAGCAGCACTTTGAGCCTACTGTATCCAATAAATATATTGGCTCAAGATGGAAACGTAACATCTGTGAACACTATAGTGCAGTCTGAGAGACTTTTAAAAGAATTTGCATTTGCCTAAATCTTCCTCCTTGTCCCTCTTTTACAGTCTCTTACCTTCCATTTGGTGGTAGGGTTGTGAGTCAAAGGGACACTTGAGGTCTAATTTCTGACTGGAAGTGCAGTGTGCAAAGTGGAATTTAAGATGCAAATCGCCATGTATTTTAAACGCAGTGTAGTGTTTTTCCCTCAATTCCAATATTATTGTGGCCAAGCAGAGCAGTGTTTTCCACAGTTCTGTCCAATGCATCAAAACAAACTGCAACTGTGTTTGTGTTTTGGTAAAATGGACACAATTGTGTTTGAAATTTGTTAAATTGGGCATTGTATAATTTCTGACACTGTGGGGGTTATTTATTAAACTCCGAATGTGAAAATCTTTTCGTAATTTATTATACCCGAGGATGGAAAAAGTTCAAATCCAAAAATCCGGCATCTACGACCTGCCGGGTTGCATATAAGTCAATGGGAGAAGTCCCAAAGATTTTTTGATCTGCGCTGGGTTTCGTGCGATAATCCGAAGTTTTCAGGGTTTTCGGGCAAAAATCAAAAAAAATTTGAGTTTTCGGGTGGAAAAATTTGTATTTTTCATGATTTTTTTTGGTTTTTTGGGAATTTTTGGGAAAGTGTATTAATAAACAAGGCAAAAAAACCTGTGCGGATATGGTCACAGTTTTTCCCCAGAAAATATTAAGATAAATTCAGACTTAAATGAACGGCCTCTGTGTTAGTATCAAATTACCAGATATTCCATGATTTTTGCATATATAGGTGTGGCACCTGGTTTCCAGAATGCCCGGGATCTGGGGTTTTCTGAATAACAGATCTTTCCGTAATTTGCATTTCCATACCTTAAGCCTACTAGAAAATCATGTAAACATTGCTTCTGATAAGGATTAATTACAGTATATATTAGTTCAAGTACAAAACAACAGTTTTATTATTACAGAGAAAAAGGAAATCATTTTTACAAATTTGGACACATACACACAATAGTGGCTTAGTTGGCCTTGCCTTAATTTGGAGCTTTCTGGATAATGGGTGTCCAGATAATGGATTCCACATCTGTGTGTGTGTATATATATATATATATATATATATATATATATATATATATATATATATATATATATATATATATATATATCTACAGTCTAGTGATTTCCCTATGGGGCCAGACTGTAAATTATCTGATGTCAGAACGCGCCATTTATAAGAGGGGGTCCCCGGCCGGCGAATTTGCCGCTGCGCGCCTGAATTTGATGTCGCTGCATTCAAATTGAACGCCAGCTCGCCCGATTTGGACGCCCGTGACCAGAATTGGACGCCGACCCCTCCGACCCCCCCACCCGGCATTTCAAACAAAATGTAAATTATAATGCATAATGTACCCCCACTGAAATTTATAAAGATATTAGAAGTCACCTTGGAGTTATGTGACCGGTATAAAAGCATTTTTATGCTTTTATATGGTCATATAACTCCTCGGTGACATAATATCTTTATAAATTACAGTAAGGAGTACATTATCCACTATATATATATTTATTTGTAATTTTTTATTTATGCTCTTAGTTTTTCAAAGGAATCAGTAACATTTTCTGTTTTTCCCTCACTACCGTATAATATAAAAACCATTTCAGCAAAGAGTTCAGCTTGTTGTTGCGCCTTCAAGTGAGATCACAGCCTTTTTTGCCTTTTTTTGGATGGATGATATCATTAATTTATGCACATGCTTAATATGGGATGTTTCTCACCCATCACATAGAAAACTGAATGTCATCTCAACGTTAGTACTATTTTTTGGAAAGGGGCCAAAAAGCAAAAGGTTCAGCTGTGATAGTTATGAGCTGTGGGTATGTTGAAAGGGTTTAAGCCAGAGAGTGAAAAGCTAATGATAAAATGAGCTCATCCATTGTTACTGCAGCGTCTGTCTCTAATGATCTAACTGCTTTATGAAGAGAGTAGCAGATTCACATCATGATTTACTCAGCACCAGCCCCTTGTTCCTTTCCGTAGGTGTGAAATTTCTGTACAGTAATTAATTCATGAAAACATTTTTTTTTTTACTTGAAGAGAAACCTTATCATCGGTAAACAAGATATGCATTTGTGAATGTGGAGAAAACAGCAATCAATTTTCATTTTTTCTGCTGCTGGTTACAGGCTGATTATTGATTCTTGTTTTCCAGTCACTAGTCTTTGTCCCCACAATAGTATCCCATGACTTCACATTTCATTGCTATCTATTTTTCTTTCCAGGGGGCCATGTTAGCTCTGTACTAGACACTATTTACCAGGTTGATTAATAGGACTCTAGACTATAGCGCTGAGGGCACTTGGGTCTGACTTGAGTGATGTCTTGGATAAGGGACCGGCTTTGGTAGCCATTGATAAGCACAGGCCACTAAGTCTGATGTAGGACAAACTAGATGGCCCCTTATAATGAATTATGTTATGAGAATCACATGGATCTTTTTGCCCTACAATTCATCCTACGTATGACTTATCTTGGGGATCAGCCTGTGGTAAACCAGAATATTGTCTCTTTTGGATCTATCTTCATCTGTACAAAAAAATACTGTATAATGGGATGCTAACGTTTAAAGGGCCTGTCCAAAAGGGCCCATGGTTACTGGGATAAAACCCCCAGTTCAAATGGTACATAAATCCAAAGTCAAATAATTATCCCGTAAATCTATATTAAGTTAAAAATATGTACAGGCATCTGTAGCATCTTTATTATTGCACAAAATGTATTTTTTTAATGGGAAAGCAAGTATAAAGAATAGTTGCCTCCTGAAAGAATATTTGGGCATATCTTATATTTATCTGAAAAGATGAATGGTTTCCATTGACTTGTTTTTATTTCAGTATATGACTGGCCCTTGGTTTTTCACCCTCATATATGCAGTTTTTGTCAGTTTTATATCCTTTGTGATAGCAGACTTCTTTCCACAGAGAAGACAAGGGGCCTTTCTTCATTCTTCTACTGCCTTCAGGATGTAGCAAATAAGTCTCTAAACGGGGGCTGAGTAGAACAAAAATTACATGTCATTTAAAATGTTGTTATAGTATGTGTTAAGGTGATACTCTTAGGGGCAAATTTACTATCCTCCTAAAATTCTCCAGCGACGGCTTCGCTCACAACGCATCACTTCACCAGGCGTATATTCGTCAGGACAACTCTAATTCAGTAAAATCTGAATGTTGCGTCCAGAGCGCCAAATGCTGGTGAAGTAGCGCTAGCGTTACTGCGGCAAGAGAAGCGAAGTTGCACTAGCGTTGCCTAATTTGCATACGGCGGGAAGTTCAATGGACGTATATGTTGCAGCAAATACATTACACTACACAAGCCTGGGAAACCTTAATAAAATAGAGTTGTTATATTGCCCTACACATGAGCCCAGTGTATAGTTTATGTGCCATATGTTAGGAAATGTATGGGGGAAGCCGGGTACCCCAGAAAATATTTACGATCTTTTACAGCCTATCACCCTGAAAAATGAAAAGTCACCAGCGTTTTTTGGGACTATTTTTTGAGGAAGTCCTATCTACTCTATTGCACTTTGCCTGGTCTGAGGTGGCGAAGGCAAGTCTGGCGCAAGATGTAACGTTCAGTAAAATCCACATCTTAGTGAATTTGCGTAATTACGTTCATTTGCCTTCGCCAGGCATAAGGGAGTGAAGTACCGCTAGAGTCTATCTCTTTATCTAGCGAAGTTAAGCCAGGACCTTTAGTAAATTGGCAAAGTAACGAAATGACGTCACGCTGGCGAATTTTAGCTAGCGTGTGTCACTTTGCACTTTAGTAAATCTGCCCCTTAGTGAGAATAATGTAATATACACATACGTATATATAGAGTTGCATATTGTACAGTATGGGAGGTTGAAAAATCCAGAGGAAGTAGAGTAATTTTTAAGAAAAATCTAATATTTGGAGCTCGTCAAAAAGCAGTCTGGAACAACTATGCATAGGGCTTAACCTAAAAAAGAAAATCATAAACAGGTGCATATTGAATATCTTAATATCCGCATTAGGAGCACAGAGTTCTCCAGCACCCACGCACATGTGCAGACCTCAGGCGTTAGGACCACAAGGCCTCAGACGGCAGGCGCCACAGAGGCAAATCCAGCAAATCCAGAGAGTAGAAGAAAATCGTGGAAACAAAAAGAGCTGTTTTTTAGCACATCCTCCCTACGCTTTTTTCTCCCCAATTCAAGCACTGTCTTTAGCCCTCCACTACAGTATACTGGTCTATATTCACAAAGAGACAACAGGATTCAGTGCCAATATTAATCACGCTAACTTATTATTCTTTTTATTTCCTCTTGAATTTGTATCTTATAATAATTCAATAGGGAATGTCCTTGTTATATAACAATTCATTTATATGAATAAAAAAAAGGTTTGGTTACTTTGATCACTTGGAACTATACAGAAAAGCCCACAATACCAGTAAAAGAGTGTATATGTATTCCTACTATGCACTGCAGGAGGCAAAGAGAGTTATTGTTTGTGCTGCTGTTTCTGCTGCAATTACCAGTGTTTATCTGCTCATAGTGTATTATTTGGTTATAATCCTAACCTTACTTCTAACATCATCTCTGAGTGGTAAATACTGGGGCAGATCAAAAATGACTGCTGGGAACTGGGATGATCTTTTCTGAAAAGTAATGCCTCTGCACAATGGACAGCCCTTAAGTTATGTGTAAATCTGGGCAAACACTACTTCTGAAAAATATTCTTGCCTATGGGTCTATGCTGATTCATTCTGTGTGATAACTACTCCTAAATGTATGGTAGGTTTTATCTCCAACATCATAAAACTGCTAATGGATGGGTGGGTACATCATTTGTTTTGTTAGGCGCTGTTTGGCCCGACAGAAAAAACTTTGTTGATTAGTGATGCATTGGATACCAAGGGGTAAATGTACTAAAGGGCAAAGTGGCTAACTTACTGACGTAATTTCAGCAATTCACCAATTTACTAATTGGCGCTGGCGTAATTATGCTAGCGAAGGAGAGAGACTCTGGCACAACTTCACACTTTAACACCAGGCGAATTTTCGCTCTGGCGAAAGGGCGGTACTATGCAAATTCACTACGTTTTTAATTTTACTGAACGTTACCGCTATCGCCAGACTTGCCTTCACCACCTCAGACCAGGCGAAGTGCAATAGAGTAGATAGGACTTGGTCCAAAAAAAGGTGACATTTTTTCTAAGTCCCAAAAAACGCTGGCGTCTTTTCCTTTTTACAGGGTGATAGGCTGAAAAAGATCGTAAATTATTTTTTGGGTACCCTCCTTCCCCCCTACATTTCCTTACATATGGCACATAAACTATACTGTGGGCTCATGTGTAGGGCAATATAACAGCTCTATTTTATTAAGGTTCCCTGGGCTTGTGTAGTGAACCTTATTTGCTGCAACATATACGTCCACTGAAATGTAACTTCCCACCATATGCAAATTATCTAACGCTAGCGCAACTTCGCTATGCCTGGCGTAGTAATGCTAGCGCAAATTCTCAATCGTACGGTGCCGGCGACAAAACTTAGTGAATTAGCATTGTCTGTGCGAAGTTGAGCCTGGCGAAATGTGTGCGAAGTCGCTGGCAAATTTTCGCCGTTAGTGAATTTGCCCCCATGTCGGAAGCACAGATAGGACTATCTAACTGTATTTTAAACAGCTGCAAGAATGCTACAGGGTGGGTTTAATTTCGAAATAAAAATACATGGGTCCATTCTTCACTCTTTAAAAAAAATGCAGTTTCCAGACAAAAGACATTTATGAAATAGACCCACTGATTGACTAAGTAATTAAGGTTCAGCTATAATTCATGGAATTGCAAAGAGGAAGCTGAAGCATCCAGCTAAACTGAGTATTTATAAGCCACCCAGCATGAGTGCATTGTAGAAACCTGACCCATTCACACAATTAGTTGGAGTCACTTAAAATGCACCCTGAGAGATTTAAATGTATTGCTTTAATAGCAAAGGTTGCCACCTTTTCTGCAGGCCTTGTTATTGCCTATTTATTTCTCATATTAGTATTACGGTAAGCATCATTTTTACTGCATGGGCTTTTGAAATACTGGTCAGGTAACAAACCTATTTAACGCTGCTATAAATACACTAATACAAAAAGCAAGTGATTTGGTGCTCATTTAAAACCAAAAACAGGTATGGGATCCATCCGGAAACTCATTATTAGAAATCTTTGAATGGAGTCCCTGGTAAGGAAATAATTCAGATATTTAAAGATGAATGCCTTTTTTCTTTGTAATGTATCAGTATCAGTATCTGGTACTTGATCTTTACATAAATCCATTTATTTTGCAGCTATAGGCAACTGAAAGTGTTTGTCCCACCTTGAGCCAGAAAATGCTCTAGTGTGAAGAACTAATATTTCTCCTATGGGCACTACTATTTAATTTTCAGTTTCTAATATCTTCTAAGTTTAGATGATCTTTCGATAGGAGCTGCATTGTAATTATTTAATGTTTATATACCAGAAAGTCTACTTTATGTTTTTTAATCATATTTTTAAAACTCTGAAATATATTTTTCTTAAAATCATCATCATCATCATCATCATCATCATCATTTATTTATATAGCGCTGTCAAGATACGCAGTGCTTTAAAATCCAAGCTCTCTCTGCCATTCACACACACAGACATTTTTAGCAGCTTTATTAGGTGGCAATTAGTCTGTCTGTATGCTTCTGGTGTGTAGAAAGAAAGTACAGTACCCAAGCAAGCACAGTGAGAACATGCAAAGCATTTAAACCTAGGATCATAGCACTACATAGTGCTAAATACTAAGCTGTCCATATGTGCAGTTTGTCATAAGGTGGAATTGATAAGACCAAGAATTTAGAGAGTTAGGAGCCCACATTTTTCTTCTGGCAAGTAAGGGTTGAGGGTTAATGGGACAGCCTTTTTCATTTATGGCACTCATCTAAAGGTAAGAATTGGGATGGATTCTCTTGGCAGGGATGGGGCTATACTGTATTTATTCTTTACCTCATTTGTGGTATCTCTTTAGAGTTAAGGCATCGGGTGGTGTATTCATCAAATAATGAGATAGGCATGATGCCACTTTAGGCATTTTATTAAGGTACCCCACACTGGCAAGGATTGGGGGAAGTTTGTGCAAGTACCTTTCAAGTCCTCCCAGCATTAAAGGTAATGACTTGGGATGCACCAAACCCATCATTTCAAGATCCTGGATTTGGTGCATCCCTAGTAATGACCTATGGCAAAGTAGCATTGCCCCAGCTGATGCTAACATAGGCTAGGGTTATTCAAGCAAGAACCAATGTTTTCAATTCCCATCTGAGTTTATGTTTGTCATACTGGATATAATGGCAGACCTCTTTAGATTGCCTAACACATAGGTATAAAATATAAAAAAAAGTGATATGCAGAGGCTGCCATATAGGCTCTGTGAGAATACTTGGTGGTCTAGTGGGGTGGCGGGGATGCCCGATTCGCTGACTACGGGGACATCTGCAGCCGTCACCTCCTCTTCTGTGCGTTGATTCCCACTACTTCTGGGTTTGACGTGTGCATGCATGCAAATGCTATTTTATTTTCAGTGTGCTGCAAGTGACTTCAATGTTGGCACAAAATTCAATTATTTAAAGGAACCGTGGCCAATTGCTCCTTGCCTGAAAGTTCCTGGGTGTGATTTCTGTGTATTGCCTGTCCCTGACTACTGCTTGTTTGTTGCCTGTACCCACCATTGCCTGTTCCTGACCATTGTCTCGGATCCTGACCTGCCCTGACTACGCTCCTGGTTCCCGTTTCTGTACTGCACTGCACGATTGGTATCGGCCTCGGCCTGACCTTCGACTATACCCTCTGTTCCCTGTTCTTTCTGTATATGTTACGGTTCCCTTTTCTGCCCAGAACTCCTCCCTTGGTCCTCTCACTTTAAGATCTGGCAGCATCCGAGTAGCAGAGGGCTGGCTCCTCCCAAAGCGAAATGACGCTGTCCCATTATAATCTACATCCATAAAAGCATTGTTAGCATTCTGTTCCATGGAAAATATTACTTAAATATTATATTGATTTATAAGAGAATTTATATTTCTATATTTAACAAACAACAATTTCTTATGTAACCCTTAACATTAACATTATGTAACCCTTAACATTATGTCTGAATGACATGAGGAGGGTGATTAAGACAAGCTGTTTGTTGACACCAGCTAAAGATCTACTGGTAGATCCTGATTTACCTTTTGGACACCCGTGCATTACAGGCGCAAGATGCAACAGCAAATTAAGATGGTCAAAGGAACAGAGAGAAAAAAGCTTCAAAATTAAAAATTCAAAGCCAAAAGAATGGACGACACTCCGTTCAAGGTGGTAGCAAGTTTATTGCAGGCTCCTACAAAGATCAAACGCCCTACGCGTTTCGGGATACAATCCCTTAATCATAGGCCTATGGCTTTTGATCCTTGTAGGAGCCTGCAATAAATTTGCTACCTCCTTGAACGGAGTGCCGTCCATCCTTTTGGCTTCGAATTGATGTTTGGCGGTGGGGACGCTGCGGACAGAGCACCTAACGAGGAGGGATTGGAACAGCCGGTGGGAGGGTAAGCTTGGAGCGGTCTATTTGGTTCAAAATTAAAAAGTTTTACAAAGATACAAAAATAACAATACAAGCAGTGATTTGTTGAGGTTACTGGCCTCATTAATTTATCTACTAATCAATACTTCTCATATTCACATTAACTATGTCATCTTGTACAGTGACTGCAAAAATAAGTTGCATACACACATAGTAGGCTTCTCAGTATATTACTGTTTGAATTTCTAGCATGTGCATTCCATATAATTATATAAAAATTATTCAAGACAAGCTAGTTGCATTGTGATACATTGTGATGCATTGTGAGTTTTATCAACAGGCAAATCCATCCCTGTTAAACAAACAGTACCTACGCTTTCATTCCTACATAGATCTGAATCTACCAAGAAAGTTAATATTTACACAAGATACAATATTGGTAAGTATATGGGTAGTGCATCCAGGAAGGGCTATAGCAATATACAGTATGATTAGTAAAAGACAGACCAGTGTTTGCTTTACCCACTACTGAATACACAATAGTTGTATACTGAAGGGTTACCTGTTACTAAAGGGTGATTTACCAGCATGTATCATTCTCTAACTGATCTGGTATTTTACTATTTGGCTCACTTATCCTTTTAGGGTCTATGCAAATTATATGGCATAGCACGTAAGGCGTAGTTTTAGTCTATTACATGTAAGCCCTTTTGGCTAACACCCTTTTTACTTCTTATATCAGTTATCAGTTGTACTTTTGTATGTAATCTGTATGTTCAGTGTATACACCCATATATTGTACAGCACGATTTGTACATTTCAGAGGAATAAGAATTAGAACAAGGGACAACCTATGCTAGAATTGTCTTATGGTATCCTTCTGTAACAGCAATATCAAAGATCAGGAATTTTCTTCTGCCTTGCTATAGGTGGCTATACATGGGCTGATCCACTAGTTTCAAAAGGTCGCAAAATGAGTGGATCTTGCCCCGTTATGCCCACCTTGAGTGGGCAATATCGGACTGATCACAATGCCAGGAACTCAAATCGTCGGAGCGAGGACCACATCAATGAACCAATGCGGTCCGCAATCTGACAAGATTTTTAATCCTGCCTGACAGTTTTTGTCCAAATATAGGTTGGGGAAGCTTATTGAAGGGCCTCATACACTGGCCAATAAGCTGCCCACTTGATCTGTCAGGAACTTTTATCGGCTTGTGTAAGGCCACCTTTATTCTCATACCTAACTGACCATATATACAGGTACAATTAACAAATCCTGGAAATGGGAGAAGTTTTGACTAGGGCTAATGGAACAAATTTTAAATTGTAATTTTTTTGACAAGATGCTCCAAATATGTACATGTATATGTAATGAGAGACTCTCTCAGAAGCATTCCTATTTAAATATAAATTTAGTATGTATTTAGTATGGCACACAGGCAGCATAGGGCAGGTAGAGTATGGCTCACACAGGGAGCATAGGGCAGGTGGAGTATGGAACACAGAGAGCACAGGTCAGGCAGAATATGGCACACACAGGTAGCATAGGGCAGGCAGAGTATGGTGTGCACACACACACACACATACTTGAAACATATGGAACAAACGGCAGGCACAGTATGGCACACACACATGGAACATAGGGAAGGAAGAGTATGGCACACACACATGGAACATAGGGCAGGAAGAGTATGGCACACACAAGGTGTTCAGAATACAGCAGGAGACAGGGAAATTTATAGTCTGAGACTGAGATGTGAACAGTACAGGGCTTTAGAGGTGTGAACAATAGAGGTATAAACAATGCAGGGGGATTACAGGTGTAAACAATGCAGGGGTCAGTTAAATAGGTAATCTTAGTACTGATGCCTTTAAAAAGCATATACAAGGTAAGCAGTCACAGCAGGCAGACTTTCATGTGGGGGGCCTCACAAGGGGAGTGGTTACAGCCTCCAGGCTGTCAGTTGGATGCCACAGCTGTAGATATGTAGGTATTCTAAGTCTATATGCAATTGTCTTTTATTTCATATTTTTGTGGTTTGTGAATTAATGGCTCTCTAGTTGCAAGGGTCCCACTGGCAACGAGATTGCAGTTTGGAAGATGATTGGTAGGCCTCTGAAGAAAGATAAACCATAAAGTTATAGTAACAATACATTTGAAGCCTCACAGAGAATTCAATTGGTTGTCTGGGTCAGTGTCCCTGAAAACCTGATAGAAATTGAAACTGCGATATGGGGAAAGGTAGAATAGGAACAATTCAAAATCGATTAGAAATTAAAGATGAATTCCAGTTGAAAAGCTGCTATGGATAGATCAGTCTGTATCATGCTAAAAGTTAAATGCACTTGCCCTTTAACAGTCACAGCAGAAACTCCTAAGTGAGAGGTATGAATTATGTGAACATAGACCTAGCCCAGCCTCCCTGTAGTTTCCTACTCTTCCTGGAGCAGACGGTGCCTCTCAGCCAGGTTTATTTTTAAGTTAGTTAAAGAGTCAATTGTACGTATGCTCGTGCACTGGAAACTGCAGCTAATACTTCAACTAAAAATAGCTGAAGAGAGAAAGCTGTGAAGAGAAGCATGGCAACTGAAGAGAACTACTATGGGAAACACGGTAACATATTAACAATCATTCTGCTATGCTTTTAGGTCACTGGCTAAAGTGCAGCATGGAAGGGATTACCTTTACTTTAATCTGTTACTTGCTTAAGCAGTTTCAGTTAATTAACCACTCTGTTACTCAAGAGGTGTGTGTGAAGCCAATTTTTGCCATTATCACCAACTATATTACATCCCAGACCATTGGCATAAAAAGATACCTGAAAAAAGGCATTTTAGCCATTGAGATCAGCACCTAGAGTGTGTGCTTTTCCTTCTATTTCCCGGGCACCATAATGTACATAGTGTTCATGCATCAGAAAGCTACAGTGTTCAGATAAAATGACTCTTCAACTAAAAATTCTGAATTCTCTTATTGGACATTACAGTAGACAGAGCTGTAGAAGAAAAATCACCTGATGGTTTTATCATGTATTACTGCTTTCATGGAACCTTGTGTTAAATTATAATTTTTGTCTGCATTCTTAAATTGCAACTGTACAGAATTATCTAAAAAATAAAATTAGTCAAAGGAGGTAACTATATATCAAGGGCAGTTACGGTATATTCTCTCTTTGCGGAGGTAGTTTTATGAAAGAGGCTTATACACAGGTATTAGGTGCACAGCAGGGAAAGCTACCATTTGTCTGTTAGCCTTCATGATTTAATAACATTGTGGATCATTTTACTCCTACAATCAGTTATATGGATATTAGAAGTTACTGAGGCGTTCCATGATCATGATTTGAAGTCAGGTGGTTACTCCTGGTGAGCAACACGTATATGTTTTTCAAAACAACTGATGCTACGCAAAGTGCTTTTGATTAATAAAAGACAAAAAAATTTCCATGATAGTATTGTTTCTGTAGAAACATAAGTGATTATAAATGAAACAATTTAATTTTGTATAGCCTCTACAGATATTTCTGAGAACATGCAGGCTTAGCAGTTTAATTATTATTAATAATAATAATATTATTAATAATAATAATATTAATAATAACTACAACACATATTTATGAAACACCAGCATATTCTGTAAAATTGTACAATAGAAGGGGTTTTACAATGAATATTAAGATTACATTCAAATTCAATAGAGTTTACAATAAAAAAGGAGAAGGGCGTATGCGGCACAAGGTGTGACGATAGGCAAGTTCAGGATCAGTGAGGGATGTGGCATTGCATTTAGCAGGTGGTAGTACAGGTATGGAATCCATTATCAGGAAACCCATCATCCAGAAAAGCTCCAAATTACAGAAAGGCCATCTCTCATAGGGGCAAATTCACTAAAAATCGAAGTTGCGCCAGGCGAATTTTCACCAGCGCTCCGCAAATTCACTAAAATGCGAAGTTGCGCACAGGGGTAGCGTAAGTTTGCGAAGTTGCGCTAGCGTTGTTTCGCTATATAAAGCGAAGTTACGCTAGCGAAGGCTAATTTGCATACGGCGCGAAATTCAAATTTCAATGGAGGAACACGTATCTGCACTACAAATGCCTAGAAAACCTTCAAATCAGCCAATAAAATTTTTATTTTGCCCTACACATGTGCCCACTGTCTAGGTAAGTTGCCATGAGTCAGGAAATGTAGGGGGGAGGAAGGGGAGCCCCAAAAAATTTTCGATCTTTTTCAGCCTATCACCCGTCATGTAGAAAACATGCCAGCGTTTTTTGGGACTTAGAAAAAATTTTGACTTTTTTTGAAACAATCCCTATCTACTCTATTGCGCTTCGCCAGGTCTGAGGTGGCGAAGGAAGTCTAGCGTAAAAGGTAGCGTTCGCTACACTGCGCAAGTTAGTGAATTTGCGTAGTTTCGTCGCTAGCGAAAACTCGCCTGGCGTAAGGTTGCGAAGTAACACTAGCGAAACTACGCCAGCGTTCGTTAGTGAATTTGCGCAGTAGCGAAAATGCCGAACGCTAGCGAAAAAACGTTAGCGTTCGGCGCTTTGCGCCTTAGTGAATTTGCCCCATAGACTCCATTTTATCCAAATAATCCAAATTTTAAAAAACTATTTCCTTTTTCTCTGAAATATTAAAACAGTAGGTTTCACCTTTCTGTGATCCAAACTACGATATAATTAAACCTTTATTGGAAGCAAAGCCTATCGGGGTTAAATATTTTTTAAATTATGTTTTAGTGGATTTAAGGAATGGAGATCCAAATTACTGAAAGATCCATTATCCAGAAACCCCCAGATCCCTAGCATTCTGGATAACAATAGTATATTATATAGATAATGTTGCACTTAAACACTAAAAGGAAAACTATACTCCCAGAATGTAGCAACCAGCAGTTTATATCATATTAAGTGGCCTATTAACGAATCTTACCAAATTGGGTACTTTGTAATGGGAAGAAGAGTTGGTGTAAAAGACATTTGTCCATTAATTGGCTGATGTGACCTAACATGAATGTGTGCCCTTGGTTAGTTTGTGTGCACTGTGAATCGTATGGTCCAAGGGGACGGCCCTTAGTTCTTAAAATGACAGTTTTCTGTTTAGGATTATCTAATTGCACATACTACTAAAATGTATATGAAAATGGTTTATTTATGTGAAGCAGGGCTTTATATATGAGCTGTTTTATGCAATATATTTTTATGTAGACCTACATTGTTCAGGGGTACTTTTCCTTTAACAGTTTGGGTTTAAAAAAAAGTTACAGGGTATTTGAAGTCACTTTAGCTGCAGAAGAATTAACACCTACTTTAATATTTGGACTGAATTTATAAAATATTAGTGTGTGCATTATCCCTTTACATTTCAACAATTATTTTGCTATTCATGTGATGTGTCAGCTTTGCTATCAGCTTTCGCAGAGAAACTCATGATTCATAATAAGCACGAACAGTACATTACTCCAAAGATGAATATATGAGAAGGTAGTGACATTGTAATTCAGCTTGTGTGATACATTAAAGTGCAAAGTCTCTTAGTTAATAATTTACTAAAGCCAGTGTCTACTGTGTTACTCCTGAATGACATCCAATGTTATATTCTTAAAAGTATTCAGTGACCTATGATAAACAATGGTTACCTTTCTCATACCACGCCTGCTCTTTTTTAAAGTTTTCATTTTGCAGTCCATAAAAAAAACTTTCACAGGGTTTTGCTTTGCAAAATACTTTTGGGTACCCTCATTCCTCTAAAAGCAAACTCTAAAATAATTTAACCCAGTCATCCCTATGGGCCTGTGCCTAGGGTGGCAACTTTAGGGGGAGGCGTGTGTGTGTGTGTGTGTGTGTGTGTGTATATAACAAACAAGGGAAAGTTGTGCTCACCACTAGTTTTTAAAATCATTAGGCGGGGGTGCAATGAGGGTGTGACCACAAAAAACATATAGACAAATACAAGATTCCTCTGCACTCAACCCATTATCAATATATTTAAGACAGCGACATTTTGTGCATACTGCTACTGAAAAATGCCTTACCCTTTAAAAAAAACAGGGATTGTTTGTCCATATATTGCAATATATTTAAGCTGGCCAACTACGTCAAAGTCATCCCATATCTGGCCAGTCCTATGCTCAATTTTCATCTGATTCATTAAGAATTCTATGGTTTAATTATACATTTTATAAAAGGGACGAATACGTTTTACCTGCAACTTACTAGCTGCTTTCAAAGTAAAACTCCCAAACTTGGCTGCCCTTTTATTAGACACCAGTGGGATCACCTGACTATAGTTGGAGGGGGTGGGAGCTACAACATGGAGCTGGTCACTGCTCCTGTATAACTATAACAAACAAGGGAAAGTTGTGCTCACCACTAGTTTTTAAAATCTTTAGGCGGGGGTGCAATGAGGGTGTGACCACAAAAACCATATAGACAAATACAAGATTCCTCTGCACTCAACCCATTATCAATATATTTAAGACAGCGACATTTTGTGCATACTGCTACTGAAAAATGCATTACCCTTTAAAAAAAACAGGGATTGTTTGTCCATATATTGCAATATATTTAAGCTGGCCAACTACGTCAAAGTCATCCCATATCTGGCCAGTCCTATGCTCAATTTTCATCTGATTCATGAAGAATTCTATGGTTTAATTATACATTTTATAAAAGGGACGAATACGTTTTACCTGCAACTTACTAGCTGCTTTCAAAGTAAAACTCCCAAACTTGGCTGCCCTTTTATTAGACACCAGTGGGATCACCTGACTATAGTTGGAGGGGGTGGGAGCTACAACATGGAGCTGGTCACTGCTCCTGTATAACTATAACAAACAAGGGAAAGTTGTGCTCACCACTAGTTTTTAAAATCTTTAGGCGGGGGTGCAATGAGGGTGTGACCACAAAAAACATATAGACAAATACAAGATTCCTCTGCACTCAACCCATTATCAATATATTTAAGACAGCGACATTTTGTGCATACTGCTACTGAAAAATGCCTTACCCTTTAAACAAAACAGGGATTGTTTGTCCATATATTGCAATATATTTAAGCTGGCCAACTACGTCAAAGTCATCCCATATCTGGCCAGTCCTATGCTCAATTTTCATCTGATTCATTAAGAATTCTATGGTTTAATTATACATTTTATAAAAGGGACGAATACGTTTTACCTGCAACTTACTTGCTGCTTTCAAAGTAAAACTCCCAAACTTGGCTGCCCTTTTATTAGACACCAGTGGGATCACCTGACTATAGTTGGAGGGGGTGGGAGCTACAACATGTATATATATATATATATATATATATATATATATATATATATATGTATATATATATATATATATATATACACACTAAAAAAAAGCAGAGCTGAGAGAGAGGGGGGCCAGCTTCCTTTTTCTGCTGTGCTGTATGTGAGTGCATGAGCTGTTCACCAAAGTGGGGGTGGGTGGTCAGGGGTTTGGTGCCTATGTAAACAGGGCCAGATTTATATGGCAGGCGCCCCTTGGCCCACTGCCGTTCGTCACCCCTGTCCCCTCCCCTTCATTCATGCACATTTTCATTGGGACCGGGGCAATGGGGATTGGTGCACAGGAAATTTAAAAAACTATTCTATCTCCTGTGGATCCCCAGTGTTTCTGAACCAATGTGGGTGTGGTTGGGCAGCATGCCGCCCCCTAAAATACTGCTGCCCTAGGCCCAGGCTTTGGTTGCCTTTCCACAAATCCGGGCCTGTATGTAAAAGGAGTTTCTATTGAGATCTAGAAGAGACCTGTAGAAATATAAATTTCCTCCTTACTGTCCATTTATATGTATTAATCTGCAGATACATACAGACAGATATGAGTATGACACAACTTACAACCAGTTGATCCAACAGACTTCATGTCCATACATGTAATATGTTAAGACTTATTGAAGGGGTTGTTCAGTGATCCCCAACCAGTGGCTTGTGAGCAACATGTTGTTCACCGACACAATTGATGTTGCTCCCAGAGCATTCTACTAGTCCACATGGTGCTACCAAATAGCCAACCAATGCCCTTGTTTGGCACTCCCTGTGAGCTTTTTTCATGCTTGTGTTGCTCCCCCTTTACATTTGAATATGGCTCACCAGGAAAGAAAGGTTGGGGATCCCCATTTTAGAACAATTAGAGCCATCAATAATGAGTTGTTAATCATTCTTTAATTGCCTAAGAGGAAAGAATGTGTTAAATCAATTCATTAGCATGGTGGGATCCTAGGTTTGATTGCAGCCTGGACACTATCGGGGGAATGTAATAAAAATCGCTAATGGAAAAACTATTCTCAATGCGAAAAGTTATGCCTTTGCGCAAAAAATTTTGATTTGTGCGAATTTAATATAGTTTTGCGAGCCCGGAATCTGTTTAGCGACCACTTCCGAAAGTGAAAGACTGTTTGCGAATTTTATAGTTTGCGCCAATGCGCAGTCAATGTAATTAAACTTCTTACTGAAAAAGTTATGTTTGCTCCAAAAGATTACGACACCTTCAAGCACTTCTTATGAGTGCGCAATTAAAATTCGCAATGCGCAATTAAAATTCGCAATGCAATAACAGTTTAAGCAACAATATTACATTGCGAGATGTGGATTTTTAGTCTTATTGGTGCGAATTGTTTTGCTCTTTGCGACTTTTATTACATTGCCCGGTAAATGCAAAGAGTTCTCTCCATCCTTGAATGGGTTTCTTCTGGGTACACTGGGGCATGGACTGATGTGAACGAATGGTGTTCAATGTTTGTGAAATATGGTTGTGCTATATATATATACATATATACATATTTTTTATATCTATGCATAGGTCATTGACTGGTAGGGATGTAGCGAACTGCCGAACAGTTCGCGAACTCCGAACACCCGCTAAAATCGTTCGATTCGAACGATCGAAGGATTTTAATCGTTCGATCGAAGGATTTTCATTCGAATCGAACGATCGAAGCCATTCGATCGAATGACTTTCATTCGATCGAATGCTTACAATCGTTCGAACGAATGGAAATCGTTCGATTTTTAGCGGTCGAAGGAATTCGAATGGTCGAATGGTCGAACGATCGAACGCGAACTCAAAATGTGAACGTTCCCAAACGTTCGCGAACATTTGGCGGACGCCAACGGTCGAAGTTCGCGCGAACTAGTTCGCGAGCAAACAGTTCGCTACATCCCTATTGACTGGTCATTTTAGGTGGGTAGCAGTTTAGTGTTTATTTAAATTAAATAGCATTTACACAATTAAGGGTAAATGAAGCCCTTTTGGAATTGGTGTGATACATAATTTATTGTATGGGTAGTTTACTTTGAAGTTACACGTGGGGAATTTTAATTTATTTATTTAGACATATTTATTAACAGTTTGATTCCTTTCAGGACACGTAGCGACTGGGATACACATCAGAACATATAACCTTTTATTATGTATTATTTATATATCTATGACACATTTTAGTGGGTTTCATAATAGTAGGTGGGTGTACAGACTAGGGTAATCACCTGTGCATAGTTTAAAAGTTCTGAGGTATATAGAAGTGTGTGCTTCTATGTAGTATGAGCTAACGAACATGTGAGTCCATTAAACTAGTGTTATATAGAGTCAGTGAGAGGGACATTTACATAATTTATTATAATGATATATGAAAAATATACTTAGTTTTATGGAGTTAAGGTATAATATGGCCCAGTGATAGAACGAGTTGTCCATGTCTTATTAGATCCTCATGAATTATACACAGTAGCAATATTTTGATTGTTACAATTTTTCTATAATAATTTCAACAAGTAACATTGCAACATTGTGGTTTGTTTTTAACTTTGTTTTAAACTGTTATTTAAAAGTAGCCTTTTGGTTCCCTATAATGGGTTTAGATAAATTAACCATTTAAGCAACACTGATGTGCAGCCATGAAAGTTGGTTTGATTGGCAGTGGCTAAATGCTGACGATTACATCACGTCAATCAGACTGTTGTTTTCCCGCCTTATCATGTGTATAAAATGCATTTTCAATATTGAATTGTTACTTTGAGAAAGGCCTGGGACCAGGCCGAAAAGTCAGTCTGTAACTTCTACAATAAAACATTCTTTCCTTTTAAGAAGTCCTGAGAGTGCAGACCTTGTTGCATTATTGCATTTACCCTGTGTGTGTGTATATATATATATATATATATATATATATATATATATATATATATATATATATATATATATATATATATATATATATATATATATATGAAGAATAATCATTACAATTTGCTAAATGCAGTACTAACATTTGTTCAAGAGCAAATGCACATATATGTTATTACTTGCATTGAGTGTATACCCATACATGATATACCCATACATATTTCACCTCATGGCAATGAAAATATCTACACCCATGAGAGTGGCCACTAATGCTAAACACAGAACTGGTCTGGATCAGGTGCATGGTGTAGGCTACAAAACTGAGATTATGTCAAGGAAGTGCTAACTACTGGGCCCCATAGTGATGGTATTTTTAGTAGTACCATTTTGACCTTGTGTAAGACAAAACTCAGTAAAGGAAAACCTATAGTAATAGGTCAGGCAATTTATTCATACAGAATACAACATAACAGTTTTGTCTGGGTAAACTGTTGGAGTAACACACAGAATGTCACCCAATGACTTACCAAAGACACACCTCTTGGTCCAAGCGTTATATAGCTTTCAGAAGGCATTTACACTAATTGTGACAAGGGGTACACAGAAATACCATACATGGTCTGGCGAGGAGACTTACTTGCATATATATTTATACATTCCTGTAAAATGTGCAGTTTTGTAACATAAGAGTTTTCTGGTTCCAACTGTCCTCAGCCTCGTAGACATCTGTTGGGTAAACATAGCCATTGTGGTAAAGCCAGTAATTGAGCAGCACTTCTGCAAAAGAGGCCCCAAGAGACATGCTGACACTATGCTGACACTCTGGAATCTAAGTAATAGAGTGGAGATCATTTATTTGTATGGCCTAGTATAAGTTATGTGAGTGACCATTGTCCACAGTTGACCATTAGCCCTTATAGTCCATCCTGCCTTGGGCCCTATAGCGTTATGGCGTCATAGAGGGCGGGGGTAATAGATATCGACCCTCTGACACTAGCCATTCGTCTGTCATAGGAAATAGACCGTTCCAGGTATAAAAGATATAAAATATATAAACAATAGCAAATTCAGTTTAGGGCCCCAAAATATTGGTAAATTGACATATTTTACCAAGATATGTTAAATTTGCTCAATAATTAGGACCTTAATTGACCCTCTACACTCCTGGGCCCCCTGAAAACAGGGTCTGCTTCCTCTGTAGTTATGCTCCTGCCTGCACATTTATTTTTCAAACGTGTTTTATTTGGGTGAAGGCCTATATTAATGAATATTTTTGTTATAGGCATGTAGGGTACCTACAAACTGGGAGCAGCACACTGTTACATTGCTGCCTTGCAGTGGTTTTCAGTTATTTCTAACCATGACATAATCTGAGAGAAGCTTACATGTTTTCCCTTTGTTTGTTTTGGTACATACTGGTTTGAAAATTTGCTTTAGATGCAATAGACCCTAGGCTGTGTGCCTGTGTGTGTGTGAAATTAGTTTGTAAGTGGGGCAAGGGCTGATGTGAATGATAAACAATCTCTGCAAAGCTCTGCTTAAAATGGCAATGCTATTTAAATGAAGGATGATAACAACAATATTAAACCTATGGGGACAGTAAACGCTCTCTGTAAAGCACCATGAAATACGTTGGCACTAAACTGGATAATAATAATTGTTGTCTTTCCAAATGTTTGTAGTTTGTGCGTTTGCATTCTATGACAGGAGATTTTAGGTTCCACATCGGTTTATATTCTGTTTATACTCTAGTAATATTTATTAATAAATATGTTGAAGGTGTTGCAGATATATGTATCATCAGTAAAAACATATACAGTATTTCTTCTAATATTAAAACAAGATGCTTCCAGCAGTAGCTGAGAAATATCACGCATAACCATCTGTCTTTGAAAGCCATCCTTTGACATTAATATTATCTATATAAACAGTGGAGCTATTAAATCCAAATACATTTTAGTATTAAACAGTGCATTGCTTTCTTACTGCTTGGCGTTGTCATTCATGCATGCATTCAATACATCATTTTTAAATTCGGTCTATTATCGAATCCACCACAAAATCTTTGGTCAAAAATGTTACCAAATCCAAAAATTAATTTGTGTAGTTACATTTAAGAAAAGAAGTGTAAAAATTGCATCAGTTGTGAACCAAAAATTGCCACCTTCAATTGTCTTGAGCGTTAAAGGCGCTGTTCACCGTTTAATTAACTTTTAGTATGATGTAGATGTTGATATTCTGAGACAATTTTAAATCGGTCTTCATTTTTTGTGGATTGTTTAGTTGTTTAGCTTTTGTTTGATAGCTCTCCAGTTTGGTATTTCAGCTAGAGTCCTTTTTACCCTGATAACCAGGCAGTGATTTGAGTGAGAGACTGGAATATCAACAGGCAAAAGACTGAATAAGAAGAAATGAGAATAACAATAGAATTGTAGCCTTGGAGACCAATAGTTTTTTTGTCTGCCTGGGTCACTGACCCACATCCCAAAGCTAGAAAGAGGCAGAAAAGGACAGCAAATAATTTAAAAAAAACTCTAAAAAATAAATAATGGAGACTAATTGCAACATTGCTAATAGGACATTCTATAACATTGTTAAAGTTAACTTAAAGGTGAACCACCCCTTTATAGTCATATGATTAATTTCAGCTAAACATTTAGGATTCCGAATTCTTTTAGTTAACTATCCAACTGAATTCCTATTTTGCTGTTTCCCCATTCATGTAGGGCACTGATTCCCAAATTAATGCCATATCAAATATATAAGCTGAGGTGTAACTTATACCACTTTTATACCAAAAATGAAGGCACGCCATTGAAAACAGTACTTGAATACTAGAAGTAATCTTACAAAACAATTTGTTCATGAAACAAAAAGAAATTGTCTGTGCAAGAATTCCTGGAACTTATAACACCGAATGTCGCGAATTATTTGAGCAATTTGTTGACTATGATGGATGTTTTTTTACATTGCTTTATATAAAACTATTTTAACTGAGTATGTAACAATGGTGTGTCTTTGTTTCAGGTGAACCAAGAAAGTTTGACCCAAAGTTTAAAGGACCCATTGGGAAAAGGTAATTCTTTTTGTTTTTTAACCAATTAAATTTCCCATAGAACTGTAAAACCAAGTTTATTCGTTCTAGATAATCTAGCATATAGTTTTCTATATATGGTTGGAAGATGCAAATATAGGTATGGGATCTATTATCCAGAAAACCGTTATCCAAAAAGTTCCAAATTACAGAATGGCCATGTCCCATAGACTTCATTTTATCCAAATAATCCTACCTTTTTCTGTAATAATAAAACAGTAGCTTGTACATGCAAAGTTCAAAAAAGCAGATAGCACCCAGTTTTGCACCTGCCTTCCAGTTTGTAAATAACCCCTTATATGTGCCCTTTATGAATGTGTGCTATTAAATGGGAAGGGAGCTAGTCTGCTTTTGGAACACTCATACAAATGCATAATTCTCAGATACAATAGCTTAATGTATCTCAGGCAAGGTGCCAAAGGAAGTGGAAATCAAGAAGAGTGGATTAAGTTCTAGAGGAGCATTGCTTTTGTAGGCTAGTTAGTTCACACAGTTCTGTCTGACCTTGTGCAAGTCATGTCTTCTCTGTAGAGCATGTTTGCTAATTAACAAATATATTCCATTTTGGACATAATTGTACATTTATATATTCTGATTGCATTTGCATATTAATTCACGTAAGATTGCCCATATGTGCATTATATCATGCATTCATTTAGTAATTTGCACATCTGAATTGTCTGATTATGACATGCAGTTCTTTAAAAGTCTAATTATTAATGTGGAACCTAGTCTTTAGTGCCTAGGCATTGCACAAAAAAATAAAGTGGCGTGAAACAGGAAAGGCACCCAGACTACATATAACTGTATCCTGCAGTCATGGTATAAAATGTGATGGTATAGAACTGCTGAATCTTGTATAAACCCTTTATTAGTGAAGGCTATTTCACATGGGTATTTGTCAGGACTTTAATTCAAATGCTTGTTGAATGTCAAAACACATTTATTGTATGTATGTGTCATTTTTATTCGCAATTAAGTGCATTTTTGTGATTTCTGTGTGCATTTCTTGTTAATAATTTGAACACGTCAAATATGTAAAAATAGACAGAGTTGTTTTTTGGCTTTTTTTTTTATAAAAGGCAATGAATAAATCCAGACTGCACTAAAATGCATGATGTAAATCCAAGTGGGTACAAGTTGAATGAAATGGCATATTTATCTTATGCATTAAATGTGCTCAGATTGAGCAAATACACACATATGCACGTAGGAGTAACCTTGTGTAGGAGCCCTAAGTGTGAAAGAAGACAGTTTAAGTATATACTGCAAACCAGGTGATAGGGGTATGTGAACGGTACTGTATTTGGCAAGCAAATATGCTTTGGTGAATCATATTAGATTCTGACCGCTTTCCTAGTGACATGCATTTGTTCCAAAACAACTATCAAGCTGTCTAATGAGCATTGTTTGCCAGAACGGGGGATTTTGCATTCCATATAACAGATGCCATAATATAAGTGAATCAGGAAGAATTCCAAAAATGTCTTTATTGGAATATGTTTTCCATTGTAGCTTTTATACCACACATTTCTTACTGCAAATACAAACTCTCTCTTGTCCTTCCCTATTATAAATATAGATATGGACTGGAACTTGTATAATATATATATATACATATATATATATAATACACAAAAGCCATGAATATCTTGTAAATTATATCCTTATAAACGGTGAGTAGTGATGTCATCAGTTATAAACGGTGAGTAGTGATGTAATTTCTGTGACATGACTCACTAAAATTTGTGTATTATAATTAATAAAGTACCCCCAGTTGTAAAATATGAGGATATTATAAGTTACCTCGGAGTTCCATGACCTGTATAAAAACACTCGGCCTTCGGCCTCGTGTTTTTATATGGTCATGAAACTCCTCGGTAACTTATAATATCCTTATATTTTACAAGAGGGGGTACTTTATTCACTATATATATATATATATATATATATATATATATATATATATATATATATATATATATATTCAGATTGTCTTCCATCTTCTTTTTAAATTTACTTCTTATTTGACCTGCCTAAAAGGTCACTATAATGCCTTTTTAATTTTCCCTGTAAATTTTCCAGTGGAAATATTGGCAATATACTTGTTCATTGATTATACAAACTAGAGTTGCCATCTTTTATGGCTGGAGAGTCCAGGCAGTGGGCAGAAAGATGATTTTGTGTGCGGGGCAGAAAGCAGTTCATGATTATGTGTGGGTGGGGTTATAAAATGGCGATCGCAGATAGGCTGATTGTCTCATCATTCACTTCAAACCTTGTCCAGATTTGAAAACTTTCCAAAAACAGTGCTGTCCAAGTTAAAACCGGACAGGTGGCAACCATAATACAAACAGATATGATAAGGGAATTTTAGCTTACATTTACTGATTACAATTGTAAAAACTATGTGTATAGTGGTTCTTTAACAAGAAAAGTACCCCAGTGTTAAGAGAAACTGAACTTGGGATGATACAATTGTGTCTGTTTCAGTGCATTAAATGACTACAGAAGAAAGAAACACAAGATGAGAAAAGGAAAAGGCAAATTATATTCTGTAGTGCAAATGAAAAGTACATTTCTGGTTCTGAAGGAAATGTAAAAAATGTTGATCCACTTAAGTAAGATATTCTTGCAACATGTTATTTTGGCATAGCATTGATGTTTGAGGTGGCAATTACCTTTGCTCTTCATAAAAAAAATAACATTTCCCTCTGTCCTGAACATATCCTTTCAACCTTAATATAAAATTATACTTGTTTTTCAGACTAAATTACTTCTTTGCACAGTTTTGTATATTTAGGGATAGTTTGTATGAGTTTTCATTTGAATAACCTGTATTGAATGTCCCTTCCAGAAGAAAGATATTTATTTTCACATAATTCCTTAAAAGGTATCACAAAGTCCTTGTGAATGGGGTTGTTCAGTATTATCCCTTTTAATACCTTTAAAGCATGGTTATTTAAGATAAAAATACAAATAAGTACTATATAAAAAATGATGTAAACTGTAAGCTTACATCCCTTTGCCTAATTGGTGAAGGTCAAGAAACTGGAAATGTAGATTGGCCCTATTCAGTAATGAGTTGCTCTGGCAGTAGTTTATGCCAGCTGTACCATTTTAAGTTCAAAGGGCAATAAAACAAAATAAGGCATAATGAGAAGAAACAAGGGTGGCAGGCCCAGATTCGCAATCTTTAGATCCTGGCAAATGCCAGTGGGGCTGCTATAAGATGCCATCAACCGTCATTATGTAGTGGGCTGGTGGAGGGACTGTTTGGGCCTCTGTGTAATTGAAGTGCCTGGGTCTAGTTTGAATTCCAGTCCAGGCCTGAAGGGTGGGAATAGAATTGGTAGGAAATAAAATTTATCATTGCAATAGTGATGCGCCTCCTCTACCTATTTACACGCTAAAAGGTAAGTGCGGGCAGGGTGAGGGGGGCAACGCTGGCTATGTTGTCACAGGTAGTCCTGAGTGTTGCATTGCCTTGATTACTGCCTGCCCTATAGCAGACAGTAAGTAAAGGGCTGCCTTGCTTCCCCTAGATTCCTGGATGAGCTTTAAAAGATGTTACTTTGTGCTCTAGCACTTGCAGCTAGGGCTTTTGTAAATTGCCCCTATCATTATTATCATTTTGTAACAGGTCATTATTTGTGGTATTATGTATTAACAAAACACAACAATAATTTTCTACACATTTAAAATTTACACAGGTTTCTACCTTCTTCCTACTTCAAACATCTGTACTTTTGAATATCTAAATTAATTGTTAAAATCAAAGATCATTTAGCTTTTGGGTCAAGTGTTAAGGGAGAAGGAATGTCGTTTACCACTTGGGGGTGCCAAATGTTAGGCACCCCAAGTGAATGTATTTACTTACCTGAAACTGAAACCCCAGGCCAGTGCTCCTATCAGCATAAAACTGCACCAACCCAAGGTTATTCCAGCGAACACCACAGAGTGCTTCTCTTCTGGCTTCTTCTTTCTTCAAATTTCCCGGGGTAGACGCATTCGCAGTAGAATAAAAAAGCCGACTTTTTAGTTAAAGTTTGGCTTTTCACTCTACTACGCATGCGCAGCCGCGAGAAGAAAGAAGAAGCCTAAAGAGGAGCCTAATTCCGGCCCAGTGCAGTTTTCTGCAGACCCGGGGTTTCAGGTAAGTCAATACAATTACTTGGGGGTGATACACATTTGGATACACATTTTAGCATAGGTATAAACATGTAAAAGCTACAATTACAAATATATCATTTTACAAGTGTTTATTCTATATAGTATGGAAAAATTATTTTGCGTGAAGTTACACCTAGGGTCACATTTCTTCAAAAATCACACATTTGGGGCTCCACGAGAGTCTGCTGCTTCGCTGTTTTCCTCTGTTGGTTCATGGCCAGCAAAGCAGACTGTTATGGGTGCTGCTTAACAAATTCTTCAGCTTAATTCAGAAGTAAATAAGCTGAACCCATTAATATGTTATTATCCTCATTTTTTGGCTGAAAACTCACTTTTGGCGCTAACTTAAAATTGGAGTATTTAGTAGCAAGTATTTCCTTAATTGGCATCATAAAACTTTCTAGATAAATTAGTGATATTCTCTCTCAACCTTTTCAAAGACCAAAAAAGAAATACGGCAGATTAAAGTCAACCATCTACCTGTATATAAAAGCTTTGGCAGAGTGGTTGTGGTGTTTATACAAATGGCCTGTAGATGTCACTGTGCTCATACGTATCCTGTGCATACTTTCTGGTAGCTTAAAAGTGAAAGCTTACTGTTGTGTAATGCCTGCATGACTCTGCTAATAAAGCACTGTTATACTCTACTCATCCTCGGCTACCCAAAACATAACAGTGGTGTTCATGAATAACCCTGCCACTCTTCTCATGGTTCTCTGATTTCTCTACTGAGTTGCTCTACTGAAGGGGTGCCCAAAAGGTAGATCGGGATCTACCGGTAGACCTTTAACTGGGGATCAGTAGATCTCAAGACAATGTCAACAAACAGCTTGTCTAAATCACCCTCCTATTCATGCTTTTCATTCATATATTTACTACGTTAAAAAAAAATTGGTAATGTAGCAATAAAAATTCTCTCATAAATCAATATAATATTTAAGTAATATTTTCCAGGGAACAGAATGCTAACATTGCTTTATGGATGTAGATCATAATGGGACTCTAAAGTAGACCACGCATTAGTAAAGTATGGGTAATCCTCCTCTACTGCAAAATCTAAAATGAAAACAACCTGAAGTTGCTAGTTAAGATTTTTTTTAATAATTGGCCTGCCTTTGCAACTCCTGCTGGAGAAGGACACATTTACTTATCATAAAGGTCAGCATAACCTATGTATGCTCTTCTGTTGATTCCTATATAGGATGGTCTCATGGTTACAAATTGTAACTAAAGATAAGTAACAGGTAGATGGGGGTGGGTACCCTAAAATCACAGTTATTCCTAATAGGTCACCTCAGATTTAGGTTATAAACAACTCCCTGCAACTACCAGTAGGGCGCTTCTTACATGCGACTCTTCCTCCTTAGGTGGGCCCTCGCTGTACTGTTGGAGAAAAGGTTAACCACGCTGATTTCTCACACAAAGCTTGATCTCTTAAATAGACCCAGTGGTTTTTTAAAACCACTTTATTGATGGATATTACAGAAATTCTCTTTGGGTGCTTACTTAGATAGTATACAATCTTAATCAGTAAATGCTTCAATCTCAAATCAGATACACCCAATCACAGTAATAGTGTTACTTCTTGGTGAACAATCCCCAGCACTAGGCAAAGCTCACAGAAGTTTATTACTCCAGGAATCTATTCATTCCCGAACCTCACCGCTTTAGTGCACATACTGGCAGCATTGATAGCTCAGGGTACTAAGCTGTATTAGCCTCTTCGTTGGAGTCTCTGACTGCTCTACCAACTACCCTGATCCTGCCTTTCACTCCTAGGGGCAAATTTACTAAAAAGCTAAGCGCTTTTTTTAGCAAAAAATCACCAAAATGACAATTAGCAGGGACACTGCCAATTTACAAAAATGTGAAGAACAATATTCGCTAGCGAGAAAGCTCAGCACTAGAGAAGTTTCGTGCCATTTTGCCAGGCAAATTTTCACTCAGACAAATCTGTTAATCTGCAAAGTTATCAAAATGTGAAAGTTTCTATTTGTTACCCTTTTCGCCAAAGTCTATTTCGCCAGGTTCTGGATGTCAGGGACATCATATCCTGTATTCCAAAAAAGAGACTATGGCATTTTTTTCATATTTTAATGTGGGATTATGTTTATGATTATTTTAAGTTGTAACTGTTAAATATATGTTATTTACATTTTTTTAACCATTTGAAGCTCACGCCACATTTGTTTTCGGGTGGGCTCATGTCTCGGACAATAGAGGATGTATTTTGTCTTTATTTTGCTTCCTTTGACATTTTTAATAATAAGTGCCCACTTCCAGCAATTTCAGCAACATAAGTAATAAATACATACATATTACCTGTATGTACCCGCCATATGCATGTGCAGTGAATCAGCAGAAAAAAAGATGGGGAGCTACAGGGGCATGACACAGAAGATGACACAGATCTTCATCACTGTTAAAGGGTTGTGGTTGCTTTGGGCTGGTACAGAAAACCCAAAACATAACGTGCAACATTTCTAGCCTACTACTTTAGTTAGGCTTTAGTTCTCCTATAAGAGCCCTCCTACAAATTAAAAGATACAGAATATGCTCAAAAGGTCTCAGGCTCAGTTTTGCAGTGTTATAAGACGTGTTCTTCTCCTAGAGTCCAGACATGACCTTCTTCTTTTACCCACATCTGCCCTTACATTCCACCAAGCTCTACTTGTGAACACCCTAAAACAAAGTCACACTGTAAAGATATGGGAACAGAAGCTATGTAAGTCTTAAAAGTTGCATTATGTCCCCCGCTGGCAAAATCCTTGCAAAAATCAATCCTTAGCCCCAGGACTTATGACCCCAACCATGTTGTTTTGTCAGTACACACATAGCAACTGAAGAAATAATTCACTAGTTAAATTAAAACTAAAAAATAATGCACATGTTTTTGTTTATAAACCCAGTAAGATTTAAGCAGGCTTTAATGAGATTACAAAATCAAAATTTAGTAACATACATTACATTTTCTTCGCTTATCTAATGGCATGTTTAACAAAGATATGATGCATGTGTGAGTTAAAGTGTTGGGAAATATTTAGGAATAAAACGGATGCCGTCAGCTCATGATAAAATCAAATAGCTTTCTTTCAAGTCGCTACAGATATCAGCTCAGTTGCAGGCTCTGGCTAGAGTCTAATCGTAGCTTGGCAGCTCTATATTTTGCACATTAGTTAATTTTTCTAGAGGTGGCATTGAAAAGGATATTTATATATAAATATTATTACTTTTTTGACTTTATCCATTTTAACCTTGGGGCTCAGTGAATATAATGTGTTTGTACACTGTGATATATCTTTATACAATTGAAATGCCAAATCTGAGCGTTGCAGATTTTCAGCCAAATCTGAATCTTACAAAATGAGCTGGGATTGCTACAAAACAAGATGGAAATCCTGTATCTCTACTATTAGGATTTAAAGGAAAGGGAAGCTTGAGCCTTGATGGGAGTGTGTGGCCGAAGGAACATCACCTGGCTGATGAGTGGAGACCCCAACAGTAGATAGGAGAAGATAGGCAGTAAAGATCTTAAGTGATCGAGCACTAGGTGCACAAGATAGTCAGGATATTTAGTAAGGGCAGCTGTGGCCCCATCAAGGAGGAAAGTGGAGTTAGTTTCCTACGGGCACTCCGTAAGTGAGGGAACCATTGACAGTTTAGGACTAGGAAGGAAGGACACCGAGGCTACAGGCCAGGATTTGGATAAAAAGGGCCTCACATGGAAGAGTGTAGGGGTATCACCCTGAAAGTATCGGGCCACTATTGGAGAGTGGGGGGATACGGGTGGAGTATATACCGGACCACTAGTCGGTTAGGTGGGATCCAATGTCCCAAGGAAGGTGTGCCTACTTAAAGAGAAACTGGAAAGAAGGAAATTGTGAAATTACATGTTTAAAGAAGAACAAATTCTGGTGTGTATGCGTGCCTGATATGAATAGCCTCTGGTGTGCCTGTAAATAAAAATCTTCTGTTCAATTTTTCCATCGAGTTCTGTGTGGTGAGTAACAGTTGGGTTTACTTCCCCTGTAAAATCTGGAAGCCCCTCCTACAAGCCACTTGGCTAGAGCATGGCACTGCCATCTTTCTTCATCTCCCAGACTTCTTTGCGCAGTAAACAAGGTTTTATCTGAATTGTTATACTACACCTGGAGATGAAGAAAGATGGCAGTGCCATGCTCCCCAGATATAGAAGAGGTGCACTGGCTAGGGACAGACATTTGTGCTCCGATGATTTAAGGCTTTCTTGTCATTTAATAAACAGCAGTTCTGTTAATCAGTTGTATTGTTTCTTTTTTCTTTTTGATATATTTATTTCTAGGCACTGTACGGACATCTTGTGTTGCATCATCTTTGTGGTGGTGATCCTTGGATACATTGCACTAGGTGTCGTAGGTAAGTAGTTATTGTATTGGTGTTGGAATTTTGGCTCAAGAATTTGAATGATGACATAGTGCTAAAAAGGAATAGTATTAGCCTCTAAGCAAATTATATTTTGTAAGTGCAAAGAAACAATACTGATTTTGTATGCAAATCTCTCCATTTAAAAGTAGATAACATTTTTGGAACTTAGTTTGTAGAGATATTGTTTGGAGATATTGGGGTTGGTTAGGGACTTTCCCTTGCCTGAAACTTCCTATTGATCCTCCCAGATTAAATTGTCTCTCTTGATATATGGGGCATAGTCATAGCGTATTTCATGCAATTGATGTGGTGTGAGACCCAGTACAGGGAGCTGCCAGTATTGAATAATCTGGTGCACATAATTCAGTATCTGGGACTATGCTGCAGAATAAATGAGGTATACAAATTGCTAAAGGTAAAGTAGTGTGTAAGGAGGTGAAATAAAGATTATTTGAATTGTAAATAGTTAGTTTCATTTCAGCCCGAAGGTTGGTCTTTAGGGTAATTCCCAAACAGGAGAGAATATAAGGAAGTACAGGGGTCCGGAACTACCTCTTTGGCCTAATAACATAAAATGCAAGATGGACTATAGAAACAAGACTAGGTGGAGGGGATGCACCTGATGTTACCTGATCTATGACTCTCTCCCCCCCCAGTCTCTTGACACTTTAACTCATTTTTACTGTCTCCAATAAAATTAGAGTAAATGCGCAGAAGCATTCAGTGACCTCAGTGGAGTGATGTGCACATACACAGGGAGTAACAAATGGCTATATATATTTAAATATATATAGGTGCACACCATTAACCAGGTTATAAACCAGGTGTCAGTAAATGATGCTTCAAGGCATTTAGTATCACATGGTAGGAGGGAGATGCGTTCTAAGGACTGGGAAGAAAATTGCTGAACTACATCGAGCTAATGTCTTTAACTATGGCTTTCTTTGTAGCGTGGATTCATGGTGACCCCAGGAAGATTGTCTACCCAACAGACAGCTATGGGCAGTTTTGTGGCCAAAAGGGTACACCTAATGAGTAAGTGCAATTTCCTCCCTACTTTCTCTGCTGCATAAAAATATGTTGCTTTTCAGATGTGTAATATACTGCCAGCTTTATTTTGTTAACTTATTTATTCTTTATCTGCTGTGTTTAAAACAATATTTTATGAAAACATTTAGAATATAACACAATATTTTATTAAAACGTTTAGAATTTAAAACAATATTTTATTAAAACATTTAGAATATAAAACAATATTTTATTAAAACATTTAGAATATAAATCCAACCATTAAGTAATGTCAGGATCTAATTTAAAGGGTCATATGCAATGCTAACCTGTACTGGAAAACCGCTGCTTTCAGTTGTTATTGGTCTCCACAGCAAATTCATTTTAGGGCCCCCAACATATGGAGATGTTTTTTTTTTTATCAATACTTCTTGAAATTGATCATTCATTAGGGTCTCACGGGACCCCCTATACCTCCTGGGCCCTCTTGCAGTTGTAGGGTGCTTCCTCTGTAGTTATGCCCCTGGCTACTTCTTCCATCCACCAGAGAAAAGAGCTTGGCAACACTTGGTGGGATGAGTGATGAGTATGCACTTGAGTATATACTCACTGGTGAAGCCACCTGCAAAGTCAACTAACCAGCAAACCATCAGCATAGCAAGCTTGAGAAAGAGCTGTTGTACCAGTGCAACAAAAGTTTAAAAAAAGAGATCAAAATATAAATTGTAAAAGTGCTGTAAAACACTGGGCATATTTACTGTAAATTCCCTAGAGGGTTTATGCATCCTAAGCAAAAAAATAAAGCGAGTTTATTCCACATAAATAATTTACATTTCTCTGTACTTTAAGTTACATTGTACATTAGTGTACACAAGACTTTCATCTGTTTTTGATGAAAAGGGATGCAAAAGTTTCCAGGTTTACAAAAGCTAAATTATGTTCAGATGCTACTAAAGCCGCTGAGCTGATACTTGTTTTAGTGCCACCTTGTGGAGAATTTATAATATATAGTGGTGGATAAGTAAACAACAGACATGAAAACATACCATTTCAAGAACAAGGGTTTTTGTTACAAATTTATGATCATAAATATTCCATGTCACCATACCAAATCAAAGTAAACTCCAAATGGTGGCCCTAACAATTTATTCATATTTTTCATGATTCCTGTTTGTTTTTATTTTTTGGGAGAAGTGCCTCCTTTGCAGTGCTTTCATTTTCCATATTGATCCTTCCCCTAATGTAGCTTTTAATACTGTAGCTTTTATAGGGGATAGATATTGCAATTCAACAACCACTTAAAGACCACCATTAAAAGGATGGGTGTGAGGGTCCTGCAACGGCATGGTAGTTTAACCGACCTTACTGCAGAGTTTTTTTAATGAAGAAACTGGCCTGGACAGTCACACTTACATATGGTACTGTGTTCCAAAAATATATCCGTTATATTTTAGTTGTTAACTATGTATATCTCTGTTCAGGAACAAGACAATTTTGATGTATTTTAACATTCTTCGATGTGCAAGTCCAGTTGTGCTTATAAACCTGCAGTGCCCTACAACACAAGTAAGAAAATTAAATATTTGTCCAAATACTTATACTAGGTATTATTATAATTATTACTGTAGATGTGTGTGTGTGTATATATATTTTTTTTTAATGTTGCTAAACTAATGATCATTTATCTTTTAGCTCTGTGTCTCAAAGTGCCCAGACAGATTTGCTACCTACCTTGACATGCAAGCCAACAGATTTAATAACAGCTATTGGGAATACTACAAGCAATTCTGCAAACCTGGTTTTGACAAGCCCCGAAAAGTAAGTGGATATAAAGTGCTAGTACAGGTATGGGATCTTTTATCTGGAAGCCTGTTATTCAGAAAGCTCAGAATTACATGATGTTAATAGTTTTGAATACATTGCAAATGCAAAAATATGTGCTATATGATATATATGCATGCTTCCCTATACCAGGGGCTCCTATGTCATGTATAGAGCTTACATGTACACATGATATAAACTTTCACACTTACCTTCTTTACATTTTACCATTCTTAAAGGAACAGTAACACCAAAAAATTTAAGTGTTTTAAAGTAATGAAAATATCATGTACTGTTGCCCTGCACTTGTAAAACTGATCTGTTTTTTTCAGAAACACTACTATAGTTCATATAAACAAGCTGCTGTGGAGCAATGGCGGAAATTGAAAAACGGCTATATGGCACAGGTTAACTAATGGATAATAGATAACACCAGATAACACCATTAGACAGACAGAGCTTATTTGCTATCTGCCGTGTAACCTGAGCCGTTTCTCCTTTGAATGGCTGCCCCCATTGTTACAAAGCAGCTTATTTATATAAACAATAGTAGTGTTTCTAAAGCTAACACGGCAGTTTTACCAGTGCAGGGCAACACTGCATTATATTTTCATTACTTTAAAACACTTTTATTTTTTGACGTTACTGTTCCTTTAAGTTTCCTTTTCTTTATCTCTCTACATGTTTTCCCCATATTCTTTTTATGCTTCCTTCTCTCACCTCTTCTATGTTCTCCCATTCATGACCTACTAATTTTGACCCTCTCATTTACAAACCTCTCTTCTCTGCTCTACATTTTGCTCATCTGCACCTCTTTTCTATCCTACTATATCTATTGGTAACCCCTTTAACTATTTCTCACTATGACCTCTAATCATAGTACTAGAGACCTGGTATGTATTTCAGTTTCTGTATTAAAATATATTATTTCTCATAAAATTATGTTAACTTGATTTTTACTCATTCAGACATAGTTATACTCTTTGCTATGCACAAGAACACTCACAAAGCTAAACCATGTATTTCATAATACCTGATTTTTCAGTCTATTACAGAAGTGTTGCGGGATGAAGATTGTCCCTCTATGATAATTCCAAGCAGACCATGTAAGTGGAAGTTTTTTTGAGTAATTCCAGGTAAAGTTGTTGTACTGTGTTAGCCAGTCACAGGGCAAAAAAATAACAAAACGTGGTATAAAGTTGATACCTAGGGGCACATTTACAAAGCTCGAGTGAAGGATTCGAATTAAAAAAACTTCGAATTTCGAAGTGTTTTTTTGGCTACTTCGACCATCGAATGGGCTACTTCGACCTTCGACTACGACTTCGACTACGAATCGAACGATTCGAACTAAAAATCGTTCGACTATTCGACCATTCGATAATCGAAGTACTGTCTCTTTAAGAAAAACTTCGACCCCCTAGTTCGGCAGCTAAAAGCTACCGAACTCAATGTTAGCCTATGGGGAAGGTCCCCATAGGCTTGCCTGCGTTTTTTTGATCGAAGGATATTCCTTCGATCGTTGGATTAAAATCCTTCGAATCGTTCGATTCGAAGGATTTAATCGAACTAATAATCCTTCGATCGTTCGATCGCAGGATTTGCGCTAAATCGTTCGACTTCGATATTCGAAGTTGAACGATTTTTGTTCCTAGTCGAATATCGAGGGTTAATTAACCCTCGATATTCGACTCTTAGTAAATCTGCCCCCTATTGTATAACCAAGATAATCATAGCAAGATTTCAGAACATTTTAGTTCCCTTTTCAAGCTGAATATATATAAATATTATTGAAATCTATTGGGAAATTTGGAAGTGAATTAGGAGAAAAATAACATTCCTCCAATTAAATCTGGCCCAGTATGAAAAACTGTAGCCTCAACTCTTCATAAATAATGCAGACCCTATGGAATGTCCTGTATAGTTTTCTATCTCTACAGATTTGTCCCTGCTCTTTAAAGTTCCACATATAACCTAAATTGGCTGTCCACACCACTAGTGATATCATATCATGCTTCATGTGCTACTGGGAAGCAATATTTGGCTGGATTCCGTTATGTTTTGGGTAGCCGAGGATGAGGAGAGTATAACAGTGCTTTATTAGCAGGCTCTCATGCAGCCATTACACAACAGTAACTTTCACTTTTAAGCTGTCAGGAAGTATGCACAGTATAAGTTTGGGCACAGTGACATCTACTGGCCATTTGTATCAACACCACAGCTTCTAATGAACAATTAAAGTAATAAGTTTTTTGAGGCCCTAATGAAACATGTGGCAAGTGAAAATAAGCAGAAGAAGAAGAGAAAAATAAATATGCATTTGACAGTTAATATTTCCAAATGGAAAGTAAAAAATATGGTGTTGTGGTCTTTTAAATGCTATTTAATTATATTTAACATGTGTATACTCCTTTCTTAATTGTCCCTATAGTTCTTCAGAGGTGCTTCCCAGATTTTTCCACTAGAAATGGTGTGTTAACAGTTGCAAACAAAACAGAATTCAAAGATGCGATGGGACAATTGAGAAATGTAACAGATCTACGAGCAGCTGCCAAGTAAGCCATATCTTCTTTACATGTTTATTTTCTAAATTATGGAGTTACATACCTTTAAAGAACTGTTCAGTGTAAAAATAAAAACTGTGTAAATACATAGGCTGTGCAAAATAAAAAATGTTTCTAATATAGTCAGTTGGCCAAAAATGTAATGTATAAAGACTGGAGTGACTGAATGTCTGACATAATAGCCAGAACATTACTTCCTGCTTTTCAGCTCTCTTGGTTTCCAGGCAGTAACCAATCAGTGACTTGAGGGGGGCCACATGGGCCATAATTGTTGCTTTAGAATCTGAGCTGCATGTTAAAGATAATTTGCAAACTCACTGAACAGTTATGTCCCATGTGGCCTCGCTTCAAGTTGCTGACTAACTCAGAGTTAGAGAGCTGAAAAGCAGGAGTTTGCAGTTTTACACTGTTCCTTTAATATATGAATCACCTCAAAATTCAGGGCTGATTTGTGAAAGCTGCAGACCTATAATGTTATCCCACTCAATTTATCTGTAAACTGAATACATTAATCACATACTGTAATTCTCCCATTTGATACCCTTATGGTATTTTTTTCTATACAATATTCCACAAAGCTGCTATTTCTTTTGTCACATAGGCGCCTTTTCAGTAATAGATAGTAATTATGTCAAAAACAACCAAACTCCCCATCATTAACTATAAAGCTCCCTTCAAAAATGCCCCATGTTAGACTTTAACCCCTATATGTAATATAAGACACTAAGTTTGCCCGGGAGCAGTAATCCATAGCAATCAATAAGATGTTTGCATTTAAACAGGTTACCAGTAAATGCTATCTGCTGATTGCTATGAGTTACTGCCCCTGGGCAAATTTTGTGCCTTTTATTACATAATCCCATAAACTTTTTTCTAGAGCAGCTCCCTACCTGTGGCGTTACAATACAACAACAGGAGGTTTCAGATCTTCTCTTAAAACTCACCTCTTCCTTCAAGCCTGCAAACTATTTATCAGTGGCAGTTTAGTCACAAAATACTTACAATAACTAAATAACCCTTCATACATCACATCTTGCTAATCCGGTATCTCCTCACTAAGAGTCATGAACTTTATATTTCTCCAAAATAAAGTTTCCCTTACAGCTACATACTTTCTGTTAGTCTCACTTATCCTCATCTGTGTAGATTGTTGCAGACAGAGCAGTTATTACATCTACTAGTTTGTCTTAGCGTTGCCACCTTTTGCTAACTCCGGGCAGGGGGTGGGCCAACGATGTTGAGGAGCGTGTGTTGACATTCTAAAGGTGACATCAAGGGCAGGGCTATGACATGGTGATCGGCGATTGGCCAGCCCTTTTAAAATCTGGACTGTCTTGAGTCAAAACCGGACAGTTGGCAACTCTAGTTTGTCTGTG
This sequence comes from Xenopus laevis, assembly GCF_017654675.1. NCBI lineage: Eukaryota > Metazoa > Chordata > Amphibia > Anura > Pipidae > Xenopus > Xenopus laevis. The sequence goes on from NC_054377.1 coordinate 75,818,535, forward strand.
TATCCAATGTTATGTACCCTTGTGTACAGTGCTGTGGAAAATGTTACTTCTAAGAAGCTTCTAAGGAATGTCATGATATTGTTGTTAGGACCATTATAGATCCACCTCACAGTTTCAGTCAGCTGATGCTTGGTGCTTGTGATCTTTACATTATGGCGCAGTACAGTTTTATCACCTGCAGTGAGTAGTATGGTAGTGGCAGCTCTTCTGTAAAGATTGGCTTTGTGATACTGTCTGAAAAGTAATATGCTGCATTATGTATATTTTAAATTAATATTGAGTTTTAAAGTTACCTGAGATGCAACTGTCTTTTCTATTTTCTGCCATCTTCTTCAGTTAGCTCAGTCAATTAGAGTTTTTGCCTCTTAAAACAAGTCTTCCACCTCTTGTAAATAGTATCAAAACCGTAGGCATTATTTTATACAGCTTTTTACATGATAAAAAGGTCCTTAGATGTATGCATGACTCCCCATACTGGTTCAGGGTGCAATTATTTGAAAAATATTGTTATTTCCCCCCTGTCTGGATTGTGGGCTCTGTTAGCCTGCACCTCTGGTGGTGGAAAATTTTTATGTGATAGGTGCCCTTAAGAGAAATGCTATGTGTAGCATGTGACTTTCACAGGGACCCCATGTGTTGAAATCAGCACCCTAAAAAAAAACATGCGCTATTTGCATCGTAGTATGAAAGTGCTCACCTTATTAGAGGCCACCAAATATTTTATCTCTTACAGCAGTTTAAGACCATTATATGATATCAATAAATGTATTCCTATTTTATCTTTTGCTTTGGGCTTATGCTGTGTATTCACCTTTTCCTTTACTTTGACCACAACATTTATTTATATTTTTTTAGCCATGTAACTACCATTCAGCACGGAACTAAAAGGTTAAAACCAAATGTTTTTATTCTTATAAATTGCGTTCTTCTATGGCACCTGTTCAGCTGGAACAAAGCAATACTTAGAACAATTAATATGGCAAAATGTCAGGAGATATTATTATACATAATATGCTCTAGTGGAAGAAAATCATTAAATTCAACATGATAAATCATGTATAAAATAATATTTTGCATGGACATTTTCATGGTTTGAATAGATGGAACCAGATTAATTTAGCTTGCAAGAATGGCTTATAGCCATGTTTTTGTCCATTTTTTATGATAACCATAGCAGTTCTTTATGTCATAGTTTAGGGCACTTTAAGATTGCTGTGTTCTGCAGCTGAATATATAGGATTGCATGCAGCATGCCACTCCACAAATGATTGCTATATTTCATGTTGGAATAGTATTTCAGTTAGTATTTAACTTACAAGCTATTATATGATGCATTGCACCCTGCAGAGGAAATACATCAAGGACTAATGGTGCTCTGCAATGCACTGGCTTATCTGCATGGCTGTGCTGTTTAACCTTTCCGTGTGCCAGGGTATCCCAATGGCACTATGTTAGCTTAAAACGCTATGCAATAAAGAAAGCCAAAGCAAAATAATGTAAACTGTAATAGTAACCTATTGTACATCAAAGGAGTGGAGGAAGAAGTACTTGACATCTACTAACACTTCCATCTTTGTTTTTATGTCATCTTGGCCAAACTGCTTGAGCATCATGGTATGTCATAGTGGTCTGGATAATGCCAAAGAATCCACAGAACTTGGAACATGGTGCAAAATATCAGTACAGATTGTGTCACAATTACAATAATGAGTAAGGGCACCTTAAAGGACATGTAAAGCCTACATTTTTCTACCATCTATGTAAGTTGGGCATATCTTTCCCACCCAAGCCACAACATTTTCCTAAAACAAATAGCAGCTTTCCCCCGCCGGCCATTTTCCCTCTGACACATCATCAGCAACATTGGCATCTGCAAACTGGCCATGTATGCTGTAAAGTTCATGCAGTGCAAAATGCAGGTTTACATAGGCACAACATAAAAAAGTTCAGCTGGGGTTATGGTTAAGCTGAGCTCAGGAGAGGGGGTTAGGAAAAAAATAGGATCAGACAGCTAGAGTTTCTATGGGAACCAGCAATGCTATCTCTTCGTTGGCTGTTAGACTGGAAGGTGTGTTTAGTAATCTGAGCTTAGAAGAACTGAGCAAGATCATTAACCAACATCCAAAGCAAATTCCTGAGGGAGGGGCAGAGTGGTTTAGAGCTGGAGAAAGAATTAGGGCAGGGATAGGGAACCTGCGGCTCTAGAGCCGCATGCAGCTCTTCATCCTGCTTGCTGTGGCTCAGTCTTGCGGCTTTGCCTGTCAGGTCGTGTTTACAGCCCTTGCACCTGCTGGTGGCTTCTTGAGTGTGCGGTAAGCACACTCAAGAAGCCACCAGCAGGTGCGAGGGCTGTATAGATGTCACAGGAGTGACAGGTAAGACTGAGCCACAGCAAGATGATTCATCATGGTCCTTACCGCGGTCACACACCCAAGACAAGAGAGATGATCAGCATGGAGCTTCAGAAACAGAAGTCACATTAAACAGATGAGAACACTAGCATTTAATAGGGCTATTCAGTGTTTAATTTATTTCAAAGTAGCCCTGCATATACACAATGCACTTCTGTTTGTTGTATTCTGTTGTTGTAACAGTTAAAATTAAAAAAAGTTTATAAGCTGTGTTATGTTTTGCAGATCCTGACTATTTTTCTTTAGTGGGAGAGGGGCAAAATGGCTCTTTTGATAGCTGACCCCTGAATTAGGGGGATGCTGCAGCCTTACTGTAATCCTTTTAACAACCAGAGTGGCAGGTATCTAAAGATTTCAGAGAGTCTGTTCACTGATTGTTTTGTGTGGGGGGTTTACATGTCCTTTAAGACGTTAGACACAATTTAAGGAACTCACTGTTGGTTTCTATAACTGATTGTTGGAGCCCGGAGGCTGGAGCAATACTAATGTTGCCCTTTATATGTAAATAGAACAGATATTTAAACAGCATAAAAGGTTTAGATTTTTATCTTGTTTTATTTGATCCCAAATATATCTCTTTTTTAAGACAACTATTTTTCAGTAGACTTTTCATTGCATTTATAATTCGTTTGCCTATCTGAAATATTTTGGTTGCATAAGTTAGGATTTTTAAATTTCATGCATACTAGATAATGTAATGTGCTATTATGTCATATGTTTCTGAGAGTAGTAGCCAGAAATAACTAGTCTTTCTTTTGTATTTAACATATTGCATCCCTAAGGTTGCGCTGCTTGTACTGTACATTACTAATGAAAGGAACTTATGCCTTTGCAAGCTTTTAACTTGAGCAGCTTGAGACAGTTCTTGAATGTAAAGCAGTGCTGTTCACTGCAGTGAGGGTCCGGTGTTTTTCTCACTGCACACTCTTCTTTTTTAACGGAAGTGGTATCAATAGTGTACTTGATGCAAGATCATTTGGAATGAAGATTTTTGAGGACTATGCTAGTTCCTGGTACTGGATCTTGATGTAAGTATATTTTTCTTTTATCATTTTTCCTTTTAAACTTTAACTAAAGTAAAAGCAGGATATGTTGGTCTTAATTATTCACAGCTTGTGAAAGTTTAGGAAAATACAGGCTACAGACTGAGCTGTTTAATCCTGGATTGTTCCTCTTTAACATATGCACTGTGCACTTTTCTCTAAAGTTGCCTATGAAGTGTCATAAACATCCAATAATCTCATTTTCTTGAAGACCAGTTTAACTAGATTTCACATTCAACAATCTGATTTGTTGTATTCTTTTCTAAATTTACTTCTCACCAAACATTTTTTTTTCTGTTCCATCTTTCAGAGCTCTTTTTATTGCAATGGTTGTGAGCCTACTGTTCCTTATACTTCTGAGGTTTACTGCTGGAGTATTTTTTTGGATTTTCATAATTGGCGTTATTGGAGTTGTTGGATATGGTAAGTGTTTCCCAAAGAAAAACATGAGCCAACAAAACTTCGGAATTGTATAGTAACATCTAAGACCACTATATAACTCTACATACTACATAACAGAAGAAAGGCAGAGTGATGATCACCCTGGGTAGAATAAGAGATGAACGTACCATATGTCTGGCATATATTTATCCCCATATATTAATTACATCAAGGGAACTCACACATGATTCATGTTGCACATACCTTACCTTACTGTTGCTTAGTTCCATTTTTACCTTTTCCTGTAATCTGTAAATAATGAAAAAAAAAAAAAAATATATATATATATATATATACACGTATATACAGTATATGTGTATTAAACTATGAGTGTGTGATAGATAGTATGTTTCTTTTATGCCTTTTGGGAACAATTAAGGCTTGACAACTGTTTTCAGAAACAACACAAAACTTATACTGTACTGTCATCCCTATTAAATCTCGTGGCAATGTGGTATTATTATTGTTTTTAACTAGGGATGCACCAAATCCACAATTTTGGATTTGGCGAACCCCCGAATCCGAACCGAATCGCATATGCAAATTAGGGGTGGGAAGGGGAAACATTTTTGACTTCCTTGTTTTGTGACAAAAAGTCATGCGATTTCCCTCCCCTCTCCTAATTTGCATGTGCAAATTAGTATTCGGATTCGGTTCAACCGGGCAGAAGAATTCGGCCGAATCGGAATCCTGCTGAAAAAGGCAGAATCCTGGCAGAATCCCGAACTGTCTCCTGACTGGATTCAATGCATCCCTATTTTTATCCAAAGATCATCTGTTGGTCCATGTGAAGTTTAAAAATAATCTGTGTATAATCTGTTCTTTAAAGGGAAATTTCACCTAAAATGAACTTGGTAAATGGAAGTAATCTAAGCAACTTTGCCTTTTTTTTTTCTTTTAAATAATTTGTAGTAATCATTCTCTGTCATTATTTCCAGGCATCTGGCACTGCTTTTGGGAATATGACAGCTTGAAAGGCGTTCCTGGAGCTGATTTAACAATATATGACATTGGTTTACAGACGGATTTTAGGGTTTACTTGCAACTGAGACAGACATGGTTAGCGTTCAGTAAGTGTTCTGTTCATTATATCATTTTAATTTAGTACACTTTTTAATAGAAATTATGAAATGCTCTATAATTACTTAATGGCACTACTCCTTGTAATTTAAATGTGAGTTTTTCATCCAGGAAACTTCATGTATTTTGACCCCTTGATGCTTATATAAGTCATTACAGAGTGGTTCTTCTAAACAGAATCCAAAATTTCAAATACAGGCATGGGATCTGTTATCTGGAAACCCATTATCCAGAAAATTCCGAATCATGCGAAGGCAATCTCTCGTAGACTCCATTTTAATATTCTAAAATTATTTCCCTTTTCTCTGTTATAATAAAACAGTACCTTGTACTTGATCCCAACTACAGTATAACTAATCATTATTAAAGTAAAAACAATCCTATTGGATTTATTTAATGATTTTGCCACTATACTATAGATATAATAGAAGTCATGTTCTTTATAAATAGATGAAGCTTGGATGTTGACTAGGATAATGTGACCTGGGTGAATAAAGGTTAAGAACTGCAGCAAAAAAACTAGACAAAGGATTCTTTAGTGTAAATTCAGGTTAATAAATTCTGTAAGGTATATTTGAGTATAGTATTATTGCAACCTACTGAGTATTTCAGTGCTAAAATATAAGATCTTATTGCGATTTTAACTGATTTGTTGATTTTTTACAGTGATACTGCTCTGTATAGTTGAAGTTGTCATCATACTGATGCTGATCTTCCTGCGAAACAGAATCCGAATAGCAATTGCCCTTTTGCAAGAAGGTAGCAGGTAAATAATATAATATATAATAAAATATTGGAATGTTAATAAATAAGATGTTTGTACAGTTAAAGGACAAGTTTCTGACAAGTTTGTTTGTACTACTTACACCATGAATGTAAAATGAAAAGGCAGTATCTTGTAATCTTCCACATTATCCTGCAAACAATATCCACATGATCTTACCAATAGGTATGATTACTCTCTGCACACTAGAAAAACAATCATTGGTGTCCTTAATTAGTTTGTATCTTTTTATGCTGAGCTAACTTACCATGTCCTGACTCCTGATTTAAAATGGTAGCAATCAAAAAATATGAGATTGGCATTTCAGAAAGGTTAATGCACTGAAGTAGTTTACTATTAGTTAAATTATATTTTATTGTAAAATAGGGCACCTTCATGCCTTAGAGAAGCTTAGCAAAAACAAACCATTTATCCTTTTTCCAGACATAGCCTTGGAGACCAATGGTTTATCACTGAACAGTAACTGAAAAACAAAGAACCCACTTATAAATACAATATTAAGTTTAAGACACGACCCTTTAACTTGTACAGAGTTTTCTGTATGGATAGTATGTATTCATTCAACTTTGTGAAATGTCAGATATGTTATTGGGCTTGCTTTTAATAATAAAAATCGAAAAGCAGACGGCACTTCTGAAAATGGGGTTTATTGGAGTTCCTGCTGGAAAGACCTAACGCGTTTTGGGAGTTATCCCTTAGTCATAGGTTACCTATGACTAAGGGATAACTCCCGAAACGCGTTAGGTCTTTCCAGCAGGAACTCCAATAAACCCCATTTTCAGAAGTGCCGTCTGCTTTTCGATTTTTGTTGTGTGTACAGTGGGGACACTGTCTGACTGAGCACCTGTCCTGAGGGGAGAGCGGTGAGCTGTTTGCGGTCCTTTTTTTGCTCTTTTGCTTTTAATAATACTGTATTATATATCTTGTTTCATCCACAGAGCAATCGGATATATCATGTCAACGCTGTTCTATCCGATCATTACCTTCATTCTAATATCGATTTGCATTTCCTATTGGGCTGTCACTGCAGTGTATCCTTCCTGTCAGATAATATATTTTTTTGTTTATTTATAAGCACATTTGTGTATATACTGTACAAATACTGGTTGATGTAATCATCAGCCAAACAGATTTTATGAATGTTAGTTGTATAGGTTTCCTGGCAAATGTAATTGTAATTTAGTGACAGGTTGATTCCTGCCAATACATAATTTAATTTGGTCCTATACATTGTTAACAACATGTTTGGCCTACTTTACATGTGAATTTGTTTGAGGTGCAGTACATACACTTACCTTGTAAATGCTTAAAGCTCCTGTCAATAACAATATTGTCTTAAATTAAAACAGGAAATTCTTGATCAAAGCTCATCCGATCCAGAGCATCTACATTGGGTACATCTGGGTTGGTAAAAACAAAGTAGTGGATAAAACAAGAGAATGCTTGACTCCTTAATGTAGATGTCATAAGATTCATGGCTACCTCAGGTGAAGCTGTATATAAAGTGATGGCCAATAAAACTTTGTGCAAATATGCAGATATTACTTGTATTCCTGAAGTAAGTACAATTTAAAAACAGCTTTAAATAAACATGTTTTAAATGGATTCTTAATTTAGCAAGGCATTTGTTCACAGTAGGTGCCAGAGGAGGAATGCTATGGTTTATGCTGATGCAGCTGTGCCTTTCAATGTATAGCATTAAAGGAATAGGAAAACCAAAAAAATGTCATTAAAATATAATGTACTGTTTTCCTGCACTGGTAAAATGTGTGTGTTTGCTTCAGAAACTCTACTATATTTTATATAAACAACCTTCTCAAGGCTCGGGTTACATTGTGGATAACAGATGCACTCTATAGAATACCATTGTATTCTATTACAGAGCTTATCTGTTATCTTCTGAGTAACCTGTGCATTTTCTCCTGTTTCAGCCTAAATGGCACTCCCCCATAGCTACATAGCAGCCTATTTCTATAAAGTATAGTAGTGATTCTAAAACAAACACATAACTTTTTTGCATGGCAATAGTACATTTTATTTTATTTACTTTAAAATGCTTTTATTTTTTGGTGTTACTGTTCCTTTAACATCTAGCTATCTGAAGTTTGCCTATAGGTGCAAAAGATTATTTTAACTTTGAGACCAAACAAGCCCTGCTAAAGGGTATAATATAGCATTCCCTTATAAGTCCAGATAAAAGAATCCACATTTGTAGATACGAATAGAAATGTGATGTAAACAGATTTATTTGTGAATTTAGTATAGTTTAGTAAAATTGTCAAATATGGGAAATGTGATGCAGTTTAAGAAACCAAGATAGACACAACACAACAGCTTTAGACACAACTGAGCTGTACTACTGTGCCCAATGGGAAGCTGTGATATATGCATACAACATATGGATGCTATACTTAGCATCCTTCTTTTGTGTTAAATGCATTAAATATTTTATTCATTGTTATAACATGAAAATAGACTGAATAACCTTCACAGAAACAATGTGGGGCAGGTATGCAATATATTGGTGAAAAGCAAAAAAAGTCAAATCGGCGCTGTATTCAAGGTATGTGTTTGATTGCAGCTCGCACCAAACATGTCCACCTTGCAGGACAATCACATAGGCTTGAAAATATATTCTGTGGGGAAGCGCAAACACTAAAACTCCTGCTGTAGAATATCCAGATACATATGTGCTCAGTAAAAAGTGCAAAAACAAATACACCGTTTCAGTATGGTAACCCCACTAATAAAGGTAATAAGAAACCTCTCTGGAGACAATACCTACTCACCAGCTTTAAGAGATATATAGGCCAAACACAGTTAGTTCAATCTTGATAAAACAAAGATAGGAACGCCATATAGTAAAGTATATCTTTTTAATTGTTGATAAAAGAGCCTCCAACTGAGTATACTCGTAGATTTGAAAATAAAACAGCATTGAATGTCCACGATATTAATTCCTATACGAGTTTCACGTGGTGCGCCTTGCTTCCTCAGGAGGATATGCCATATATTGATACTTGGATGAGGAAGGGTTAATGAAAAAATATGGTAACATGCTTTTGAAATACCTGTACCTTAGAAATTTCAGTTAGGAAGGGAAATATATTTGTATAGCAGCAGAGAAAAGCAAAGGCATCTGATGTAACATGTAAAAACATTTTGGATAGGATGGGTCATGCTTCTTTTTAGACTAGATATAATCAAGACTGTTATACACAGTTTTGTAAAAGTTTGCAATAATCTACTGTACATGTAAGTTAACCTGAATTGTATTTCTACTATTTACTCTTTTCTGTTTTTCAGACCTTCAATACCACCAATGTGACTAAAGTCTGCCCAGGGGCCCAGTGCACTTTTGCATTTTATGGCGGGGAAAGCTTCTACCATCAATACATACTGATCTTTCAGCTCTGTAATGTTTTTGTATTTTTATGGCTCGTAAACTTTTCCATAGCATTGGGTCAATGTACCCTTGCTGGTGCCTTTGCCTCTTATTATTGGGCTTTCAAAAAGCCTGCAGATATTCCAGCATGCCCTCTCTTTTCTTCATTTGGAAGAGCAATAAGGTGAGACAAATAGAAGTTCCTCTGGTGCAAAGAGCTGTGTTTTTAATGCATTATTGTGCTTTATGTTTTGGAAATGTGCTGTCCTGAAACAATTATTTTCATCAATGATCTGGTTTGATGTGCCTTTTATGTCTTAACACGCAGAGTATATTTACATATATTAAGATAGTAATTATATTGCTAAGAAGACACAAACCCATCAAATTCACCCTTTCTGGGAGACAATGCCACAGATGCATGAAATCTTAATTCAAATCATAATGATAAGTGTTTATAGGCGTAGTTGCATCTTGTTAGGTGAGATAGTCAGGCGCTGAGTTCATAGAGCTGAACTGAGAGTTATGGTTCTGTAGTGTAGGTGGCTACACAGGAGATTTTAGTGAGAAAAGTGGGAAAGTTGTAGCAATCACAATGCTGTTAGCTATCAGTTGCTAATATTGTATTGTCAGAAAGTAATGGAAAAGGAGCCAATTTATTAACATTCTTTTTTTCACGATTCAACATTTTTAGCACTAAAAATCTTGCCTGTGAAGAATGGTTTCACAATATAATGTTTTTGATATTTATTAAGTATAAAAACCAGGAAAAACTCTAATGTAAAACTACATCATCTAAAAGCTGTTGAGGTCATGCAGAAGTCAAAGGGAGCTGTCATTAGTAAAATATTTAGTTACTTCAAGGTTTTAGTATTTTTTTTTTTTTACTTGTAAATGCATGAACAATTTGGAGTAAATGAGTATTTCAAAGTTTTCAGATTTCTTCCTCGCTTTTATAAATCCATGCTTTTTATATCTTTGGATCTTATAATATATTAATAAAAGTAGACGTTTGTTGGGGGTTTTTTAAAATGGGAGTTTAGTCTAAGATGGAAAAACCTTTATAATAACCCAAAGTTTGTTAAATAGGCATCAAAGGGGGAAATGTAATAAAAGTGAAAAAAAAAGAGAAAAGAATTCACACAAATAAAAATTTGTAATTCCTCCTTAGACTGTTATTGCAATGGGAATATTAATTGCACATTGCACACTTCAAGAAATGATTGAAGGTATTCTAAACTTTTGGAGCAAACATAAAAACCTTTTCAGTAAGAAGTTTTATCACATTCACTGAGCACTGGTGCAAACTATACAATTTACAATTGCTAAACAGTCTCATGGTTCACAAAAGCTATATTGAATATGTGCTAAGAAAGATTTGTTCGCACAAAGGCAAACATTTTTGCATTGTGAATTGTTTTTCCGTTGCAGACTTTTATTGCATTCCCCCATAAGTGTTGAAAATCTGCTGTAATTCTGTGATTTTTTTCCCATGGACCTTTGTGACTTTGTCCTTACTGTTTATAGTGAGTGTTGTGTTTAAATTCGGACACGCAACCTTATTTGTCAGCTTTTCTGTAACAGATACCACACAGGATCCCTGGCACTTGGGTCTCTCATCCTTGCGCTTGTTCAGTTAATCCGAATCATTTTAGAGTATTTGGATCACAAACTCAAAGGTAAAATATGAGGCACAATGCTTTCTGAGTTAGATTATTGTATACAGCTATGCGTTTTGAAATCCATGAAGACAAGAGTTATATCAGTCAAATCTCCAAAATGTTTGTTGTCCCAAAAGAAGGGTGAAACGGAGTTGTAACCATCAAGCTTGTTTTAATAGTCTGGTGACAGTAAATTTATATAGTTGATGCCAACTGTTAGATAATCATATGTTTTGCAATTTGGTTGAACTTTGAGAATTTGCAAAGATATTTAGGGGGTTATTTTCTAAACTTAAAATTTTTGTCATCTGGCATTTTGGGGCAAAAACTTGAATTTTTTTGAAGATTTATTTTACCCCGATGCTGCCTAAAGTCACAATCCGAAAATCTACCATATCAGACTTTTCAAGGTCATGTATAAGCCAATAGGAGATGTCCCTATTCCAATTTGAAGATATTGAGGTTTGTGCTGGAATTAGTTTAATAATCTGAAAAATTCGGGTTTTCAACCAAAACCCCCCAAAAAATCAAGCAATTCAGGAGAAAAGTCTGAAAAAAATCTACGGTGCAGGTTTTTTGGTTGGTTTTATCATTTTTTTTTCAGATCCAATTTATTCTAGTTATTTTAATGATAAATAAGGCAAAATAAGGGATGGGATTTTGGTCGAGCTTTTTTTATTGAAACAATGAGATAAAATCGGATTTTAGTAAATAACCTCCTTAATATGGATATATTTGGGACACAGTTCTGTACTACTAAATGTATAAATTATTAGGGATGCACCAAATCCAGGATTCGGTTCGGGATTCGGCCAGGATTTGGCCTTTTTCAGCAGGATTCGGGTTCGGCAGAATCCTTCTTCCTAGCCGAACCGAATCCTAATTTGCATATGCAAATTAGGGACGGGGAGGGAAATTGCGTGACTTTTTGTCAGAAAACAAGGAAGTAACAAATGTTTTCCCCTTCCCACCCCTAATTTGCATATGCAAATTAGGGTTCTGATTCGGTTTGGTATTCGGCCGAATATTTTGTGAAGGATTCGGGGGTTCCGCCGAATCCAAAGTAGTGGATTCGGTGCATCTCTGGATTACACATCAGGAAGGTCCCATTTCTTTTCATTAAATGGTGAGGAATAGGCTGAGTACCTTATTAAAAAGTATCCCACCTGATTTTTTTGTACCACAGTGACTTACTCCACTGATATGTTTTACATTACATTTTTGTTTCTGCTCAGCTTCTCAGAACTCCTTTGCTAAGTTCTTACTATGCTGCTTGAAATGCTGTTTCTGGTGTCTGGAAAAATTCATTAAGTTTATGAACAGAAATGCATATATAATGGTGCGTATAGATTTCCCTCAGTACTCTCTATGTATTAAACCGCATTTCTATGTCATCTGTCCTACTTATTTTTGGCTATATTTTTCTTACAGATTGCTATATATGGCAAGAACTTCTGTACTTCAGCTAAAGATGCATTTTTTCTACTTATGAGAAATGTTATAAGGTAAGTAAAAAAATAACAGCAAGTAAGTATTTATACAAAAAAACATCCTTGCTCTATCTTTGCACATATAAAATTATTCATACCTAATGCAAAATGGCTTAATGCAGCTACAATTGCAGTGAAACCTGTTCTTCATGGGATCATCCCCATTATACCTTTCTGCAGTATACAGGGGGAATTGCTGGTGAGTCCCAGTGGCTGTGTCAACTTTCATTTGGTGTGATGTCCTCTGATAGGGAACCAGTTAAGCATACACAGCACAGCCTACAGCCTACAACAGCAGAATTATAAAACATATGATTTCTCCCCATAGTACAATAATGTTACCTGCAGTTAATTCATGAATACAATGTTTGACTGGCTTATTTACTGTATATGCAATGCTGAATATTCAGGAAAATATGTAATAGTCTTTCTTATATCTCTTTTCTCTTGTGTATTTTCAGAGTTGCTGTATTGGACAAAGTAACAGATTTCCTATTATTTCTTGGGAAAGTGTTTGTGACTGGCTCTGTTGGTAAGAGAACATTGATGTATACCCTTTAATGTGGTGTGAGAAACAATTTGCATGGCATTATGGTTACAGTTTGAGTTGCTTACACACACTCTTATGCATATGATGCATTTCATTTACTGAGATATGTATCTGTGTTTAAACTAGGGATGCACCGAATCCAGGATTCGGTTCGGTATTTGGCCAGGATTCGTCCATTTTCAGCAGGATTCAGATTCAACCAAATCCTTGAGCCTGGCCGAACCGAATCCAAATCCTTAAAATCATGTGACTTTTCGTCACAAAACAAGGAAGTAAAAATTTTTATAGCCGTACTTGGTTCTCAACACTATTTTTCCCTCCCCCTCACTGATTTGCATATGCAAATTAGGATTCGGTATTCGGCCGAATCCTTCATGGAGGATTCAGGGGTTCGGCCGAATACAAAAAAGTGGATTTGGTGCATCCCTAGTTTAAACTTGGTCTGCTTAGTAATTTAGCAAAGTCTTTAGCATAATATATTTTGTATATTATGGTCCAAATTTAATTCTATGTCCTAACTGAATTCCAGATTTTCCCTTAGGGGTAGATTTATTAAAATGTGAGATCAGAGCTCCCCAATTTATATTCATTCCTATGGGACCTATTAATAAATAGATTTGTAAAAATCCCAAAGAAATGGATACAAAGAGAGTGCTTCATAAAACGTGTTTTTTCTCATTGAATTGAATCTGGCCCTAAGTCTTGAAAGTGCATAGACCACTAACCATCATTGCACATAAAGGCAGTCTGTGATAGATTTATCAGAGGTCAAAAAATTCTCTTTTTTAATACTCTTCCCTGCCATGACCTTGCTTTAGATAACAGTGTGAGGCAACTTATGTGTGGAAACTTGAATCAGATTCTGGTTTTCAAATCAGAAACTGAGCTCATCCAATGTATAGAGTGAATTACACTCTCTGCAGTAGTAATGTATCCCCCAATCCACAGTGAGACTGAAGATCTGCTAAGGGGGGTTGCATTGGAAAGAAGGCTTGTTTAGAGTATCCTGTGCAGAACCAATTTTTGAGACCCAGACCCGACCCGCAGCCTGCCACCCAAACTGTAACCCTCATATTTACCCACTTGGATCTGCTGCCCAACCCCGGTCCGCAACTATCTTATCCACAACCAGATACGCATCCCCCAAACCAACATTAAACAGGAAGTGCTGTTACTGCAAACTGGAAGTGACATCACCAGAAAATTTTAAAAGGAGTAAAATATAGACAATATAACATAAGATAAGAAATATAGATGAGACCCACAACCTGATCCGCAACTCATAGCTCATGACCGTAGCCCTGCATCTTTACCCGCACCCAAAAATCCCACCCTCATCCCGCAGGGTATTTTTTGCGGGAACTTGACCCACTGCAGGTCTCTACTTTAGGGTGATGCGGGCTGCAGAATTGCCCCTGCTTGTCATCTCTTTCTAGAATTTTCAAGTGAGGAGACATGAAAAGAAATTTTAGATTAGTGCTGGTTTCACATAGCTTTGCATTTCACATTGCACTTTGACATTTTCTCACAACTGGAAAAAATATTCATGATTCTTTGCTTCAGTGGACTGAAAAAAGTAGAGCAGGCACACAAGTTTTGGTCCATACGATGTCTTATGTCTGCTTAAAATGACAAAACACTTGGTGAAAGAATTGGTGAAGCAAGAAAATACTTTGCTAAAATGTATTGGGGGGAAAAGTTGTGAAAAGCTTTCATAATGTGAAAAAATGTAACCTGCTGGAAAAATACAAACATTTAACTGGAAACACAATTGAACCTTTGATAAATATGCTCCTAATATTTATTATATTTGTGCGAAACAAAAAGTAGTGTCAAGCCCTGCTATGTTTAACGTTGCATCTCTTGATTGCATAGGTGTGCTTGCTTTCTTCTTCTTCACAAGAAAAATCCCAGTGCTTACAGATGAAGCTCCAGCTTTAAATTACTATTGGGTACCTCTTTTGGTAAGTTTATCTTTAAGATGTGCTCGAATGTTTTATATGACAAAGGATTCTGTGTTGTACAATGGTAGCAGGTATGTAAAGATATATATGGAACACAGAATTTTGGGTAAAACCATCAAGACACTGTAACAACAGTCAGACCTAGTGGATACTTTAATACTGGTTCAATATCAAATAGTCCTTATAGTGGTCTTCCGTGTGTTCAGTGCTTCTCAACGAGCCGCAGTCCCCGTGCCAGATTGCAAAAGATTCCAAGTAAATCAAAAATAGCCGGAGAGCACACCTTTATGTTTTAAAAGGTTTTCATTTTTATTTCGCAGACAATCCTGCACAACATGTTTCGGCTACAACAGCCTTCATCAGGTTGCACCTGATGAAGGCTGTTGTAGCCGAAACATGTTGTGCACCTGATGAAGGCTGTTGTAGCCGAAACATGTTGTGCAGGATTGTCTGTGAAATAAAAATGAAAACCTTTTAAAACATAAAGGTGTGCTCTCCGGCTATTTTTGATTTACTTGATACCTTAATACTGCACAGCAGGGACCCCTTTGCCTTTTGTTGATTATGCTGTGCCTACATGGGCAAAATGTCTAGTTATTAATTTACTAATAACTTCATTCCCATTAGAAGAAAGGAGGTTCCGTCTAAATATTTGGAAGGGTTTTTTTACAGTGAGAGTTGTGAAGATGTGGAATTATCTCCCTGAATCAGTTGTACGGGCTGATACATTACATAACTTTAAGAAGAGGTTGGATGGCTTTTTAGCAAGTGAGTGAATACAGGGTTATGGAAGATAGCTCATTTTGTAGTCAGGAAGTAAATTTTCCCCCCTCTAAGGCAAATTGGAGAGGCTTCAAATGGAGTTTTTTGCCTTCCTCTGGATCAACTGGCAGTTAGGCAGGTTAAAAAAAGATATAAAAGGTTGAACTTGATGGACGTGTGTCTTTTTTCAACCTAACTTACTATGTAACTATGTTACTAAGTGACTAACAGGGTTCGCATGTCTATGTAGATTCTGTAAGATAGCAATAGCCCCAGTAATTCCAGAGTTTGTGTCCGAGTAGCTAGTAGCACAGATGTCTACTTTTATCTTTAGGAAAAAACACAGGCTTGATATGCAAGGCTTTCTGTCCAGGAAACACTATTGCACTACCCCATATGGCTGCCCCATGCCTAGAATGTAATGAATTGGGGAATGCCACACCAAGTGCATACCCTGAGCTCTAGCCCAAATGATAGTTATACTGGGAAATAGAGGTGATGTGACTTTGTAAGCATGTGAAAGACATCTTGATACCTCACCCAGTGCTTATACCTCTACTGGCCTATAATTACCTGATTGAACATCATTGAACATCATTTCATATATACAAATATGTTTGTAGATGATATTGGCAGATGATTCTGGCCACATTCACTGTTTATAAGGATAATTAAATATTTGGAGCAACAGTTTCACATAGGCCAAGGCAATATTCAAAGGTTTGGGGCATCAAGCAGTTTGTTTTGAACGTGTAGAAGGAGATTGCGATGTACTTATATTCTGACTTACAGTATTTTCTTGAGGCTGGAGTCACTATGGGGGCCTATTTATTTATGTTTGTTTTTTCTGGTTGTATGTAGTTGTATGATTGGAATTTTTGTTTGATTTAGTCAAGACTTTTCCCGCACTGACTTTTTGAGCTGATTATTTGATACATTTGTTAAATTGGTTGATGGGAGTTAGGTCCACTTTGTTTAAATAAAAAAATGGATAAATTCGAGTTTTATTAAATACCCCCTACATTTGTTATTCTGTTACTTCTTCAGCAGTTAGATTGTGTTCATATTAGACTATGGTAAATTGTCTTCTGATATCAAAGGGAAGAGACTGGGATGTGAAAACTCACTTCTGCATTCTATACAATCTTTTCTTGATTCTATTTGTCTTATTTATTGGGGACTTGAAGGTTATGAGGGTAGAAAATTGTTTTAGGAGGTTTTTCTACTGACTGTCCAACCTAGCAATTTCATGGTGGCCATGTGTTTTGTTTATACATGTATAACTGGTATAACATGTTATTCTGGCTAACTGGCCAGTAGACTCATATCATTGAGATTATTTAACTGTATTCCTAAAAACAAATTATTCTCAGTGATTATTTGTAGCTCACTATAGAACCAAAGTTCTGAGATTGAAGTTATAGACATATAGGCAATTCAGCACGGAGCACTGTAAAGGAAGGCCAACAACCACACTGATGATATGGGCAGATTCATGGCAACTTCTCCATTAATTTCACTATTAGTCTTATACTCCTTGCCAATTGCTGTCAGATTGAGCAGCGCTACATGGCTTCATCCCAGTAAATTGGCTGTAACTAGTGGCTTTTTTACACTTATGGGATGTTTAATCTCAAAATGGTTTCTTGCCGTTATAGTAGGTGTCCTGCAACAACAACCTCCATCTTCTAATAGAGCTGGTCTTTACTAGGGATTGATGGATTCAAAACATCTAGGATTTATGTAAAAATTATGACTCCAAGTAAAGATACTTGTGGCAACAGTGTGACATGAATTGATGGATCAACTCATGTGAAAAAAATACAAAAACATATTAAAATGTTCCACTAACACTTTGGCAACAATTATAAAGTGTTTGTGTCTGATTTCTGCATTAATCAAGTAAAATATTGCATTTCAGGGCTCGTTTTTAAAGAACAAGGAACATATGTGGGCAGATTTATTTAGGTTCGAGTAATGTTTGCACAAAAAAATCGAGTTTCCAAAGGTTTTTTGGTTAAAAAATCAAATTTTCTGGTAAAAAATATTTGGAGATTTATTATACCCTTACCGAGAAAAATAGCTTGAATCTGAAAATACACGATCTAAAACTTGTTGAGGTCATGTAGGAGTCAATGGCAGAGTTTCCCATATCCATATGAAGATGTTAATAGCTTTCATGATGTTCGAGTTTTTTTCAGAGGGTGTTGCCAGAAAACTCAATCAATTTGAGCAATTCGAATTTTTTCCTGCTGAAAACTCGATTAATTTAAGTTTTCGGGTTGTTAACCCCGAACTCTCTGATTCTAGTTTTTTTCTATTCGGAAATTCTAAAATTAGACCTATGATAAACTATTGCGGGATCAAGCTAAGAGTATAATCTATATCAAAAATGTCTTTGCTAAGAGGGAATTCTTCTGTTCACCACAAGATGGCGTGTGTGTTGACTATTTTTAATTGACAATTTCAGATTTCATAACCCTACCTCTCTGCTTTTAAAAAACAATTGTACTAGTAATTTAGTCACTCTGCTTAGTTCAATTGCTCCCACCTTCTTAGTTCTACTAGTCATTGGTTTATAGATGTGTGTTCTGGGTATGTTGTAATAATTATCATTTTAGATATTTTATAATATATATATATATAAATATATATATATATAAATCAATAAAGATCAGCACTCACTAGTGAACAAAGTGTTTATTGTCAACACAGCATCATATCCGAGGTTTTGGTCCCACTTGGGGACCTTTCTCATCCTTGATTTCTATTATACACATTGATCTTGCACCTCTGCAACATGAAGGTTTGAGTGCGGACACCTGGAGCAATTTCTGTGTGTGTGTGTGTATATATATATATATATATATATATATATATATATATATATATATATATATATATATATATATATATATATATATATATATATAATTTTTATTTATTTATTTATTAAAAAAAAAATCACAGCCTTTTTCCTCCATCATTCCCTCTGCTACCTAGTTGTGGTGCAGTCTGGCAGCCTTTCTTCCGTGACTGCAGATTTTGAACATGCAGCTGTCACATAGGGCTGGAGGCCAGTGCAAACATCTGACTGTGTAAACAATTTCCTACCCAATAGACTGCAGGTTAAAGACCTACCTGAGTTTAATCAGGTCGAACTGCAACATGCCTGGACCCACACCTGCATTTTTATCCAATGCTACTCAATCCAGCCCACATCTGCTTTACTCACAACCAGTCCTGCTACCCACTGGGCACCATAACACAGTCCTGCTAACTGCTGGGCACCATAAAACTGGGAGTAACATTATCATAGACCACAACTGATGTCATCATTAACTGGAAATGAGAGAGTGGGGTAAGGTGGTAGGTGAAGTAGAGAAGCATTCTTTGACATTCTTTGCCACCCATTTGCAATTGGCCAACAAGTACTGGACGTGATGCAGCACTCTACTGCAGGTTTTTACTTCATATATGGACACAGGCATTTGTTAATAATTTGCAAGATAGGTCCACTATGTCTACATACGCTTATAAAACAGATAATGCTCCTTTATACAGAGCACAAGATTATACCTCATACTGTACGTAAACTTACAGGTGAACATTGGCTTCACAGATTAGAATTAAACCATTAGCATGTTGGATCAACCAAAATGTTTAATTGAATCACAGATATACTTATGTCTGCAGAAGGACAAAAGCAAAACGTGTTTCTGACATTACATAGTAGTGAAAATCATTTGATAATATCCTTTCATTTTACATCTCTTTCATTGCAGACCGTGATCATTGGGTCCTACTTGATTGCACACGGATTCTTCAGTGTCTATGCAATGTGTGTTGACACCCTTTTCCTGTGTTTTTGTAAGTATGTTTTTATTGGGATAGCTCATGCATAATCTTTTTAAATATATAATTAATATTTTTAGCATACAAATACTTCCTTAAAGCTTCTCATTGGCATAGATATAATGCAGGCAGTTAGCCTCTATCTTTAGAAGTTTATGTTGAAGATATGGTCTTGACAATATTTTCTGTGGTCAGTGTATATCTTTATTCCAGTTATTAAAGAAATTTGGGTAAAGTTGGCTGTAGGAAGGCACCTTTTTAAAATTGAATAAGCAAAAGGAAAAGGGATACAAAGGAGATTGGAAAAGTGTATGACCAAAGGAAAAGTTTTATGAAAACGCAGAAAATATAGGGGCAGTAGTGATGTGCTGGTCGACCCGAAGCGGGCGGGTTCGGGTCGACAAAGTTTGTGGGCCACGACCTCCTAGTGCCCCACTCCCACTGGACTTGCTCCTTTTTCTATACTTGCATGCTGGTGTGCCCCGCCCCTTCCTTGACATAACAGCGGGCGGCAGATAAGTAGGAGCTCACTTTGGGTTAGGGTTGGGTGTGGGTCACCTTAGGGTCTGGTGTGGGTTTAGGTTTTCTCAACCCACACATCACTAAAGGGCAGCATACAGGAGAGGGGATGATTATAAGGACAGTTGATAGGTGGGGGTAAATCAGAAGAAATGGTGTAAAGGGGACTCATGCCAGAGTCTGAACCAGTTGCATCTGTGCCTGTGACAGACAGAAAAGCATAACTTTGGTGGTCCTGATATTCACCAATGCCCTCTTGGGGCCCTGTGCATTCTAACTGAGAATGTTAGAATGAGAACGGCATGAGTGAGAACGGCATGTGTGAGTGCTGTGCTTAAGAGAAGAATACAGAAGAGAAGAGGGTAAGAGGAAAGTGAAGAATCAAGAGGATAAGAGAAGGAAGACAGAAATGTAAATGTAGCATGGAAAGGAAAAAATGGAAGAGGGAAAGAAAAAAAGGTATAAAGTAAATGAAAGCTGAACACGCTGACCTGGTAAGAAGAATAGAAGGGAAAGGGAGATATGATATATGAAATTGTGCAGAGAACAAAAAAAGAAAGAATGGAGGATGGTGTGCTATACATTGTAGTTTTCTTATGTTTTTCTGACCACAGTGGGGTCCTCCTGGGTCTCCTAACATAGCAACATAGTTAATTTGAATGGGAAAAAAAGGAGTCTAAAAGCACAGCCTTCCAAAAAACCTCCAGTAAATATTATATTATGTATATATGTATATATATGTATATATATATATATATATATATATATATATATATATATATATATATATATATATATATATATATATATATTGGTTCATTTGCAAAATTTGATTTTTGTGTGGAATAAGATTTAGTAATTTTTTACCAGCAATCCTAAAATGATCCTCTGCAAAAAGAAAAATACATAGGTGGATATCTTTTATTATTTTTAACTATTTTCCAGCACAGCTGGTACAAGTTAATATTGTGGGCCACAACTGTATCAGGCCTCCAAAAAGTGAAATTGTAGATAATTAGCCTATGGTATCTTGGAAAACTTTGGATGGTACTACACTGAGCTATAAGTACATGCATACTTCACTTACCTACATCCCAATAAATCTGTTAACTGTGTAAAATTACACAAATTGCATTTTCGTGGCTTTTACACTTGGTAAAAGGGATTTATGCTGTGCTGATTTTATGCTGGCTTTAACCCTGATGCACTTTGTGACTGTATTGCGTTCAAAATTACTTCTACATTCTCTTCAAACATAGATTTATTCAGAGCCTTTATTTTCCTTTCATATATGACATGCATTGTAGAAGCAGCAGGCGGAAAAGCTTTACATTTTCACGACTTTTTTTTTTTAGCAGTTATTTAAATTCCTATGCCACATAAGGTCGGCCCTTTCTTCTGAATCTGAATGCTTTTATATGTCGGTTTGACAACGTTCTCCTCAAGTCTTTGGAATTAATATTTTATATCCCTAAACTACTACCTTATTCAACAGTTCTTTTGTGCTATAAATACATTGCCTTATGCAAGGTAGTAGTTAGCTGGACTGTGTAAAAATGTCCTTGGCTTTTGCTCTGCTTCTTTTCTGAATTTTCAACCTTTAGATTCTCATTCTGTAAATATAACACATGTACCTACTGTTAAAATCGTTATTAGGGGTAAAATCTGAATATGGAACCCTGTGCCAGTGCAATATGTTCTTGATATGAAAAGCTCATGTTGATTCACCTGCTCTCTGTTCTGTCTCCATTTCCTACTTGCTCCCAATCCCCTACTGCTTGCTCCTGCACTATTGCATCTTCAGGCGAAGATCTGGAAAGGAATAATGGCTCTTCTTCGAAACCTTACTACATGTCACCTAACCTGCATAGGATTCTGGGAAAAAAGGAAATAAGCTCAAAGAAGGCAAAGCGTTAATTGATCTTGCACTCTTAACAAAAAAAAAAAAAAAGCACTTTTTTAACACAATAACTAAAAACCATAGGAGGGTAAATGAAGGTTGGACAGAAGTTATTGATTTCATGCTTAAACCGTTCAATCTGAACCTATGGATTCATCAAAGCAGAAAGTTTATATCATGTGAATCAGTGTTACGTTTTTAGTGCCTCTTAACACAAAGCTCTCAATGTATAAAGGATTTTCCTAAAATGCTTTTAGGCTTTTAATATTTTTATAAAGCTGGTTTCTATATAAGGGAACAGCATTTTTTTAAACTAAATGTTTTTCTTTTTCATAAAATACTTGATACAATGGTACATTAATATAATTAGCCATAAACGTTTTCTTTTTTGATGAGAGATCTGGCAATGTGACTTAATGTAAATGGTGCTAGGTAATGTTTGCACTTCACAGGACAGCCACCGAAACTGTGATGTAAGCTTTACAGATTCCTCCATGTTTAAAATAACCCGTGTGTGACCCTCTGTAGGATTAAGCCGTTCGCATCCTTCAACATTATACAGTATTTGAACCATGGTTTATTATGATGATGGTAATACTATTGATGTCATTACCGCTATTTTGATTTAAAGGGTAGTTCAAACTACACCACTAATAATTACCCCTTTCAGTTACGTATTCAATCGTTTTCATGTTTCACATTTTGAAAATGTTTCCCTCTGTTTCCTAGTAGCGGCTCATTAAAGTAACAGAAACACCAAAAATTAAAGTGTTTTAAAGAAATGACAATACAATGTATTGTTTCCCTGCACTGGTGTATTTGCTTCAGAAACACAACTATAGTTTATGTAAACAAGCTGCTGTGTAGCCATGGGGACAGCCATTCAAGCACAGGATACACAGTAGATAACAGATAAGTTCTGAAGAATCCCATTGTATACTACAGAGCTTATCTGTTATCTGCTGTATATCCTGTGCCTTTACTCCTTTTCCATCTTTGATTGGCTGCCCCCATGGCTACACAGCAGCTCATTTATATAAATATTGTAGAGTTTCTGAAGCAGACACGTGAGTTTCACAGTACAGCAAAATGGGACATTATATGTATATTTTCATTACTTTCCTTTTTTGGTGTTAAAATTCCTTTAAAGGACCAGTAACAGCAAAAATTTTCTAAAAAAACGTTAGTATGCTACGAAAAAAAGACGCCAACACATATTAAACTTTAAAAGTCTTTATTAAGAAATAACTTACAGAAAGAAACTCCGCTTGCGCTCCTCTTCAGAAACGTTGACAGGGCGACGATCTATCGTGCAGTGCTTGATTTCTCCTCCCTGGCTATCTCCTATAAGGAAGGCAGGGAGGAGAAATGGAGAGCCGCACGATGAATCGCCGATCGTCTTTTCTGAAGAGGAGCGCAATCAGAGTTTTGGTAAGTTATTTCTTAATAAAAACTTAGCGACTTTAAAGTTTAATATGTGTTTTTTTAATATATGTATATGTTACTGGTCCTTTAAGTAACCATTCTTGCTGGGCTGCTACTAGTAAACCTTGGAGCAAAAGCCAAAACAAAATTTATTTTATTTTAGAAAGTTGTGAAAAATAGAATGCAACAAAATCATTATTTGTGGTATACATAAACAATTCCAGCACCATTTGTTCTTTTGTGATTCCCTGTGCCAAATTAATAATGTGTAGTAGAGAAATCTCCTGAGAATCTGCCCAGGGTGACACAGATGATCAATAAAACAAAAACACCCCAGTATACTGGTGTTATAATAATTAAGAGGAGCACCAGTCTATGGTACTTGGTTAGTGATCTATGTCACATGTGAAATTTTCTCCATCTGCAGACAAATGTATATAGAGAAAATGCTAATACAATTTCTAGTGCCCTGTGTGTGCAGTAAATGATATAAATGATATCCGGCTGTTGCTGCAAGCATGGGTTGGATTTCATCCACAAAATACACACTGGGGTTTCTGGCCAAAATCTATCCAGCACTAAGCAGGCAGATTCCTGTCATGTCATTTACTGCACACACAGGGCGGTAGCAAGTCGTATCTGCATTTTCTCCATATTTACAGAAAGGTGGAAATGAACCATATTGGTATTTTGACCGCTCACATCTTGCTACTATTGGGGACGATATCAGGTGTGACACAGCCCATAGGATCACAGGGGTGAGTCTAGCTCCAAACCATTTGGCACCCCCGCTGATTTTGGCTTTCAAGTCATAACTTATTTTCTATAATCCTACAGATGCAGTATAAATATACAGATTTTTCTTTTTTTTCAGGTAGGAACATAGTTGAAATGTGAATATTGGATTACTGTTACAACTTCCAAGCATAACGTACAATAATTTCTACATTTTTGTATTTGAATAGCAGACTTGAGACATACGTCTCTTTGAGGGTTACAAAACCATGCGCCTTTTGTATTATACTAATGTACTCTAGGCCACTCATGACATTAAAGGTAATATAAGCAAAGAAGTTATTTAAGCTGAATCACATCCTGTCTCTCCTGCCAACATTCATCTTGGTGTGTATTAAAATTTTTGTGTTTAACTTTTTTTTTAAAGTAGGTAAAGTATGTAAAGTGCATTGGAGGCACTCATCATTTTGGATACTGCTAATTGTTATCATGCATAGTGATCGAACTACTTCAATCACAACAATGTAAAATATTTTCTCTAGAGATTGAGAATTGAGAGAATTTCACTTTCAAAGTACTGGTTCTAGCAAAACATTAAACACTTTCTTTCTTTATGGGCTATAATGTGGAATTGATAAAAGTATTGATCCAGGAGAGGCATCTTTTTGCTCCATACATGTTGCAGGACTTCTCCAAGCATCCCTACAACAGTTAAACTAATGGAAGAATGTAGGGAACAGTAATTCTAAAACATCCAAGGCACCTGTAGTCGCATACTCCATGTTTATGTTCACATCAAATGAAAAAGGGGAGACAAGAGGGCTAATTCATGAATGGGGGATGCAAATGTGAACACAGCAAATACCATGTGCTTACACCATCATGGCTGCATGTTTGTTTAGGCACCCAGTAAACCCAGCTCAGAGTTTTGGTGAGCATTGTATTTGATGCATGCACTCAAAATACCATCAGGCAAGGGCCATGTTGGGTTATTTACGAGGTCTTCTCCCATCTGCATTGGCCATTGTGTTCTGTTTTTCATTTTAGGGGGCAAATTATTGGATTGGTTTAAGATCTGCTCATTTGGTGACCTCTCATAGGCCATATTATGAATCTGCTTAGACTTACCAGAGTTTGGTCATTTAAACAACATTGTGTGTATCTTGTGTGATACTCCCAAAGTCTTAAGGCAGCTTGTCACCAAGTTAGACAATGTTATAGTGAGACAGAAAGAACATTGATTTCATGACACTTTTTTTTAATTGTTTGCTTGCACATGGAATTTTCCAAATAATGTTATATAATTACATTTGTTATAAGAAATGTATTTTGCAATGAATAAAATAATAGAAGGAAGGGCTTCAACAAACTGCAAGTGCCTACAGAATTGCCAAAAGTAGAAAAAGTAGTTTGGTTTAGGCCCAGACTGGTAATCTAGATTACTGGGCTGGTGGGGGGCTGTTTGGGCCTCAAAGTGCTTCAAATGACGGGGCTTATTTTGAATCAAACTCCAGACCTGGTTTGGCTGATATAAACATGTATAATGTACAATAACAGATTGAAACACAAGCTAACACTATTATAATATATAATGTTGTAAACAGTTATTTTAGACCTAGTTCATTAATGTGGAATCATATGATCAGACTCCATTGGATAAACCACAAAATGCTATGGGTTTAACAATGTTCCCAGATAAGACAAGTCCTTGTCTGAAAGATCAACTACACTCCCTCCTTTTTTGACACAGGCTTATCCAGCTAGGCTTGTGTAGAAAAAAGTAAAGCATGAACACTATCTGAACTTTCAAGAATTAATTATAAATATATTTTATTTGTACACAGGCATACCTGATTCCACAGATTAAAGGGAAACCATGCTAGTCTGCCCCCCATACTCTGACTGCATGCAACACAGACCCTGTTCCTTTGTACAGTGAGCAGAGAGACTTTAAGGGGCCTATGTATTAAGGCTTGATTTTTTTTCTGGTCAAGTTTTTAAATGGGAAAACTCATTTTTAGAGGAAAAAAAAACTAGAATTTTTAAAGATTTATCATACCCCCAAGCTGCTAAGCTTGACATCATGATCTGTGTTGAATCGAGCGATTCAGGCGTCAAACTCGACGTACAATCTGAATTTTCATACAATTTTATGAAGACTTTTCCCACACTTGACTTTTTCGAGCTGATTTCTTGATAAATGAGTTCAATTTATGGATGGGAGTTAGGTTGACTTTGTTTTAAGAAAAAAATGTGATAATTTTTTAGTAAATACCCCTCTAAGTTCCAGAATTCCTCACTTTAAAAAGGAACAAAGTAAGGAATGAGGTTGCACTACACTTACAGCATAAGGGATCTTATGCTCATAGAACTTATTGTGGTTTCCTGTGGAATCAAGTATATTTGTGTAAAAAAAAACAAACATTTGTACATGTACATTTTCTACATAAACCTAAATAATGAGCTCATGTCAAAAAAGGGAGTATATGTTCTCTTTACTAAAGTGCCCTATATACAGTATTTCACCAATACTGTTATAATGGTGTTTTAATGTACGAAAACGAATATTCTGCCTAGCAAAAGATCTAAAATAGATATTTTTCTGAAGCTACACAATAAATTCACATTTTGTATTGCTGGGAACAACTGTGCTTGAAAGTGAAACAAACCCCAGTCTATTACTGGCACAACCTAACTGAAGTCTTAAATGAATCCCTTTAAAGTATAATTTCTTGTTATTCAGACTTGGTACCAGAGTACAGAATAAGGAATCCTTCTTTCTAGTGTCTGTTTTACTATAATTTGTACAGCACACAGCATAACCATTTATAGACATGACTCTTTACTCATGAAAGCATGGATTTACGTATATATAATTGTGATCTTCGTGCGTTATTGAAACACGAAGAGAAAGAATTCCAATTGTGTATTTTTTTTTTCATTGTGCGTCAGTTGCTATTGATGAAGCTACTTACTATGTATCGTTTTTGTTCTCAGTGGAAGATTTGGAGAGAAATGATGGCTCTGCTGAAAAACCATTTTATATGAATAAAACTCTTCTGAAGATCTTGAACAAACAAAACACGCCCAGAACACAGTAAAATGTAAAACCATTTTTTTTTTTTTTTTTACACAGCTATGCTATCTTTTTACAAATGTATGGAAAACAACCTTTAATGACAATAATTTGAATTGCGGTAACTTTTGAGTGTGTTGATATTTTATACCAAAGCTAACTGGCATAGTAAGAGACCTTTCCAGAAACAGATTTCAAGCAAGGAAGAGTTTTGTATTGGTCAGTCAATGTTCAGAATAGTATTCAGTGCATAGCGATGGACTTTTCAACTACTGGTAGAGTTAAGTAGGGTATTTATGCACAGAATATTTTTTTAATCTTCTGTTTTACAAACCATTTAAATGTCTAAGAAAATGTAAATACCGTTTGAGGATACAATTATAAATATTACTGTAACTGTCTTATGCCAAGTGCCTTAGGGTTGTTGGACACATTGCAGCCACCAGTCTACATGAGACAGACTTTGGAGGTAAAAATAAATATGATGATAATAATAATATAGATTTCTTTTCTGAAAGAGTAAACTTTTGAAAAGTCTCTAAAGCAAGGGCAGCTGCGCTATTATTTGTTTAGCTCTGCACTTTATAAATATAAGGTAGAACAAAAGAATGGTTAAAAAAGAATATAAAATAATACTTGAGGCTCTCCAACTGTTGCCCTATCAAACGGAAGTTGTAGGTTTGCAACCGTATATATGTTCTACAAAACAAAAAAATGACTTATATGCGTATATACACTAACATTGGGGGAAAAATGCACCTGGGCAGTAGCAATGGGCACCAGTCAGTGATTTTTTTTGTTTGGCCAACTGCTGCAAATAAAGCAATGGAAGTCAACGTTTGATTGGTTGCCATTATGCCTAAATGGGTTTAAAGTATAATTTTACCCCCAAAGAAAGGTAATTGTAAACCTTTGCCTCAGTTACCACAATTATACTCCTGATTTGCAATGTTTTAATCCTTTAAATGTTCAGTAATATAACCTCTACTAGAATGCATATTATCATTGTCAGTGTATAGTATACAAGTTTAGCTGCCTGAATCAGACCCTGAAAAGTCCATGTAGTTATTCTGGCTACAGGCCTCGTTGCATACAAGGGGAATTATGATTTTGAATTAATGCCAGGGCCCATGATAGTAAATAAATAGTACCTTGCCTAACTAGCCCAGGTTACTTTTGGGGTTTCGGCATTTCTCCAAATGGAAAATCTGCTATCAAGGACATGTGCGACACAGGCTCTAATGTCCTAACTACTCCATAACTACATATAATACACAAAAGCCATGAATATCCTGTAAATGATATCCTTATAAACGGTGAGTTCTGATGTCATCAGTTATAAACGGTGAGTTCTGATGTCATTTCTGTCACATGACTCACTGAAACTTGTGTATTATAATAAATAAAGTACCCCCAGTTGTAAAATATGAGGATATTAGAAGTTACCTAGGAGTTCCATGACCTGTATAAAAACACTCGGCCTTCGGCCTCGTGTTTTTATATGGTCATGAAACTCCTCGGTAACTTATAATATCCTTATATTTTACAAGAGGGGGTATTTTATTCACTATATATTGTAGCACAGAACCAAACATGTACCTACATATCTGAGAATGCTAATAATTATTCAATAGAGAAGAGATGTATCTTTTAACTGTAGTTGAGGAAGGATACATCATCTTCATACTCAGCACGTGGGCAGAGTAAAATTTTTCACATACTTCAGATACGTCGTTTGAATTTGTCAGATTACATATAATAACAAATAAAAAAACAAACAAATACAAAAAGTATTGTAGAAGTGATACCTATATTGGCTAACAATAAAAAAAATGTACATTGCAAGCTTTTGGAGCACCAAGGCCCCTTCGTCAGGCAAAATACAAATGAAAGCTAGAAAGGCTCAGCATATATTCTATTAGATCAGTGAAAGGTATTCATGGGCAATAAATTAGGAAGTTACAGATAGATAGAGATCAAATGTAGAGATAATACAATGAATTAGGGTGGGTTGTAAATAGTCCAGGAGTCTGGATTCAGTCAGGTCACATAGTGTGACATGAAACCTGACCCTAAATGAAGGCCCTGTCTTAATGTGTTTCCCCGTTCAGTTTTAAAGTTCCCTTTTAGAATTAAGACCTACATGTCCTGAAGACTGTGATTTTGACTGCAGAAATGTTGCCCCACTGGTGTATCACATGATTTGGTGTTGATTGTATGTCTGTGATGTTTCATCCTTGTGCGCAATTTTTGTCCTGTTTCACCAATGTATATGCCTCCTGTAGAGCACCTAGTTCATGTAATCATGTATACCACATTGGATGAAGCACACGAATAGTGGTCCAGAATGTTGGAGACTTATTGTGTATTGAAATTGCAACTTGATCTTTGCACAGGATGTATTTGCAGGTTTCACATCTGTTGCAGGGAAATGTACCTGCTTTAGTTGTTTTAGGAAGAGCACTTCTGACAAGCATTTTCCTCAGATTAGGTGGTTGTCTATAAAACAAGAGAGGTAGTTCCGGGAATATTTGTTTTAGTCGGGTATCTCTACAGGAGGCAAAAAAAACATTTTTCAGAGATTTATTATACCCCGGCCCTGGAAAAAATACACCATCTAAAACCTGTCAGGGTCATGTAGAAGTCAATGGCAGAGGTCCCTTGAACCATTTTCAAGGGATGTTTGTAGCCTTCATGATGTTCAAGTTTTTTCAGTGGGTTTAAATTAATTCAAGCGATTTGAGATGAGTGTAGGCAGTATTTTCACAATATTTACTTGTGCCTGGGGAAGAATTGAGATGCCAGCTTAAAAAAACTTAAATTTTTCAGAGATTTATTATACCCCGACCCTGGAAAAAAAATACATCATCTAAAACCTGTCACAATCATGTAGCAGTCAATGGAAGAGGTCCCTTGAACCATTTGAAGATGTTAATTGCCTTCATGATGTCCAAGTTTTTTTCAGAGTTTTTGTTGTTAACCCCGAATTCACGGATTCGAGTTTTTTCTTAAATTAGAAACCATTCGAGTGCAGCCAGTATTTTCACAATATTTACTTAGGCCTGGGGAAGAATTTAGGTTGCCAGTCGACACTGGCAAGAAAAGCAAAATAGCAAACGGAGTGCCAGTAAATATATCCACATAAACAAATTCATGCCATCTGCCTACTTTCCATAGGACATTATTATGACAAAATTAGCGCTGTATTAAAGTTGTGGTCATTGCTACTCTAGTTGTGTGCTAAGACAACAAGTTAGGGTAAAACTACATGGGCGACTTTGGTGCATTTCCAGAGGATCTGTGCCAAAACGCAGGCGTAAAAATCATATGCGGCAGAAAATAAGGTAAGAAATACATATATCGTATTTTGTTGCAGTATTCATCCGACACAACGCGACCGTCGGATACAGACGCAGCATCTGCCAGTCGTGTTGTGTCGGATAAACGCTGCAACACCAACCGACATTGCTATTGCCTTATTTTCCGTCGCATCTGATTTGACGCCTGCGTTTTGGCGATGCTCGTCGGATCCACCAGAAACGCACCGAAGTCGTCCATGTAGTTCTACCCTTAAGTAAATGCCTGCAGACTCTTTATTGGATTCATAAACAAATACAGTATATTTTTTTGGGGGGGAGTGGGAACTACATGGAAATGATGTAATTGTGGTACTTATAATTTGCAGAGGATTCATTTTCTATAATATCATTACCTAATGCAATGCGTTGTTTATTAAGTGTGATGGGCATATTTAATTATGTGTGTGTATAAGCCCATTGGCTTCATCACTGATACTTTCTGGATAAGGTATAAAAACCCTTTATCTGCTTTCCTGTATATAAGTCGACTAGAAGTGCTTCACGTTTGCTAAATCTGTTACATGAAACTAAAGGACCAATTTGTTTATTGCAATGGAATAAAGAGGCTGACACAAACCTGGACCCACGAAGTAGTAAAGCCGGAGTCAGATTATAAAAAGGTTAAAAATGCTTACATTTCGTGTCTTAGACGAATTGTCCCTGATAGACATGAAACGCGTCAGGCCTTGGTTCTTTATTATGGAGAATAAAATGTAAGCATTTTTAACCTTTTACAATCAGACTCCGGCTTTACTACTTTGTGGGTCCAGGCTTGTGCCAGCCTTTTTTCCCCCCGGTGTTTGCTCTACTTTGCTGAAGGTCTGGGGCATGTGCACCCGGGCCCACCGTGTATAGTGGTAAGCTCACCCAACGTATTTAAACACAGCATATACTGGTTACATATTTGTATATTTTATAGCAAAGTTAAAGCAATGTTAAACTGATCAATACCACAAACTAAGAAAACCAATGGAGTGGTAAAAAAAAAAAAAGCATTTTCCGACACGGAAATTCTAGTGATCTGTTTATATTCTGAAGGGTGACCCAAGTAGGGAGAGGAAAGTTTTGTTTATATTCTGAAGGGTGACCCAAGTAGGGAGAGGAAAGTTTCTGTGACTTTGGTACCACTGTCTTAGAACTTAGTCAAATAAACTACAAGTGTGCAAGGGGCCATGCAACAACCATATGTGGACTTAGCTTTGCTAAGCAGGACCGCAAAATACTCATGCCAACAGGCTCTTGGAGTAAAAAAAAAAAAAGTGGTCTCTCAACAACTGAAGTAGAATGACCAGTAATCTGGTTTCTTGTTTTGGATAGATGGAGTCATCTTAAGCATGTTTATGAAGGGCTCATTGCACATTTCCCTTAGAGGAGAATGCAATACTAAAGAGCTCCATCAAATACTTGACCAGAGCAAAGCTATTTTCTCTGAATTTGTTACGTTTTTTTTTTTTTTTTTTAATATGGATCAGTTACTTCCCGGGCATGTTCAGTTGTGATAGAATAGTGTGTCGGTGATGTTTGCATGTAAATAGATTCATGAAAAAATGGTGTTTCTTTTATCATAAACAAATGAACATTCCTTGTTTTTCATAAACATACATAGGTTTGTATTAAATTGCTCACTGTTTGCAAACTCTTTTTACCATTAGTAACCTCGTGCAATGTATGATTGAGGTGACAATAATAAGCAACTGATGTGGTCCAGCAGATTAACTGCTTTTAAAATTTCTCATGTGTATGAATGTAACCTTGATACCCCATACCATGGGTGCTTCTGCTGTGCAGAATTAGAACTTTTCTATAATAAAAAAAATGCTTTAAAATACAAAAAAACAAAAACTGTTTATTGTGGCATTGTTGGAAGCTGGGTTCCTAATTTGATTCCATAATACTGTAACAGGTGGAATAAGGTTCTGAAATGTCTTTTAATAAAAAGAAATGTTTCATAACGTTTTAAATGTGTTTTATTGACCGTCATAATATATTGTCACCTTGCTGGAATGTCAATCACCAACAAGATTACAACATGCAAGCAATTACTTTATTTAAAAAAAAAAAAAGTTCCCTGTGATCTACTATCTTAAAATGGTGACATTGGCAGACAAGAGGATCTTTCACTGCCCACCAACGGCAGGTCTATATCAGGGTAATCCGAACAATCAGATTACAACGAGGCGCAATGGGCTCCGACGGGTCGGTCAGCGGAAAAATTAATCCTTCCAGATTGATATAGTGGCCAGATATCAATCGGGAAGACCAGTCGGAAAACTATACCCTCAAGAATGAATACTTAATCAACAGTATCATATATCAATCAATATCATATTAAGGGACATATTAAAGAATCTTACCAAACTGGTATATATATTTAAGTAAATATTGTCCTTTTACATCTCTTACCTTGAACCCCCATTTTGTGATGGTCTGTGTGCAGTCTCAGAGATCACCGTAGTATACTACTACGCTCTGCAGGTGCAAAATCTTTTTAACCATTTCACATCTCGGCTTTGGCATTCCTTCAGAGTTGCCCTCTTGGTTGCTTCTCTGACTAATCCACTTCCTAGCTAGTAATGGAGTTTTGGTGCACGGCTTCCTCTAGGGAGAGTTTTACTGTATTCTTTCCGTTGTCTTTATTTTATTTATGCCCTGGAGGACCATTAAAAAAAAAAAAGTTTGGGGGAATTTATTTGTTCAATGACCCAATCCTGACTGGTGCTTTGCCAGAACTTTTTCTCTTTCTTGTTTTGATACCTCCTTGTCTTTGTGATGATATTTAGTTATGTTCTCTGACAAAATCTGAATCCAAATGATCAGTGTCACATAGATTGAATCCATTCAACGAATGATATGACTTTATGTAGGCAATTGGCTTCACCAGATCTTATTTAAGGCTGTAACACAACGTAATGTGGAAATGCACTATAATTTCCATATGGAGAACACTGGACACCTGTCTAGCAGAAATAATCCAGTCCATTTAGCGCCTTGATATATATTTACATATTTGTGAAGTCACTTCTAATGTGTGTTCTTTATAAAAAAAAAAAAAAATATTGGCTACAAGAAATTAAAGAGCATTGTTAGAGAGCCTTTCCTTTAAGTTAGCGTTGCCTCTAGCTGTGCACACTAATTTTGAGACCAACGTCCATAAAGAATTGTGTTGAAACGCGTTAACTTTGTAGTTATTCCGACCGTCCGACACACTGACAAGCGTGCACATGGTTTTAAAAAGTGCTCACAAAAGAATTTTTCATGACGAAATTGAAGGGAACATTATTGCTTTAAGTGCCAGCCACTGTGAAATCTAAGCTACAGGCATAGATTCTATTGTCCCTGGATGTTTGAAACAAGTGTGGATTTTTTTTTTAAGTGGCACCTAAAGGGTTAATCAAACTACCTGACTGGACTATTTTTTTTTTCCCCCAGACACCCTCAAGAAACTTTTTAAAGGAGTCCAGGCAGAGGAACGTATAAAGTGAAAGAAGCAGAGTGCTGTAATCAAAGCTTTATTCAGTCAGTTCCAAAAGAGGGAAAAAATATTGAACTGAATTTGCTAGTTCACAGATATGAAAAGGGAAAGTAAATCAAAATACAAATGCACCTTTGTAATAATTTACAGATACAACTAATGACAAAACTACAATTTCACAAAAAAAATTGTAAACATTTTTTGCACACTTTTCAGACCTTTTTTTGGCAAAGTGCTCCGAAGATGACAAATAAATAAACACACAACTAAGTTGGACTATTTCCAGACAACACAAAAAGGGGGGAAAATAATGAAGTCAAGGAATTTAGTGGCACTTAAGTATAACCCCATTGATACTCACATGCAAGGGCAGCAACAAAAGTCCTTAAATTCATGTGTATAAGTTCTCGTTCACAGCTGAGAGAGATGCAAAAAAGCCAAGCATTCTTTTCTTCAGCGATGAAGGGGAGTTATATAAGAAAGCATTATGTTTCAATTATATTTTATACACAATAAATGACTATACCCAACGTACATTCTTGAGAAAAAAAAAAAAATACTTTTAAGCGTGACTTATTGGTAGTTGTGTCATGGAGTGGGGCAACAATGACTGGAGACCAAGAGCAGTCGGAGAATGAGCTAAAAAAAACAAAAACAAAAACCCATGAGTTAGATAATGTACATAAAGTAAAGCAGAACTGTTTTGGAAGCACCAATAAAAACCAAGAGGGAGGTTGATCTATAAGGTCTGCTAATTCCTTGTGCTCGTAGAAACATTGATGAGGTTTATGGATATAACTTGTGGCATGCACAGATTTCTCAGAGCGAGTATTGACATGATCCACATGACTTGCCTTGTATTTAAGCAATTATCCACAAAGGGCAATGACTGCAATCTAGTAAGCATACTGTCTATGGCAAATGTTATAATCAACTGTGCCAAAACGGAGATCTCTGTGCTCAAACAGATATAAGAACCTATATTTTCAGTTTCAATCAGATAGTTATGATCAACACAATATTCTCAATTGTGGTTTGTTACAAAATACCAGTCAATGCAGTTGTTGTGAAAGACTAAACAATAATTCAGCAGAGATTACGACATTAAGCCACATAAAAATATCCATAAAATGTGGCAAATCCCCCAATAGGATAAGAAAAACAAGGTAAATGTATCAGATACATTAAAACACATTATCCTACCAGCACTAGGGGCCTACACAATAGAAATGTAACCATACAATAAAAATTCCACAGAAAACGACTGCTAGCTCTCCAATTTTTATATTTGTTTAAATTTGTTAATTTATGTTAAAATTTGTTTAAGCCCTGCAGTATATGCAACAGTGTTCCTGCACAAAATAGAACTCTTAAAATTGGATAAGGGGTTGAAAAGGAGAGTTGGCAAGAAAAACTCCCCAGAAGGGATCATGGCATGCATAATGTTTATGTGGTATAGCTTACCATCCATGTAACTATGTAAAGCCGTTAGCATTGGTCCATCCTGAGGAACGTATGCGGAATAGGTCATTTCTTCTAACATTGGTGGAGACAGTCTAGATGGCTGCACAGCGGTAACTGGAGTGGTTGATGAATGATTTGGACTGACATGTTTCTTATGGCGTGCTCTACAGTTTTGAAACCAAACCTGAAACAAGGTTCAGTACAAAAAAAAACAAGTTAAAAAAAAAAAGTCAACAGAGATCAATGCTGGTTAGTAAGTGCTAGAGAGAGAAAGAGCAAAAGAAAGAGCAAAAGAAAAGAGCGAAAGAAAAGACAGAAAGAGCGAAAGAAAGAGAAAAAGAGAGAAAGAAAAAAAGAGAATGAAGGCAATGCAAACTTAAAAGGCATGAAAGACAGGAGCAGTAACCCATAGCATTAATCAGCAGGTAGCATTTACCGTCACCTGTCCAAAAGCCAACATCTTACTGTTAACTATGGGTTACTGCACCAGGTCAAACTTTTATTACATATGGGGGTTACTGTTTTGGCCTTATTTAATAAGAAGTAAAAGGAAATTAAACAATCATGGAATAAAAAGCAAAACAAATTAGAATTAAGGATTTACTTGTCTGAAAAGATGGAGCAACTTTGTGTGTTTATGCCTTCATATTCTGTGGTCTTTCCCATGCAATCAGATATTTTAAGCAAAAATATACAAAAAAGGGTCTTTCTGTAATTTGGATCTCCATACTTTAAGTCTACTAAAAAAATATTTAAATAGTAATCGAACCCAATAGCAGTGCTCTGCCTCCAACAAAGATTAATTCTACTTTAGTTGGGATCAATTACAAGCTACTGTTATTCTGTTACAGAGAAAAAGAAAAATTTTAAAAAATTGGAATTATTTGCTTAAAAGGGAGTCTATGGGAGATGGCCTTCCTGTAATTCAGAACTTTCCGGATAATGGGTTTCCAGATAACGGATCCCATACTGGGTTTCCAGATAACTGATCCCCATACCTGCATATATAACCATAAACAGAGCAAGCTAAAAGATGTTCACCTGTATTACACGTCTGCTTAGGCCTGTTCTTTCAGATAGTTTTTGTAGTGTTTGTGCATCAGGATTGTTGTCCTGCGCAAACTGTGCCTGCATAACCTGCAAACATCATAGGGTTTCTTTATTAGCAGTTATATAAAGACACACACATTCATACTGTAAAGGCAATGTGAAGTTTTCTTTGATATACTTTTCTATTTTATATATACGCTTTAAACATTTATACACAGATTATTTTCCCAAAAGAAGAGCATTGTAACTTTTTACATACAATTTCCACTGACACAAGGAAGACATTTCTGAGAGGTACTATACTAAAACCTGTTAATAATGAGCTTAGACAAAGGGGCTGGATAAGGCCACTAAACCATTACTTTGCTGATGTAATTTCACGTACAGGTATATGGTCACAGGACACCAGAAAACTTGCATCATCAGTCTGACTAATACTATGCCAATGGAATCCAATTGCTTAACACTTTTGGCTGGCTTCATTCCTTTGACCACCTGATTGTGACCACTGCTAACTTCAGGCGAGGGGTTTAAAATAAAAATTAGAAGAGCTATGGAAAGCAATAAGGATATTTGTGGCCAACCAATCAGGCAGACTAAACAATATAGTCAAATGTTAAGCTGTTTATGGTCCGTGTAGGTTTAAAACGGCAAGCTAAGTCATAATGATCTTCCTAGAAGACTGGGGGGGGAAACAAAAGGCAAAGTATGCATTACATGTTGATATTTCCATTAAACCGCTAAAAGGGGAAATACACGAGGGAATAGTTTTTCTTATGAGCAAATGGTGCCCAACAAATGGCTACACAGATATAAAATAAGCTTATTATTCACTTCTATTAAAAGAAAACCTTTTTTTATGTAATTAACAGAAGCAACGGCTTCCCTGTTATTAAATTGTACCATACTTATCTTTGATTGTCTACTCCAGTTGGCCTCAAATGAAATACCTGGCTGCTAGGGGTTACTGGACTAGGAAACACTACCCCTATGCTACTACATAAATGTTTGTTTATGGCTGTGTAAGTATGCAAATGTATGGTGTCTATAGCTGCTGCCCCTAGCAGAGTATGCAGAAGTCCATTTGTGAAAATTGAAGAAAGACTAAAAAACCAAAACCCGTGTGGAAAGGACAACTTACCTGGAGCTGGTCTGCTGTGAAACTGGTACGAGCCCTTTTAGCTGGCTTTGGTTGATTTATATCCTGCTCTGTTAATAAAGCACCCTCCACACTAACCCTGTTACCTGGAACAGTGGAAGGAAAAAAAAAAATGATAAATTCATTGTTAATCTTTCAGACCTTCTAAACACAATAATAAGCCTAAACAACTTGCACATGCACAGTACTTACCATTTTCCACTGCTCTTTTCAGATTGTCCAACATGCAGTCATAATGCACTCTGCAAAGGACTTTTTCTTCTACCAAAGCAAACTCCTCTCCTGTGGACAGCTGGCGCTTGCACGAGTAACATGCAAAACAAGCTAAGTGATAGACATTGCCCTTTGCTCGTCGCACCCAGTCAGTGGCATGAATGTGCCGACCACACCGTGAACACCGTGTTCCATACCGTCTTAAACAAAATTAAAAAAAAAAAAAAAAAAAATGTTTTATTGCCAGGTTAAAATGTTTTTGCCCCACTCGTCATATCAAAACTGATACGGATATATCAAG
The DNA here is from genome assembly GCF_017654675.1 of Xenopus laevis. Lineage (NCBI taxonomy): Eukaryota > Metazoa > Chordata > Amphibia > Anura > Pipidae > Xenopus > Xenopus laevis. The sequence continues at coordinate 75,856,634 of NC_054377.1, forward strand.
TACATACATGTATACTACCTAAAATAATCAAGCTTGCAGTAGATGTCTTTATCTTTGATGTAGCAGCTGGTGTGCCTTCCAAGGGAGGTTCTGCATACACTACAGGACAGGCAGCGCACATGCCAGCACAGGTCATTTACCTGGAGAAAAAACAAAAATCATCATTGAAGGCAACAATAACTTTTTTGGTTCAGGCCTGATCTAGTAGCATGTAATACATGTTTTAACATACAAAACGAAATAATATGCAGGAACACCAATGTGATAATTAGCATAAATATTTTTCCACTGAGAAGTCACTTTTGATAAATGTATATAATAGCAGTTCTAATTGTAGATGCAAAAAAAAAAAAAAAAAATTTAAATATGCTATACTGTTCTCAAATATTCTGAAAGCCTGTAATTGTAGCTAGTCCATCAAGCATTCACCATGCAACATGTATTCTGCACATATCCCATTAGAACAGAAGGAAAAGATCTGAAATACATGCAACAAATTGAGCAGTTTACAATTTTTCAGCAATCTACTACAATTATTACCAATTATAACAAATTGTGTTGCTCACTATTTAAACACAGGGTTAGGGTAACGCAACGTGAAATGTATCTTGTGACTAAACTTTTTGGTTTATGATATTCAATTCTTGATTTATCCAAAAGTACAAATGAACACTTATTGCTACCATGTCCCCAACCTTCCACATTGCCAAAGAAATGTTAAACATACTGGGTATATAAGCCAAATCATAAAAAATGTTTTAAAGAATTGGAACACCCATTCTGTCCCCATGGCAGATAACAAGCAGTTCATCTGAAAAGATTGCTGGAGGATGCAGTTATAGTAAGTTAAAATTACTATGGGTTAGATTTTCTGGAAAAAATTAAGCCATTGAGCTTTGCATAAGTTAATAATTTGCTTTATTAAATTGTTGTTAGTTAGGGAGACAACTGGATATATTATATGTGTAATGTTAAGATTCCCTGATATTACACCTGACGTTTTGAGTGTGAGCCCTTTGAAACAGAGGAAAGCGAATACATTTGTTCCTAGCAGTTCCTATTATACATAATATGACAACTTCCTTGCAAAACACTGGAGTGTAAAACCAAAATCCCTTTCAATACAACTGAACAGGAATACAGCAAGCAATGCAATACTTATAGGAGTAAAATACAAAAACAGAGATTAAGTCCCCCCCACCCCAAATTCATTAGTACAAAAACAAATTGGGTTATCGATAAGTATACTGTATATAAAAACACAGCAGCATGTTGGGACAGTATAACAAGTATCTAATGATTCAACTATAAATATAAATTTTGATTCAAGGAACCGCTAATTGATGAGTACATATTTCAAATGAATCTTTACTTATATAGTGCATATTATTTTCTGCGGCGCTTAAGTGAATCCATCGTTCACATCAGTCCCTGGTGGTGTGTGAGGAAACCAGAGTACAAGGATGAAATTCATACAGACAATGGGAGAACATTGAAACTGAACCAAGCTTCCCAATACTACAAAAACATATTTTATACATTCGTATCTATAACAGGACAAAGACTATTTTACCAAATTATGTAAAGGGGGGTGGTGTAATATCACTTCTAGCTTGTGAATCCCTATCCCTCAGTAAGCCTAAAGATTGTATTTGTTTTCTCAAATAGGCTCCCGAAGTAAAGAGTTTTCAAATAATTATGATGTCAGGGCTCTTAAAAAAGGCAAACTAACCAATTATTCCTTTAATTTATTTCAAGGAAGGTTTATGCTATTAACATGAGGGCATAATGAAAGTCTCTAAATGAGTTTGATCAGTTCAGTTAATAAATAATAGTCATTGATATTGATGGAAATGAAGAGATACTTAAACATGTATGATACATTGAAAAAGAAAGTTCAATTTCCATACAGACTTTGCTCTGACTTTTTACCTATAATGTTTTAGGACAGAGTAAAGTATTTTAGATATATTTTAGATATTTATCTATATTTTAGATATATTACATACATCTGATGATTATGTGTTATTTTTCCACTTTTAAAAACAATTTGCAGATTTAAGCTAGTCCCCCTTATGGCACACTTATAGTGTTAAAAAACAACATAAAAAGACCTGAATGCAGCCAGTACATGCTGTTCTCTCTAGGACATCAATGGTATTTATGTCTCCCTCTATATTTAACCAATGTATTTCAGCTCTTTCACTAAAAAAAAAAAAAAATGTACTGTGGTGACATCTAAAACTATTTTTAAGACAATAAATAAAAATGCACACGGTACAGAGAGCTTGTATATATTAAATCAATAGTGGATTTGGTTTTGGACAGAGGACAAAGTGTATCGGTATCCTATATAACATGGCAATTGGAAGTTATACTGCACAGTTTCGTATTGGTTAGAAATGAGGTTAAGGACCAGAACATACATCCATACAATGAAAAATAACCACCAGATTTAGGAAAACGTTGCTGCAGAGTGCATACCTTAAGCAGGTATTTATCTACTATTTCCATGCCACAGTTGTTGCACACGTTCTTGCCCTGGTTGAGGCCAGCCGTTGGCATGGAATGAGGAGAAGAGGAGGATACAGGAGACAGAGGAGCTGATGAACAAGAATCTTCATCCATTGCAGCACCGGGACTTCCCTGCACCTAGAACAACATCAAAAAAAGGTTTTAGAAGAGGGATTGCTTAGTGGAAAAGCTAGACAGAAGGGTGGAGTGGGCCACGGCAGTGTTTTAAACCAGTTATAATAAAATTAGAATTCTTTGCAAGTTTCCAACAGATATAATAAATTATGAATTGTCGGTGTTTTTATAGTTTGTCAACAAATTGTAATTTCTCTTTTCTGCCTTGGAGGTTTTAAGTTCAATAACGTAGCAGCAGCCATTTGATGAACAGAAACAATGCAAGACAAGATTTCCATTACATCGTTAGGAGACACAACCAGCAGTGCAGAAAGGAACATGAAAAAAAAAAAAAAACATCCATCCTACAATAGTTGTTTAGAGTGCCTGAAAACTGTGCTGAAATCATAATCATTATTTACATCTGGGGAAAGGGCATAACAAAATAAATAGCCCAACATGAAGTAGATTTACACAGATTAGCTTTTGTTTTTTTGTATGTTAGTTTTTGTGGTGTTTCCCTGGATGCTCCTGTGTGGAAGCCCAATAAAAGCTTTATTGCAGTTATCCTGCTCTTGTGAGTGCTTCCCAAACTTACAAAATAGCCCAACATGTTTTTATCTTCCCACGGACAAATTCCAACAAGTTTAGCTGTGAAATGTGGCAGTCTATGGGAAACCCACGCAGAACTTAAGATACTGGAAACAAAAGTTACCAACTACTCGAGTCAGTTCTTTCAGTTGTTACATGCTGAAGATTATCTAGAAAGAAATTATCTAGAGAGTGTGTATGTGTGTGTATGTGTATATATATATATATATATATATATATATATATATATATATATATATTTTTTTTTTTTTTTTTCAGTGAATGGACCCGCACTCATTCTTAAAGGTGAAATAAATGTGCTTTTATTCACAGGCACATTTATTTCACCTTTAAGAATGAGTGCGGGTCCATTCACTGAATTGTAATATGGAATTTTGACCAACGCACCACCATCAACAGAATTTGAACCGGGAGGAGTGCGGTCACTGTACAAACTATATATATATATATATATATATATATATATATATATATATATATATATATATACACATACATACATACATACATACATACATATATATATATATATATATATATATATATATATATATATATATAGATATATAGATATATAGATATATATATAGATATATAGATATATTATGTCCAATGGTACCTGCACTCCAACCACTTGTACTTTCACGGGTGCTTGGTCAAAAACGTAATGTATAATGATCAAAGGATGGACCAGCACTCCAGTTCAAATAAATAACGTGCTTTTATTTATCACCGTGCATCCAACGTTTCGGGCCGCATTGGGGCCTTTACCAATGCGGGCCGAAACGTTGGATGCACGGTGATAAATAAAAGCACGTTATTTATTTGAACTGGAGTGCTGGTCCATCCTTTGATCATATATATATATATATATATATATAAAATATATATATATATATATATATATATATATATATATATATATATATATATATATATATATAGTGAATAAAGTACCCCCTCATAAAGTACCCCCTCTTGTAAAATATAAGGATATTATAAGTTACCAAGGAGTTTCATGAAAACATAAAATATAAAAAACACGAGGCCAAAGCCGCACACACGGGAAGGCCCCACGTGTTTTAGCGTGCCTAGACGTGTGAGCTAACTGATCCCATTTTCTTGCACTCAGTTTGTACAGATGAGCATTCAGATGTGTTTATTTAACACAACATTCTGCATTTGTAGGCTTGACGCACATTCAGAATACATTATAACTGTGAAATTCATGTTGAATTTCAAGGAAAAAAACAAATACCTGTCAGTGTATAGACTGGGACAGTAGGCTCCTTTTTGTTTGCTTGGTACCCAGAGGAGTTCGTGAAGTGTGGCTGTGTGTAAATGTAGTGTGTGTGGAAAAGCAGCCATGGGACCATGATTCACACACAAGCTTCACTGACTATGAATGCACTTTCCGAGGAGATATATAGGGTTCATAGGAGTCACTGCCCCTCACTGCCCCTCACCAGCTGGAATGTCGTTGGCATGTTGCATGATATAACAGAGGGACCCTTGTATTGGCACAAAGCAGCCAGACTCTTCCCACAATTCACAGGGCTCACGTTCACTCACCATCCAAAATTGTCAGGAGACTGAATGGCAATTTAAAAAGTAAACGGAGAGGAAAAATCTAAAAGATCCTACCGAGTTTCCCCGAAGCCCCTATTCTGGCTATTCCGTCTCCTCCCTCGCGCCCATTCCTAGTGGGGAGCCACGTGTCGGGCCGGTATGTGTACATGACTTACCGGAGTCCCTTCGCTTTTCCGGCTCCTTCCCATTGGCAGCGCTGTTCCCGCACACTCCTCGGACATACGGGGCGCAAACTGCAGGACAGAGAGGAAAGAGCGGATTGAGCGCGGTGTCGGTACCCTCTTCCCAAATCCCGGCCGCTGCCATAACTCGGAGCCGCTTGCTGCGGTGCGGAAGATCATTGCGCGCTATTTATGCCCTCTCCCTGTAACCCTTCCACAGCCGCAGCCGGGGACACTGGAAGCCCGAGGCTATTCAAACCGGCCTTTGTACTGCGATTTGGTCCTGCGATCGCTCCTATTAGTTCAAACGTGCTGTCGTTTTAAAGGTTTGGTTTTGTTTAAAGTATTGATGCCTCACTGTTGTCACTGGCCGGAGCCTTCCGCTGTTGTATAAGAACTGAATGGCTACACAGGACCAGCCTGGAAGACACGGTGACTCTGGCACAAAGTTGGCACAAGTACTAAGCGCCTGTCCCATACATGTTTGGCACAGCTCCGCTGTCTGCGTGTTCACCGGGTACAAATGTGTCAGTGCGTTATTACGCTAAGTACGTAGAGCAGCCAGTGGAGTTTATGGGCAGTAAGCGAGACTACCAACCGCAGGGCCAGCACTTCCCTCCCCAGTGACAGGGCACAGACTAGGGCCGACTGAGCTGCAATTAGAGGCGCAGCCGCACACACAGGGGAAGCCTTTCAGCTGCGAAGCCGGCAAGTGAAGAGCTTTAATAGGATCCTCAAGAGCTAATTAGCGCCGAGTGCGAGCAGCTCGCCTGTTTCTTCCGATCATCATTTGAATGAAAATGCTGCAAATTAAACCGAGCCAGCGGCCCTTCTGCAAACCGGCTGCAATTAAATCTGCAGGTGAATTATATTCATTTCTTTTACAGTTTTCAACTGCCACTTGAGGTTCGATAAAAGGCAACATTTGTGCTGCCAAAGGGATTATTTTTAACAGAGAAAAAAAAACAAAAAAACCTGGAACAATAGTAAATACTTAGGCTGAATTGAATGCGCACTTTAGGGGAGATTTAAAAAAAAAAAAGGGAATCGTTTTGCACCGGGCAGACAATGAGCACCAGCAGCCACATAGGATTTGTTATAGGAATTATTTGCGCAGCGCGTGGCTCTGGGGCGCCTTGTTTTAAAGATCCATTTGCGACATGCATGAGATCTGTTGCATGGATCTATTTGTATGGATCTCACAATTATAAATATAGACCCGGAGCAAGGAACTATTCTGTTGATGTATGTAACTAGCCCATCAGGGGCAATATCTAAAGAACATTTTATTCTGCCCATTCTGATGGGAAATGTATTGATAGTGCGATCTGTAGGAACGAATGGGGTTGTAGCTGCTGCTGAGAATAGGGGGAGATCCATTCGATCCCACAGCTGGAAATAAATACATCGCTGACTTGCGCCAAGAAATTCCCTTTCTTACCTTATCGGACGCTACGGCAGGAATATCCTTGTCTTCCAGTTTGCACAAAAACATCTGCTCGCTCTTCCAATACATGGCCCTGCCAGGCCTACTCACATAGCAACTCCACAGGATCCACACAACTGGAAAAGCCACGACCAGCTCTCCCACTGCCTCCTAGCTCCTGACTCCAATGCTGACAATCTGCTCAGAAAAACAAAGTTTTGTTTTCAAGTGGGTGGAACCAGCAGCTCGAGGAACGAAGGGGCTTTGCTGGCCGCACCTCCCTGTGCCAGACACTCCTCCTTCCATCCATGGCAAAGACTTGACCAGGACAGGCAACCAACTCCAGTTTTGTATGTAGCAATAAAACAGGTAGAAAGATTGGAACAAAGGCAATTCCTGTAATCCCCTTTCCTATCATTTGCCAGTGCTACATTGTCAGACTCAATAGTAGATTCCTGTGCACTGCTTCTCGTGTGTAGCAGCTGGAAGGTCCCCATAGTGCCAGAAGCCTCTTAGTGATCATTTGCAGCCCCAATATCCTAGAGCACAAGTTGTAGCCCTGTGTGTGTGTGTGCTCCTATTAGAAAGCTTGCTCATTAGGAGAAAAAGGCAACATGTGAGTCACCCAGTGCTGTGTGTGATGACTAGTTGGGAAATCAAGCCTACGAGGAACAGTATGTTGCTAATTAGCTTAAGCTCCCAGTCTGACAGGGAAAAAGCCCACATAATTGGAGCTGATGTGCTGAGCTGTGTCTGTCTGGAACCAGTGTGGGACTCACAGCCTTGCCTCTCACTAATGCAACTGGGTCCATCCTCATTCACACAGATTCCTCGCCATTTGCTGTCATATAAGGACTAGTGACAAGCAACTTCAATAGGGCTCATCTTCTGCAACAGGTGAGCGCAGCGACTTGGGGGCGCAGGGTATTCACATTCTCAACTTTATCTGCCAATCTGTGGCTGGGCGATATAAATTAAGCTTTTCCTCCGTGATTTTTTCCTAATGAAACCAAAGTTCTGCATATAAATCGGTGCGATAATGCATGCGCGTCTGTGTACAGTACAATGCTAATTGCGTATTGCTGACTGCTACTGGGACACTGTACTGCTACAACGGGAACAATTGTGTTGCTATTATATCTTGTTTGTGGAAAGGAAAGCAAAGGAATCATGTAGTGAACCGCTATACTAAATAATTGGCACACGGCCACTCTCTTCTTACCTACATCTATATCAAGATTATATTTTTTTTTGGATACACCGAATGGCACAATGTAATAGGGCAAAAATGAAGCTATGCCCATAGAGCACTCCTGGAATTGCAGAATAGACAAGATAGGTACCCACAAGCTGCCCCACCTGCAATTCAGTACATTTCATCTATCTAAACTTTCCACTTCCACGAACCACATTCTACAAGTAAATACGAATGTGGGTTTTATCCAGGCGCAATCTTATTATCCAGGTGCAATCTTATAAGTCTCCTGTTCTGGTATTTATGTCAGGCTTGCAGAATATAATAACTCCGCATATTTATAATTAGTACACGTGGCTTTTGCACACCGATTCCGTTTATTGGAGCTGTATAAACCCGATTTCTCACGCTGGATGTTGTGTATAGAACTGCTGCCAACTCCCTGCACCCCGACAGCTTTATCTGTACAGTTATCATGTGCCCTGCTCGGGCGAGGGAGCTGCACACAGGCTCGAGGATAGACCACGTTTAGTAAAACAGGGGTTTAACGGGCAAATCCACAGCTGTAAAATTTATAATCTCCTAATAATGTGTACAATGTTGGCAATCCCATCAGACGCAAACAGAGATCCTTTTGCACACGCAGCTTGCACTGCGGGGACCTTTCCTAAATATCATTCATCAGTCACTACAATAAAGCAGCTCTTGGTCATTGCAACTTGAAATTTAAATGAAATAAATCGGAATTAGCAAATGACTACTTAAGCAGTTAAGCCGGGTCCCAAGTAGCATTTACATATAGTGCACACAGGGAATAAACACATGTTTGGTTCTGGGGGTGCAAGCAATATTTTGGCTGGGGGTTGGCAAGGCCAGAATTACAGTGTTTTTTCCCAAATCCCCTACAAGTGATAACAACTGCTCCTTGGTATCAGTAGTAGCTCTGCCCACCGGCATAATATCTGCTCAAAATACCCACAAGACTTTCTTTCTTCTTGTTTTCTTATCACCCAGGCAGCTCATGCCGCTTGTTATCTGAATGTCTATTATCAAATAATAAGGCTAATTAGGGATGCCATGCAGATAAAAATGGAACAAAAAACAATTAGTTTAGTTTAAGGCAAATAATGAGATGCTTGATATTATTGTGCTCCGAGTAATGAGAAGGTGCTCTACACTGTTTGCTTCCAGCACTGAAAAACATATTTCATCCTCTAACCGGAATTCTCAAGCGTCTTTATTTTATTTCTCTAAAATTCCTATATATTCTCATATTTCCTAAACAACACATGTTACAGTGGCATTTATCTTCATAAATAACCTGAGTATGAAGAATATTTACAATTCGATTGATTTGGTTTCAATTAAACGGCATACTCCCGATTCATATCAATTCGACTCTTTCTTGTATGGAGGATATTTTTCTGGCTGCCATCCGATTAAACCATTACGATTATGGGTTTAGTTGAAGTATTTGTAAAATTTAAATTATTTAATTAACAAACGAAACCTTTTAGCATTATGATAAACATTCAAACAATTTGTTAGTGTTTCTGTTAGGTATATTGGTAATAATGATATTGTTTGGTACATTATTTGTACTGTTAGTACTTCTTTAATTACTAATTATAGACTTTCTCTAGAATATATACACACACACATATATATATATTACTTTTTTTCTACACCTGCTGGTTAAAAAAATATTGGATTGTGGAAGTGTTTGGGCAGTTATAGCTTCCAGGTAACATGGCATCCCCTGAGTTCTGTTTTTCTGCCAAACCTTAGGAAGTTTGATGAAGTGCTCACCCTCCTTAAGGTGACATTGCTTCACATTTGTCCAAATTGTCTGTCTTCTGCGTTTTGGCCTGGCTGTTATACTTCAGAAGAAACAGAGACAGTGATTTCCAAATAGCACCTGTATTGCGCTCTCTCTCTCTCTCTCTCTCTCTCTCTCTCTCTCTCTCTCTCTCTCTCTCTCTCTCTCTCTCTCTCTCTCTCGTATCCTAAGGATTTATTCTGTATGTACCAATGAGGGTGTATGTGCCAATATGTGGCATAAATCAAGACCCCACACACAAAAGGAACACACTTGTATGCACTGTGTAGAATTTAGAATATTTTCAAATAAAACAAAATCAAAATCTTCACATTGTTACAAAATTATTTCTCCTTTCACTAATAAATATATCCTCTGAGATTAGTTTTGGGATATGCATGACTATGGTGTATTCTGTATATCTGGTATATGCAGAAATTGAATTCAATCTGGTGCGTATTTCCGCATACAGTATATAAGGATGCGCGTGTGTCTGCCGCAGTTTGATTTGCATATAGTATGTACTACATGTTTGGTATATATGATGATATAAATAATTGTGTATAGAGTATGAATTCAAACTATATACTTTTTTTATATGATATAAGTGACCGTGTGAAGAGAATGGAATTGAACTGCGCATGTTTGGTACATGGGATAATGATATTTATTTATTCGAATGCTATCATCATCATTATTATTATTATATCTGCTGTATGGGAATATCTAAATTCCTTATATGATGGGAATATGGCGAAATTGGACAAAACTGTTATGGTGTGTAGAAATAACATTTATTGGGGTATGAGTAGCATTTGTATTTCGGAATTACACTCATTATTGTGTAGGTGAAAGTTTATTATATAGTAGTTGTATACTTATCTCTGGAATACTATGCAGTGAAATGATAAACTATGTAGGTGTGGTATATGGGGAAGTAGGATGTGTGTGTACATTTCATATAGAATAGGATTTATTTTGTTCCATTTGCCTGATATAAACGGCATTATGATCTGTGTGTATTTTGCGCTATGTGAAGACAGGGTTTGTTTCTAGGGCCAGTATATAAGGAGGTGGGATTTCTTTTGTATTGTTTAGCTTGTAAATGCTAATGAGCCGGGTCTCCTTTATCCCTTGCATTTGTACGTGATCTGTATGCTTCGCTTACCCAAAATACACCACAATGGCGCATAATAATAATAATAATAATAATAATAATAATAATAATAATAATCATCATCATATGCTCATACATGGGGTATTAGGATTTTCTTATCAGACTGGCACATACATGGTTTATCTGATGAAATGTCTATCAGTTCAGAAATACGAAGCAGATTCAAAGCAGAGGGTAATGCCAACCAGTGGCACAAAGTCAATAAATAATTTTGGGGTGAAATGAGCAAGTTGCAGAGAAGAACGGTGGGGCAGTCTATAGGAGACAGCATACACATATGCACTATAAAAAAAAACAGGTGGATGATGGGCTGAGCTGCAGGCGTTTAGCAGCAGGACACGATTCCTGGAGAAACACACGCCCTGCAGCCGCCTGTCCTGCTGCCATTGAAATCCCTGCTCTCGCCAGACTAAACCTGCTAATTGGCCCTTAATAGCTCCCTCCTGTCTAGTAGGAAACACTGTGACCTCAGGGCTTAGGCCGGGACCTCCTGCTGCACAACACAATTGCCCTTAGACCTTGGCTTTTGGCAATGGCCTATTGGGAGCGAGTTGGCTCATAAACTCCCTCCCTGCGAGTGACAAGGCCAAATAAACCGGCCACTGCGGGATTTTCCTCCAGGCTGAGACATTGCGCCACGAGAAACGCTGCATAAACCCATCTGAACACATTCTACTGCTCCCTATCAGGTACATCAGCCTGGCACATAAGCACCAGCCTTGGATTACTTTATTGCCTCTTATATAAACTTCACTCGCCAATTGCACTCAATATACACACACAATAAATCACATTAATGAGCGCGTTTGTTTTCCTAAGATGCCGATCTCCCTCTACGACTCCCTGAGATCTGTGAACAAAAATTCAGAATCCTTTCGCCTACATTGGCTGCTGCTGGTGGAGCTGAGCCTGAGTGCGACCCTGTCTGTCCACAAGGTTTTTGTAAAAAACAACACACACACAGGGGAGTTCTGTGGTACCCGGGTTCCTAGGCTCTCCCCTCCATCCGACCCATCCGACCCTCACAAACAATAAACCATATTTAAAGGAGTTATTAACCTTTTTAGTTGAGTTAACTTTTAGTATGATGTAGAGAGTGATATTCTGAGATACTTTTCAATTTATTTTTTATTATGTGTGATAGTTATTTAGCTTTTTAATCAGTTTGCAACTGAAGCAATCTGGTTGCTATGGTCCAAAGTACCCTCGCAACCATGACATCGATTTGAATAAAGAGACTGGAATATAAATGAGAGGGCCTGAATAGTAAGATGGCTAATAAAAAGTAGCAATAACGGTACATTTGTAGTTTTACAGAGCATTTGTTTTTGGATGGGTGGTCAGTGACCCCCATATAAAAACTGGAAAAAGTCAGAGAAAGAAGGCAAATTTTTACAGTATAAATAAAAAAAAATAACGAAGAAGACCAATTGAAAAGTTGCTTAGATTTGACTATTCTATAACATACTGAAGATTAACTTTAAGATGAATTACCCCTTTAATGTTAAATACATCTATTGTCAGAAATATACTGTGAAACCTCAATTTTACCCGATTTCAAGTTTCCCCTCATCTTACATTTACATCTTTACTTGGATTTTACACCATTTTTCTCTGGTCTCCTGAAAAACTACTACATTATACTACATTATAAATAAAATATATATATTTTATATATATATATATATATATATATATATATATATATATATATATATATATATTATATATATATATATATATATATATATATATATTTTATATATATATATATATATATATATAATATATATTAGATTTATATGTAGTAAGTGTATAGGTGCAGAGGTGCAGATGCTGATTAAGGCAATTCCCAGTTGTCTGGGTTTTCCAGAGGACAAACACTATGTACAAGGGCAGCAGAGCAGCAATTATTCCAAGTACATAATTAACCCATTCAACCTCAGCAGCCTCAGCCATTTCCCATTAATCCGAATTCATAGCCAGCTCCCTTTCTTGTATCCATGTTGGGATATGAATGGAAGAAGTGTTCCCACTCGTGCTCCCTTCTGCAGGGGATGATCTGGCCAGTCCACACATGACCCAAATACAAAGGCAGCTCTCCAGTACAAAGGGAGGGGTTCCCAGCTGGGTGGGAGTGCTTCTCCCCTCTATTTAGAACACTTAATGTGCTTGCCTGTGTTTATTTGAACAAGCTATAAGAAGTATACAAATCTACATTCCTCTTTGGCAAACATATATATTTTATCTTGCATAAAAAAACAAACTCCGGGTGCTGTTAATTGATAACATTCAAACAAACCCGATTTGTAATTGAATAAGTTAACATATTGTTGGGGTTTTTTTTTTAGTGGAAACGTAAAAAAAAAAAAAAAATCTCAGTTTTATTGTGTGAATTTGCAGTTGATCATTTTAAGGCTGGACTGCGAATAAATATTATTACATTTCCCTGGTTACTGGAATGCACAAGGATCTTTTCCCAGATGCCAAGTAAAAAAAACCTCAGTCTTGCAGAGAGAGAGAGAGAGAGAGAGAGAGAGAGGGAGGACCAATGAAAGCGTAGCAATAGGCCACAACTGATTTCTACAGAGAAATACTGGACTTGCTGTTATAGCATACACGCTGGCTTCCCTGTGAGATAACCAGAGTGTTTCAATACAATGTTGAAAACATCAATTACTTTTTACGTTATCATGACGTCATTAATAAGCATAACTGCTATTGAAATCGGCGTTTATCTGTTCCTTCAGTCCCTTCTGACTATTTGAAACAATGTAGCCGAAGCCAGCTAATCAATAGACCAGGAAAAAGTATTGCAAGGCTGACTTCGGCTACTTCCTTTCAAGTGACAGGACCAGCAGTGCAGAAAGGGACAGCTAAATATTGCCTTCAGTTACAAATAACATGACGGCCAATTTCTAATATATATATATATATATATATATATATATATATATATATATATATATATATATATATATATATATATATATATATATATATATATATATTGGAAAGCTGCTTAGAATTAAATCAACTTTCATTAAGGAAAAGGGTTTATTTTTGTAGTTTACACCCCTTTTTAAATATATATCCAATTGCTCTCTAGCCTTTTTATTTCAGCTTCTGTGAACATTCGGTAGCTGTAGCTTCTGTGCATTGTACTGATAGATACATTACAAATTACAATTGGGTTTGAGGTTATTTGTAAGTGAAGTCAATATCTTCTGCGCTGTCACTTGAATGACAGAAGTCAGCCTTGCATAAGCTTTTCGCAGGTCTGTTAATTAACTGGTTTCGGCTACATTATATCAAAAGTCAGAACCACAGGGCTGGGAATGAAGGGACAGATAGACTGATTTCAATAGTGGTTATGTTTTTAAGAAATGACGTTATAATCACTCAAAAACTCATGGAAATTGTACAATTTCTTTCACTGGGATAAGTTTTAATTGGAGCTAGCATTTTTTTTTTTCTAATCCAATGAAAAAAGTAAAAGCTTATGTAATGCTCTAACATATGATCATTTATGTACACAAGCAGTTTGAATATAATGTTCTTTTAGCTAGTTTAGCCAAGAGAAAAATCACTTGTCGTCCATTGTTTGCTTGCGCTTTGCTCAGATGAATGAATTGGAAGGATTTCCTGCCACCAGACTGAGGAGCCTGGAGCTGGCTGTCCGAGCAATATCTTCTTGTCTGTGTTTTTGTCTCATCCCGACCGGCCAATGCTACTGATGCAACTTCGGGCGACTATAGAAAACGCATCGCCGCGTGTGCATTAGCGCAGGCGACTTTGCATTGTAACCTATGGGGAAAAACGCAGAGGCAGTTTGGGGAGATAGTCACTCAAAAGACGAGGCGATTAGTCGCCCGGAGACAAAATCTCACTGAATCTCCTCGTGTGGCCTTACGCACAATCGCCTATTCGCACACACGCCAGCATCTATTCGCGCACGCACAAGCATCTGGCTCGCATGCATGCACCCAGACAGCGCAGCAACCGGGCAGGCTGCCTAGGGTGCCTGCCCCGGTTGGCCCCACTCTGATAGGGAGCTCCAATAAAAGGGCTATTTTTAAAGATAATATACATTTTTAGCACAGTGTGAAACCAACACCATATAGTATACATAATTGCCTACAAACTTAGTTTTTTTTGTTTATCCTATATGTCTCCTTTAAAGGGAATGTCAACCCAAAAAATAATTGTTTGCCTAAGAAAAGAAAACTTTATTCTAATTAACTTTTGCAATATACAGTCATTACATTGTTTCTATGGTTTTTAAGTTACTTGTATATTAGTGATGTGCGGGCCGGTCTGCTACCTGCGGATCCGGTGGGTTTGGACCAACCTCGCACTCCCCTTTCGGGGTCGCGGGTCTGGGTTGAGCTCTTCTGCCTGCTTTTCCTGCCCGCAACCTTACAATGCCAGCTTCCAACTTCCGGGTTCAACTTTTATAGCCGCGCCTGCTCGCCCCGCCCCTTTTGTGACATCATTGGTGGGGCGGGTGGAGGTAGGGCGAATATCGGACGGGTGTGGGTTGGGTAAAACCCGACCCGCACATCTCTATTGTGTATGTATTGCTATTAAAAACAGTGTTTGTCTGACCCTGTATATTCTCTTCCCTGGCGGCTCAGGCTGTCGAAACAATGTAAAACAAGGCCTTTTGCAACATTGTTTGAGAAGTAACAACAAATGCTGCTTTCAATAGCAACTGTGTTTATGAATAGTGATTTGATGTGGTGCATCGCACGACAAAACAAATTTGATGCCCGTAGACTTTAATGCATTTTGGTCAATTTTAGCCGTTTGGCATATTTTTGGTGAAGCGAAACGGGTAACATTCGCCCATCACTATTTATGAATAATGGAAAAAATTGAAAAAAATAATGAAAAGTTGATTAAAATTATGTTTTCTTTTATTAGGAAGATTTTGTATTTTGTGGTTGACTTGACCGTTAAAAACTTTGTTCTTATACACCTATTTACCTATATAAATATACAGCCATTGCCTTCCTATTGTTTGATTTCTTGTGCTTGAGGGATATATATGCAAAGATAATGTCGCACAAAAATTCGTTTTGTATGGTTTTCGGACCCTTTGTGGGTTGTCCCAACATTTTTCGTGCCATGGTGATCAGTCGTTTAGTCGATTGGACAGGTTAGAAGATTTCTGTCAGCTAACGATAATATCTCTGCATGTATTGTCTATGTGATAATATCCATGGGGGATTGTCACTACTATTTGTCGGACATAACTTTCATACATTTGCTGTCTATCAATTCATGGCCAGAACATTGTGTGATTTGTTCTTTTACTACTTTACTTAATCTGAATCTGATTTTGCCTTCTGAAACCCCAGTGTAGTACACAGTACATTCTGTCAGATTCCCCTTCTAATTCATCTTCAGGGAAGCCATATAATTACCGATCCAGTCCGCCAGGTCCATTAGTTAGCCGCTCCCCTGAGTTCACATACCATACACAGGGGCTAAGTAACTATTCATCTATTTGGAATTATTGCTGGGTGGGATAATAATGGCAACTGTGTCCCTTTTCTTTCTTGAAGGAACTTATGTTATATCAATTTTTGGAAAAGCACCTAATAAAGTCAAGGTCAGTAAGGTAATTACTTAGCCACCTATCCCCAAAAGAAACAGATTCAGATGTCTGACCGTTAATGTATTTGTACTTGGAGGGGTAGTTAATCCTCAAATTCATTCAAGTAGGATGTAGAAAGTGGTATTGGGAGGAATTTCAGCAGTGGTCTTATTTATAGGGCAATTTACCCTAGTAACCAGACAGTGGTTTAAAAGTGAGATTGGAAGATAAATAGGAGTGGTCTGCTGTTGCCCTAGGCACTGGACACAGCCCATCCTCTTTCCTTGGTGATCAGAGGGTGGAAAGATGATCTTGCAGTTCTCCTTATGTGCCAGTGCTGCCTCCATCACCCTCAGCTCTGCCAGCAGATTTAGCTGCAAGTATCTGTTTTTTTTCCCCTGTGCAATGTTTCTTGTTTATCCATATAGGCACCTTTGCCTAGTCATGGGCTATTGGGTGCTTATATGGTAAATATAGTCTTAAAGGGATCCTGTCATCGGAAAACATGTTTTTTTCAAAACGCATCAGTTAATAGTGCTACTCCAGCAGTATTCTGCACTGAAATCCATTTCTCAAAAGAGCAAACAGATTTTTTTATATTCAATTTTGAAATCTGACATGGGGCTAGACATTTTGTCAATTTCCCAGCTGCCCCTGGTCATGTGACTTGTGCCTGCACTTTAGGAGAGAAATGCTTTCTGGCAGGCTGCTGTTTTTCCTTATCAATGTAACTGAATGTGTCTCAGTGGGACATGGGTTTTTACTATTGAGTGTTGTTATTAGATCTACCAGGCAGCTGTTATCTTGTGTTAGGGAGCTGTTATCTGGTTACCTTCCCATTGTTCTTTTGTTTGGCTGCTGGGGGGGGGAAAGGGAGGGGGGCGATATCACTCCAACTTGCAGTACAGCAGTAAAGAGTGATTGAAGTTTATCAGAGCACAAGTCACATGACTTGGGGCAGCTGGGATATTGACAAAATGTCTAGCCCAGTGATCCCCAACCAGTAGCTCGTGAGCAACATGTTGCTCCCCAACTCCTTGTATGTTGCTCTCAGTGGCCTCAAAACAGGTGCTTATTTTTGAATTTCAGGCTTGGAGGCAAGTTTTGGTTGTAAAAAAACAGATATAATGCCAAATGGAGCCTCCTGTAGGCTGCCAGTCCAAATAGGGGCCACCAAATAGCCAATCCCAGCCCTTATTTGGCACCTCCCAGGAACATTTTACATGCTAGTGTTGCTCCCCAACTCTTTTTACATCTGAATGTTGCTCACGAGTGAAAAAGGTTGGGGACCCCTGGTCTAGCCCCATGTCAGATTTCAAAACTGAATATAAAAAAATCTGTTTGCTCTTTTGAAAAATGGATTTCAGTGCAGAATTCTACTGGAGCAGCACTATTAACTGATTCATTTAGAAAATCTTTTTTTCCCATGACAGTATCCCTTTAAGGAGAAAGCTCACAGAGCAATAGTTTTTTTTCATTCTCAGTGACCCTAATTTAAAGTTGGAAAATGCAGAAGAGGCATGCAAAAGAAGAATTGAAAAAACTAAAATAAAAAGGAAGAGCAATTAAATGGTTGATAGGAATATAACCTTCTGTAACATACAGTGTGTACAGTACTGTGAGTGTTTGGAGACTCAAGAACAGTTGAAATACCAGTCAGGCTGTACTCGTTAGCTCTCACTCATTGCCTTTTATAACCACTTAATTGGCATTATGTCTGCAACAAGATCGATAAGATGATTGCTAATTCTCAGGGCTTTGGTTTAAAGGTGTAGTACAGCCCCTTGTTCAACATGACCTTGATCAATAGGGCTTGTGGTGAACATAATTTTTGTCTATTGTTTTCACCATGAACAATATGGTTTTTGTTATTTTTTGAGTTAAATAGGGCAAACAGGAAACTTAAGACAGTCCATATTTGGTTCATATTTTGGCATTAGATTATCAGTGCGCAGATAATCACTGTACATTATAGGTTTCTGCTTATCTATAAGCCATACAGTCACAACAGTGGATGGGGGGGGTTGTTTATGCAAGAATCTATAGTTAAACTAACTCATCTAAATAACTGTCAGATAGTAAGTGTGCAAGGAAAATAATGCTCAGTTACTGCTTTATAATAAAAAAAACACAGTTTTCAAAAACATTCAAATAGGAGGCAGAATGTGTTTTCAGCATAAGTTCTATATATTTTGCTTGTGTTGAAAACAGTTGTATATAGGTGTTTGCTGCCCCTTTAAGTCAAGTGTTTTGCTGAAGGGAGCCTGTTATCAGTCAGCTTTTGCTCTTGCCTGTTCAGCTTTGGAACTGTCATGGAGGTACACATATGTAACTGACACACTTAAAATAAATACACACAGATGTTAAACAGATGCATAACAGAGAAGGTATTTTTTTTATTAAAGTATAATAAGATAAAAATCTTAATGTGGTAAAACATGTACATGCCACCAGCACATGATAGATCTCCTTCTACTATTTGTCTATTCCTTACACCATACCTCTTACTGATAGGGTTGCCACCTTTTCTGGAAAAAAATACAGGCCTTACTATATATTTATCTTTTTTCCCTATTAATAACATTGGGATCAGCCGTCATTTTTACCGGCCAGGCCGGTAAAATACCAGCCAGGTGGCAAACCTATTTACTGACCTGTATTTATTTGAGAATTCAGCTAATATCTAGCCAGTATTAAATTAAAGGAGTGGTTCACCTTTAAGTTATAATCAAGTTTTCAATTGGTCTCCATTTTTTGGTAGTCTTTGAATTATCTGCCCTCTTCTTCTTACTCTAGCTGTCAAATGGGGGTCACTGACCCCATCTAAAAGACAGATGCTCTATAAGGCTACAAATATATTGTTAAAGGGCATGTAAAGACAAAAAAATAAAATCCCATTTTTACTTTCTTTAATGAAAAAGAAACCTATCTCTAATATACTTTAATTAAAAAATGTTTTTATAATAAACCTGTGGTATTTGTATGCAGTGAAATTCCTCCTTCTTTTTACTTGCTCTGACTGCTGTGGATAGGAAACTTCAGATGGTCCCTAACTGTTCTGCAAGGAAACAATCATACTTTAAAACAGCAGGGGGGAGCCCCCCACCTTACTTCCCAAAACTCAAGCAGCTTTGTTTGTTTCCTTGTAGAGCAGCTGGCGACTGTGTAGAGATTTGTAGCTGCAAACCCAGTGCAGTCTGCATATTCTGATTATTAATAAGTCTTGCTGTATCGGCTTCTATGGCAGATATTATTTAAATTGTGCTGTTTTGATAATTTATGACGATCCCTAAACTTAACCTCCTAACAACAGCCCAGACCACACTGAGCAGGTACTTGGTCTTGGTCTTGCAAAGATGTTTAACAAAGTTACAAGATGATGACCCCAATGGTCAACTTAGAAAGTATAAATCATTATTTTAATAGGCTTCTGGTGCAGTAAGTTCATGTTTATGTTTAGTAAACAAAATACAGCAGTTATAGAATTATTCTATTTTAGACTTTAGTTTCCCTATATTGCCTTTTTATTACTTACATTTCTGTTCTGCATGTTTGCTAGGGTAATTTGAACCCAAGCAACAAGATTGCTGAATAGCAGTCTGGAGAGCTGCGGAATAAACAGCTAAATAACGCAAAAACCACAAATAATAAAAAATGAAAACCAATTGCAAATTGTCTCAGAATATCACTCTTCATCATACTAAAAGTTAATTTAAAGGTGAACAATGCCCTTTAAAGTGCTGAGCCAGTCATAAATTCCCTTTCATATATTGCACTGGCGCGGCAAAGTAAGAGTCAGCACTGCCTCTTTCAGTAAAAAAGTCACTCTTCCTTGCTGGACACCTACCAGACAGCTTGCCTAATAAATTCTAGAACTGAACAGCTGAATTCTTAATTTTATGAAAATCCACGATGCTGCAAGGTACCACAAGTACAGCAGGTAAATGTTGTTCTAAAGAAAACTGTGAATGAGGCAGTTTCATTTTCTTTCCTGTAGGCAGTGGAAACAACATACATTCACACATTATTATTCTTTCCTTTTTCTTTTGAAAGCACATCTGTTTTACATCTTACTATATTGTTGAACATATTCTGTTAAAACGCCCTGGAAAAGTTTTTTTTTTTAAATGGTCCCCCTTTTTAATTTGATTTTGTGATGAATATTGTCAGCATTCTCATATGTATCTTTACATTAATTGAACGGTGGGTAGCGATGAAAAATACAATATTTTTTTCTCTCTGAACAGGCCATTATATTGAATTGAAGACGTACACATCTGTGATGTAGAACAAAGAAAGGAAAGTGGACTAGTCGGTGGTCACCATTCTACCCAAGCGGTTACTTTAAAAAAAAAAAAAAAGTGGTGCAGTGGTGGTTGGAGGTGTAGTTCCAGATTATTCACCAGCAATGTCAAAAGTGGTTCTATTTGGGGATTTAGGAAGAGAATACTTACCAGAGTTGTGATTCATAAGATGCGTTTGGTCACACTTGTGTTTCCTTATCTTTCTGGTCAGAAAGTCAAAATGTATCATCTTTATATCCCTAGGTGCAGTGTAGTGGAAATAAACTATAAAATTGGGTGAAGTCTTATTGGATCTTTTTCATTCATACTTTCAGCTGTACAATCTCTTTCTTTCACTCTTGTTTTATTTTGGGTCCCAAGACAAGATGGGTCTTACCAGAAAGGAGGAGGCGACTCTGCAGATTGCAGGTATTTTCCTTTTGTGCTATGTCTAAATATTTACTGGCAGCTGTGCTCAAAGTAGGCCTATTTAATAGGCAATACTAAGAGGTATGATTTAATTTTCCCCTTTAGGGGTTGTTCACCTTTGAGTTAACTTTTATTATGATGTAGAGAGTGATATTCTGAGATAATTTGCAATTGGTTTCCATTTTCTATTATTTGTGGTTTTTAAGTTATTTAGCTGTTTATTCAGCCGCTCTCCAGATTGCAATGTCAGTAATCTTGTTGCTAGGGTTCACCATGCCCTGATTTGAATACGAGACTGGGATATGAAAGGAGAGGCCTGAATAGAAAGTTGAGCAATAAAAAGTAGCAATAACAATACATTTGTTAAGTTACAGAGCATTTGTTTGTAGATGGGGTAGTGACCTCCATTTGAAAGCTGGGAAGAGGCAGAAGTATAAAAACTATCAAAAAAATGAAGGCCAACAAATTTGCTTAGAACTGACCATTCCATAACATATTAAAATTAACTTAAAGGTGAACCACTCCTTTAAACAAATGTCTCTGCTATAGACTTGCCTGATTCTGGTGTAGGCTTCTTATTATATACCAATTATACCTGACGTAAGATGTAGTTCCCCTCCATCTGTAGCTAGCTCCCAAACCTGAACTTTAAACACACTTGTTGTCCAGGTGTCTGTACACATACAGTATAAGTAGGAAACTGAAAGTTCAAATGGCTGTTATATATATTAAGGGACAGGTTAATCAAGGGTCGAATTGAAAATTAGAAGTAAAAAAAAAATTCAAATTTTCTAGCTATTTTTGTGTACTTCGACTAGGGAATAGTCGAAATTAGATTCGAATTTGGAAAAAAAATCGAAATTCGAAATTTATGATGTACTATCTGTTTAAAACGTAGACCATTCGCCATCTAAAACCTACCGAATTGTTGTTTTAGCCTATGAGGAACCTCCTATTTTGAGTCAATTGGTGGACTTTGAAAAATGCAAGTTTTATTTTAAAAAGACATTGAATTAAATTCGATTGAATATGATCTTACTTTGATTCGAACAATTGAACACAGCTTATACACCCGCAGAAAAAACTTTGATTTTTTAAATAAATTTCGGTTGTTCTTTTTTTTTTATTCGAATTTCGAAGTTATGGGAGTTCAAAAAACTCCCATTACTTCGACATTTGACACTTGATAGATCTGCCCCTTAGTATAACTTATATACCTCTGCATCTTCACTACAGCTCTATACAATGCATAGTTTACACAGGATTTCACATGGGGCAGGGCTTTGTGTGCTCTAGAATTGGCTGGTGTGAAACACTTTATATTTGCATCTGCAGAAAAATACCACAATCTTCTATCACATTTCATAGGGATAAAGCTAATAATTGTCAGTTCCCTCAAATGTTTCACCTGGTGCTAAACAGATGCAATTACCAGTTGTCTAATCATCAATCATAAACAACAAAAGGAAACACCAGAGAATTGCAGCAGCCCACTCACTGACCAGGAATAGGTCCTGTGGTGACCCGTAAAAACCTCCCATCTTGTTGGGTAATTGTAGCAATCTGAGGTTTATAATCTCTTGAAAATCCGATACTCTATAGTCTTTTTAAAAATGTGGAAAAATATAGTCACTAACTCATGAAACAGTCACAGATGAGTTCAAAAGTGCCAAACAAGGGCAACTTAAACCAATATAAATTAGGCTTTTCAGAGATTTTCAGTGAAACATATGGACAATCCAGAAATCTGGATTTGTAGTGGAGTTGAAATCCACTCCAAAGACACTAGTAAAGTAATGATCCCCTGAACTTTTGGCGTAAAGAAAAGTGGAAGAATTTACCGTCTGTAGCTTTACCAAGTAATATTGTCAGTACTGTAGGATAGCAGTTGCCACACAAATACAGATTTTCCCAATAGTTTAAGTGTAAAGATGAAGTATTCCTTTTTGTGACTGTACAAGCTGAAGTAACATGGATTATGTTTTTTATTTCTTTAAATGTGCTTTCTTGCTACTATGGGTCTACAACTGTATTTTTGTATTCACATATCTGTACATATCTCTATTGTACTCCCATACAGCTTACTTGTTATCCAGTGTGATGGACTAATGGCGATATCAGTCTGAACAGCAACGGGCAGCGATGTGATTGGCTGGACAGCAGTGAGAAGTAATGTTAAGAGTACTCCAGTGGGCAGGTGGGAATGCTGCAGGATCACTGGAAGGAAAGACTGATAGAAGCAAAGCCTGGAATTGGAGACCAATTGGAGAGCCAGTGCTATGTTTTCAAAATGCCATTTGAAGGAAACATTACACAAAGTGTATACTTTCTCTCTGAAGATACCTCATTTAAAAGTAGAGATAACGTGAAGGATGGGAGGGATAAATGCTGTACAATCTGTACAATCTATGCCATCAGTAATCCGTTTATATTTTTACCAAGATTAAATCACTCCACTCCTCTCCAATATAATCACAATTTATAGATCTATTTCTAAAAATGCGTTTCTATTTCTAAAGTATGCGCTGCAAATTTACAACTGATGTGATGAAGTGTGGCGGAGCCTTTGCAGGCGAAAATTATACTTTAATGAATTTGCCCCTTTGATTGCTTGTTAGGGATTCTCATGGATTCATCCGCTGAGGCTAAAGCCTCCCTCTCTTGGGTATGCTCCTCTGAAGAATTCCATTACATTGTTGCCATTCATTTTTAAGAAGGCTATACTGCAGTGGTCACAGGTTTTAGCAGCAGTGTTATTTACTATGTTCCTACACACCACTTTGGGGGGTCATTGTGCAACTGCCCAATTTTTGTAGAAATGTAAAATACCTTTGATAGGATACATGGCAGGTCCTGCAACTCCTTTAGCCTAGAGCTACTTGGTACATTCCAGCTCACCACCTATGTACAGTATTTCTGACAAGGAAATGAGAGTATAATGGGTAAAAGACTAATATGAAAGCTGTTAGATCATTGTTATTGCCACTGTTATATTTGATTAAATAAGCAATTTATTACAAAACTGTGTATTTTGGCTTGCTATATGGGAATGTGTCTATAAATGGCACAGATTATTGGAAGAATGTGTGTATTTAAGTTGCACACAGCAGGAAAGGCTTATAGTTGTTTAGATTAAAGGATCATTTTCTTACAAGGTAGAATAACGAATCTACGCTTATATATATTTACACTATAAATAACAATGTGTAATTGGAGCATAATACCGGAACAGCCCGCCTGAAGAGGTACATTGTTCTGAGATCATAAATAATCATCTGCTTTAGGGGGGGAGCATTTTTATAGGAGACTTAAGGAAGCCACTTCCTCCATTTTGTGTGTTGCTTTAGCTCAGGGTCATTAGTGAGACGGTAAATCAGCAATAAATATCACATTTACTGTAAATGAGCTGCAGTTTTTAAGGAAAACTATAGCCAAAGGGCATGTTACTCCCATATGAAAGAGTATTTGCAATATTCATAAATATTTATTTAAACGGTTACATGGGAATTAACATATGAGAAATCCATGTGCTGTAACTGTGCAGGAATATCATTATTTGGCATTGGTTACTTTCCCAATTTTAGGGTCTATATGCTCATACTTCTTGTGTCTGTCCAGCATCTGAGAGAGTGCCCTTGCCGAGGCTGCAGAATACTCCCAGATGGGTGTCTAGTGTGTTCAGGACCCTACAGCTGCTCATTGCTGCCATGCTGAAATACAACATGACGTGGTGCCTTTGCTTATTTTTTCTTGCTCTTAATTCCAGAACACTAATAGTCCCTTCTAATGTGAATGAGTCTCTAAGGACACAGCCACACTGGGCTGATTCTCAGCCTGTGGATAAACACAGGCCAAGGATTGTTCCCAATGCTCGAATCCGCTCTCTTTTTATGCCTGCACTAGAACCACTGTTCCAGGCTGGGTGCAAGCACACAGGTTGGGTTTTGGAGGCAAAATACATACGCGCATGTTTTAGTACCAAAATCTGCTTTGTGTGCCTGCACCTGGGCCGATGCAATGGTTCTGGGTGCAGGCACAGAAGAGTGCTGATTTAAGTTTATCCACATGCTTAAATTAGCCCAATGTGGCTGTAGCCAAACCCAGGGCAGGCTCAGGGGGAACCCTGTACTTTACACTTACCATTGACAGAACCGGTATAAATATACTTTCACAGCCTGCTTATGTGATGAGTACAGTGTACTGAGTGCGACTTGTGTTTTTGCATCCCCCAAACTTTTAAACAATTTGCAGGGAATTCCAGAAAAAAATGTTCTGTATGGAAATATGGAGTATCCTATTGACTTTTGTGCCAAGCATTATCCCATTACTGCATGAGGCCCATTGCTGAAGTAGCTTACTATTTTTCAGCTTCCTACACATCAAATTCTACAGAGAAACTACAAGTGTCATTTTAAATCTGGCTATTACTTTTGGTTTAAAAGGGATGATTTTTAACCCAACAAGACAATGCTGCATAAAGAAAAAAAATGTAAGCAACATTCCACAATAAAGTGATTATAAATTTTAGTTGTGTAAGGGCAAGACTCCGCGGACGATTCCGCTGCGATCCGACGGGCTGTGCAAAAACGCAGCCGTCACATCGGATGCGTTGGAAATAAGGTAAGTAAGGCTAGTGTCGGATTGATGCGATGCGGCACGACTGTCGGATGCAGACGTAGTATGCAGCTTCTACATCTGACAGTCGTGTCCCATCACATTAACGCTGCGACACGATACGACAATAGAATTACTTACCTTATTTCCGTCGCATCCGACGTGACGCCTGCGTTTTTGCGCAGCAAGTCGGATCGCAGCGGAATCGTCCATGGAGTCCTGCCCTTAAAATTATGTATATATCACTTCTGACCATTCTCGTCTACAAGACTTCTCTCGGGCTTTTGCTTTTCTCTGGAACGCTCTGCCTCGACCTGTCAGACTTTCTCCTTCTTTCCAAACTTTCAAATGCTCCTTAAAGACCCACCTGTTAAAGAAGCTTATTCAATGTACCTTAATGAATCAATCATTGCTGTATCATAAATCACAAAATTGTTTCTAAATATCTCAATTGTACCTTAACCCTTAGTTTGTAAACTCTAATTTGTAGGGCCCTCTAATCCTACTGTACTCTGTAAACCCTTGTTTGTTGTCCTCCATTTATTCCCTGTTTGTTATAACTAAGGTAAAGCACTGCGTATCTTGTCGGCACTATATAAATAAATGATGATGATGATGTGTTGAGTTGCTGTCATTTGCAGTTTCTTCTGCATTGTTTAGTTGTACCAGAAGTCATGCTGGCTGGCATACCAACATAGAGAAACTCCTGTTTCCTCAGCAAACTGCAGGCTGGGCATGTCATGCCCTGATCTTTTTAAAATGCATTTCCATATCTATCTGTTTTGTGTTTAATATTGATATGCATCAGTTCTTAAAGTAACAGCAGTTTTTCTTCCTGTTATTCACCCAGGGACCACCTACAATCTTGCTTTAGCTAGTATGCCACTTTAAGAATCACTTTCGCAGTGCCAAGTTCAAGACTCCCTTCTCTTCATATGCTCTGGCTCTTGTTATTGTTTTGACAGATTTAATTATATCCTGCATCAAGAAACCCTACTCACTTGGCTTGGGTAATAAGGGACTTTTCTGGTTTTCGTCTCACCTTTCCAACTGCTGTTTCAGTGTTTCCTTCTGTCTAAACTATTCATTTCCTATTCTAAGCTTGCTGACTCCCACTTAAACCTGCTGTTTCCCTTAATGTTAATAATGTCTCAATAATACCAACTGCAGTAGTGTTATGTTTTGGGTAGCCGAGGATGAGGAGAGTATAACAGCGCTTTATTAGCAGAGACTCATGCAGCCATTTCACAACAGTAACTTTCACTGACAGGAAGTATGCACAGATAAGTCTGAGCACAGTGACATCTACAGGCCATTTGTATCAACACCATATATTCCCCCTATAGTAGGAAAACATTTGGGCAAATGTAATAAACAACAACATTGCATCTTACAGCAATAATATACACATCACATAGTCCTTGGTCCATGCAGGTAGTTTTCTGATTCTCTCAGTACGCTTCATAGGTTCACTTTCTTCAGGCCTATTGTACTTTACATCAGGAGTAGGAAAATGTCCTTTATCAAATGGAGCTTCTTCAAACAGGAGCAAGATGACTTGCATTCCATGGACGTCCATCAGACAGTTCATATGTGATGGTCCTCGCTGGCATCTCACTTCAGGTGGTGTAGTAAATTTAGATTGTCCTTGTTTCAGTATTCCTGGTTTCTTAATTCTGACTTAAGATCCAAGCTGAAAGTGTACTTCTCTGGCACCACGTTTTCTGTCAGTATAAGCCTTGCATTTGGCTTGTTGACGTTTCACAATGTCAGCAGTAGATGATTTTGTAGGCACAGTATTTTGTGGAAATTTGATGTCTGCAACATGTAACTTAGTGCCCATCTTTCTGCCATGTAATAATTCAACTGGAGATGATTGGGTTGTTGCATGGTGCGTTGCTCTGTAGTTATGTAGGAACTCTGTTGTAAATACTTTCCAAGGTTTCCCAGTAAGATTTGCTGTCTGTAGTGCTTCTTTCAGACTTCTGTTGAATCGCTCGATTTCTCCATTTGCTTGTGGGTAATACACTGAAGATTTCCTATGCACAATATTCCTCTCTCTCAGAAAGGATTCAAACTCATATGAGACAAACTGTGGTCCGTTGTCTGATATTAACTTCTTTGGATTACCTTCTCTGCTGAAGACTGTAGACAGAAATGTTATTACTGTAGCTGATGTTATATAAGAAACAAATGCAATTTCAGTCCATTTACTGTAACAGTCTATCAAGGTTATAGCAAATCTACAGTCTATAATAACATCTGTAAAAAGAATGACAATATCAATAGCCAGTTTTTCCCATGCTGAATCAGGAAATGGTACTGGTTTTACATCTGGCCTCAACGTAACTTTGAGTACAAAGTTATTTGCACAGCCCAGTGAAGTGTTGCTTTGTGGTGACATTTTAGACACTGGCTGTGTGGCAGGCACTGATGCTGTAGTAATGAGACCATCAACCGATTGTAGGTTTAATGCAGCAAAGAGATCCCTTCCAAGTATAGCAGTACCCTTATTCACAATGTAAAAGTCACATTTTGCAGTATTTGATTCAAATTGTACAGTCATTGGCAAGCAACCAAGCAAAGGGATTGGATCCTTTAAGTAACTGACCAGTTTCAGGGCAGGTGCAACAAGCGGATCTTTTGCAAAGTATTTCAAGAAAATATCCTTTGGTAGTATAGAAACAGCTGAACCTGTATCAAGCATCAGGTTAATGGAGTGTCCCTTGTCAGCAGAAGCAGTACTGACAGTGCATATAAACTTGTCTGAAATAAATGTATCAGCTTTATCCACACTAAATACTGTAACATTTGTAGAAGTGACTTCATGAACATCTTTAGCAGAACTACGGCAGATCTTAGCAAAATGTCCTACTTTTGTGCATTTGTGGCACCGTTTAGCTTTTGCAGGACATGTAACATGATTTGCAGTGTGTTGTCTTGAACCACAGTGAAAGCAGTATTTTCTATTTGTATTTGCTGCACGGTTTTGCAGTGTAGGTGAATCCCTTTCCTTAGCACTGTATTTTGCCTGTGACTGTGCATTATTAGGCCACTGTGCTGAATTCACAATCTGTACATTCCCAGCAGTTCCCTGACTGAGAGTTTTAGCCTCTGCTACTGCTGTTTCAATTTAACTAGCCACTGTAATAGCCTTTGCAAGGGTTAAATCCTGCTCTAGGAGCAGTCTCTCTCTAATGTGAGGTGAGTTTGTCTTTTCCACTATTTAGTCTCTTAGCATTTAATCTGTTAGATTTCCAAACTCACAGGTAACAACCAGCTCTCTCAAAGCTGCTACAAATTGTTCTGTGGATTCGTCATTACATTGTCCACATTGGCAGAATTTATATTTTTCAGCAACCACATTTACTCTTGGCACGAAAAAGTTCTTTATAGCAGTAAGAGCAGTTTCATAAGTATCATCAGGTAATGGTAATGTATAGAATATATGCTGTCCCTCTGCTCCCAGGCAGTGAATAAGTAAAGCACGCTTTCTAGCAGCAGAAATCTCCCCTTGGTCAGCAGCAATAATGTAATTTTCAAACATATGGATCCAATCAGTAAAATGTATGGTAGGCTCACCAGCGTTTGGAAGAAAAGGTACAGGCTGCTGCAGAGGTAGAAGAGCCATCCTTGTCGCCATTTGTTATGTTTTGGGTAGCCGAGGATGAGGAGAGTATAACAGTGCTTTATTAGCAGAGTCATGCAGGCATTTCACAACAGTAACTTTCACTTTTAAGCTGACAGGAAGTATGCACAGTATAAGTATGAGCACAGTGACATCTACAGGCCATTTGTATAAACACCACAAGTAGCATAAGTCTAAATCTCACAATTTTTTTCACAAATAACTACTAAAAATTACTAAATTACTTGTCCACATTCCCCTATAGTGGGCACCTACTATTTAGGTATTTATTAACCTTTAGAGCAAGAGCTGCACTACTTTTTAGGGGCATTTAATTGCAAGTGTAGTGTGCAAAGTGTAATTTTGGACACATAGATGCCCAGGTAATTGGTTGATAGTGGGCATCTATTGTCTGATTTTTTATTAATTCAGGCTGCAGTATTCCAAGACATCTGTAGAACCTAACTTCTATCCTATTTTCTAAGGGCCACTGGGTTCGTGAGTTTTTTTAGGATACCTAGTTCTCCATGCAGTTATGGGGAAGGTAAGAACTGAAACGGCAGCTGTTGGATTCCTGTCTTCTTTCCTTGGTGGTATGACTGGATTCATTTAAACAAATTAAAAATATTTACTTTTGTCGGCACTTGTCACTTGAATTAATCATTTTCAATGTATTTTAAATTGATACACTGTGAAGAGTCAGCACTTGTGCAAATTCACCATAAGATAATTGTCTCTCCTTTATTCCAAGTTTTAGAGGGGTCATGTCATCATGTAAAAATGTGGAGATTGAGAGTGAGAACTAGTCAACTATTGTTATCATATTATTACAGTGTAACCTCAATTTTGCATATCCCGATTTTGTTTTCCCACATTTTACACCATTTTTGTGGTCCCACCAATGTCTCACTTCTCTGATTTTATGCAACAAAAGTAAAATGGGGGTTCTACTGTACTCCCTTTGCTTAATTGAGTTACAGGGGTTTCTGTCACATTTAGAAGATCAGATTTCATGTATTTGTATAGGTTTTTTTTCAAGTTCAGGTCATGCAATGCAATATTTACTTTGCCTCGGCATAATATTTAATGCATTTTAATGCAAATTGCCCAGGCACTGTTAAAATGATAGAATCAACCCTGGTACATACTAACAGCTCCCTGCTTCTTGCAATTTCAGATAAAGTTCTATAATTCAACTTCCAAAAGCTCCTTCCCAATAATAATCTTTATATTATTTCCTGATACAGTACATTGTCTAGCTAGCAGGTCACACTTAATTGATGGCTGAATCGTTGGAAGTTTGTAACTTATTTGGACAATTTCCCCGTCTACTGTCGTAATTACTGGAACTGGGCTCCAGATCCTCAATTATTATTCATTAAAATTCATTATAGTTATCCTATCATTATCTCTGTTGAGGAAAGCATTAAAATAAGGATAATAAAACAATCTGTAACTGTTCTTGAAGGAAGAATTGACATTTCTGGCCTTAGAATTGCTATAACCTTTATAGTTCTTCTCCTTATTGACTACCATTTATGCAGGCTTTCTCAAATGCAGTTTTAACCATTGCTTATATATTTCATATATATGTATATTTATAGAATCAATGGAGGAGCCGGCACTTTCGTCAAACGGTTCAACCGTGCCTGGGTGCAGTGTCCAAAATTTTGAAATATTCATCCCACAAAGAAGGTCCGCACTCTCAGTACTTAAATTTAAATCAAAATGTTTTATTTGACTAAACGACTAACGTTTCGGCCTCTCCGAGGCCTTTCTCAAAGTGATAATAGGCATTCAGAAAAGACTTAATTGACTGACATGTCATCATCACTGTGTGTCAAATAGTTAAACTACATATGTAAAATTCGTATTGTTACTTAACAAAAATAAATACAGGAATAACACATTTATATTAAAACTCCCCTATTGGGCTAAACAGAACAATGTATTTTGTAACAATTGTTAATCTTAATTGTAACCCTCTGTATTTCACAGCACAAAATGTTACTTATGTTACAAATACCTACAGTTGATTATAGATGAAAGGTCTGTCTTAGGACACCCTCTATAGCGATAGCTAAAATGTGATCTATCTTTACTTAGATAAAAGTGTGGTGGTTTTAGCCCAATAGGGAAGTTTTAATATAAATGTGGTTATTCCTGTATTTATTTTTGTTAAGTAACAATACGAATTTTACATATGTAATTAAACTATTTGACGCACAGTGAGGATGACAATGATGACATGTCAGTCAATTAAGTCTTTTTTCCCGCCATCATAGGTATTTAATGCATTTTCTGAATGCCTATTATCACTCTGAGAAAGGCCTTGGAGAGGCCGAAACGTTAGTCGTTTAGTTAAATAAAACATTTTGATTTCAATTTAAGTCCTTTGAGTGCGGACCTTCTTTGTGGGATGTATATATAAATATATCTATATCTATCTATACTGTATATCTATAGAATTTTTAATGTAAATGAATAAATATGGAATTTTAATTTTTTGTACACAAATCCTGGTGTGCATCTTATATATATACAGTCCAGAAGTTCTTAACGCACACCGTAATGCATCAGTCTAGGTCGATACCTGGGTGCTATCTTCACTGGCAAAATTATCCAAATAATGAGAAAGAAAAAGATGCACACCAGGATTTGTGTACAAAAGATTAAAATTCCATGTTTATTAATTTACATTAAAAATTCGCCCGAATTAGGCCGAATTTTTAATGTAAATTAATCTTTTTCTTTCTCGTTATATATATATATATATATTTATATATATATAGACATAAATGGAGTTATTATTATTTTTCAGCGCCTATTCCCTGTAAGAAACTGCAGTTACACATCAGGGCTGCCATTTTTAACCAAGGGGCCCCATACTATAAAGTAATTTGCCCACTAATTTGGTCACTGAGTTATTTAGTCACTGGGACCAATTGAAGGGTGGGCCCTGCCAATAAGTAAAATAAAATTTGTAGATATGGTGATGCCCCTGATCTGCCACAGTCATGTACCAGTTATGTCAAACCCTGCCAATAATCAGTCCAATACCCAAAACCTGTGACTATCGGTGTTGCATTTCTTGGGGGCTCACATTACCATGGGGCCCCTGAATGGATCACCCTTATACCCTGATGATGGAGGCCTTGTTTACATATATTGGATTTCCAGATTTCTATAGTTTCCAATAATAGTATATTAATAAATACGGTATTTAATATTCTGCCCAAAGCAGGAAAGGGAACGCTAAAAGCAACTTCTTGTAGAATCACAAGGCGTGCGATATAGTATCATAAACAATCAGTAATGATGGCTGCGTTTGTTGTTACGGTTAGAAGACTTAACATTAACAAAGGGCAATACTGAATTTTCAACGAGAATTGACTTTGTAGTTGTATACAAAATGGTGTAGGGGCGGTTAGGTGGAAACTTCTTTCCATAGGCTTATAACTACAAACAAACAACTTCAACTACATAATGAATTCAAATAAATAAGCCACTGTTTGGAGAACATTCTGCCTTCACTGTAGTTGGTCGAAATGCCCTAAAGGTTATTCCTGTTGGTTTTGGATAAACAAAAGTGGCATTCTGTCAAACCTGACAAACGGTTCATTTAGTGGAATCTAGTGGCTCTTGGATAATGAAAAATAAAAACACCAGTGATGTCCATCTCATTTTTCTAATGTTTGTTCCAGAACTGCGTAAACAGACAATTCTAAATAATGCCTGGCAACACACAGATCTGGATTTATGGAGCAAAACCCCCATATAAACAGCGGGAGTTGATGATTTTCCACAAAATGATACTACTATTGTACCACTATTGGGCATTATATTTCTATATTTCAATTTCTATATATTTTTATTGCATGGTGCTGGAGGCTGCCTTTCCACTCTAGTCAATAGAAAAAATTTACTACTTCTATTACTGTAGATTTTGCCACTATGGCAAATTCAATTGCCCTAGTGGCATGAAAAAAATCTTCAAAGCCTTCTTATAAATAAGATAGGATATAACAATTTAAAAAAACTACATAGAAAAAACAGTTGAATCCAGATGATGCAATGTGACTGTAGTATTGTATTACCTCAGTGGGCGGAAGATTGCTGGTAGAAGTAAATGAAGAATGCAGTTGTGGTTCCACTGTGCAGGCAAATCTGTGCCACCTTAGAAGTGGTGGACAATTAAACTGACAGTTTACAACAGCATTGTTTCCTCCATGGAGCAGTTGAAAGATGAGCCCACGAGGGCACTGGATGTGTAAAATCATCTGGAGGGATCAGCAGTACTCATTACACATTATACATCCTGAACCTTTCTGCCTTTGTGTCTATATTCTACATGGGACTTAATGCTTCTGAGGAGCGAGCACACATTCGTCCTAACTGTGTCACCCTTTACCAGACAAAGATAACACTACAGGGGCCACTAACATTCTGGCACAGTCTTTAGGTTTGGCAAACAATCCATGTTGTTGAATTAAAGGCTCTAAATAGTAGAAACATAACCAAAGAGTAGCTTCTTTATGATTCTGCATAAAACCTCTACAAATGGGCAGGTGAAAATCATAACACTGTAGCCTCATATTCCCTACTGCCACTACAGCCAAACATGTTGAATAAAAAATGACCTTTCTGGAAAAGAATATCTTGTCAGATTATACAATTTATTTTCTGTGTCATCCAAAGTATTAATCCCTACTTGCACCTGGCATCATTGATTAGATCAGGTACTAGGGGCATATTTATCAAGGGTCGAATTTCGAATTGAAAAAAATGTCGAAATTTAAATTCAAAAGGACCAACCGAAATTAAGTTGAAAGTTTTTTTTTTTGGTCGAAATGGGTCCGTTTTCGAATTTGAATCGTACGAATTGAAGGAATAGCGCATTCGATCGAATTTGATTCAAAGTTTTCCCCAATTCCCCAAAAAAACTAAAACAGCGAATGGTCGAAGTTTTTAAAGAGAAAGTACATGATAAATTTCGATATTCAAATTTTTGCATTTTTTTCAAATTCAAATCGAATTTGGACTATTCCCTACTTGAAAAACACAAAAAATAGCTCGAAGTTCACATTTTTTTCATTCGAAAATTCAGCTGGACCTTTGATAAATCTGCCCCTTAGTGTTTAGTCCTGCCCCTGAGCTCTAAACAGACATATTCATTAGCTTTGATAAATCAGTTAGTAGAACACTTTTCTGCCAGTCAGGAACGTTTTTAGGAATGATGCTAAATCCTTCCCCTTTATTTTATAGTCATTTTTATACTCACAAATGAACATGCTTTGGGTTAGGTATGAAAAAGCAGCACTAATGTCACGTCTTGGCACAGCACCTCTATTGTATTATAATGGAAATATGTGATCTAATGCTTAACAGAGGTTATTTATCATTTGTATCAATCCCTGGCCCAGGGAAGCTTCCAGGCTTAGGTCACTATCACATACACGCTAGGGTCACTTTCATCAGGAGCCAGTTAACCTGCCCATGTGTATTTGTCGATATAATTCAGAGGAAACAAACACAAATATAGAGAGTATATACAAACTCCATACAGATTGGCAGGACTAGGACTCATATCTGAATTGTGCACCAAGAAGGAACTTTCCTATAATTTACTCTATTGCCAATAATTAATGTCTGCCTATGGCAGTACAGGGATCATTTGTGTAGCCTTTAAATGCTACAGTATTGAAGTCTCAAGTTCATACTATTGCCATAGATTTGGAAAATGACTGTAAAAAGAAAGTGTAATTTTATCCATGAAATCACTATTAATTAAGCCCATATTCCTGCCAGTAAGTATCAGCAGGGCCAGAGTTAGAAAAGCTTGTGGGGTGTAAATTATGACCAAATTGCAACAATGGCACTTGTATCATATCTGGTGCACAGTTATTCTTTAGGTGCAAGTTTGATGCCTGCTGTGGAAACTCTATGATTACACCCAGGTTGGCGACAGCTCCAGGATTCCCCCAGCAAGATAGCACTTTTCATCGAAGCAGAATTAATGGTGGCAATGCAACTGTGTGAAAGTCCAAGGAGCATGTTTGGACAAACCTACCTTCAATGAATGTTGTAACTACACGTAACATTTTAGTGTGACTAAATCAGCAGGTAGCATTTAGTGTGATCCCAATCAGCAGGTAGCATTGGTCACTAGCCTGCTGTTTTAAGACCTGGAGCAAAGATTTTAGTGCTTATATACCAAGCAACAAACAAGTGCTTTAGGCACTAATAGACACAAAACTATACTCATTAGAAGGCAATACACATTATGCTTGTGCCATGCGCTGGTTGTAAGCAGCTGTGCTCTGTGTCTTTGAGTCTCCTTTTATGGAATCAGACCCAAAACACAGAGAGCAGCATTGCTAGACACAAAGAAGTACTAAGAATGGAGGGGCAGTGCATTATGGGCACTTATTTGGCTTCTGAACTACTAAAACACTGTGCCCCAGAATCCACTTCAAAATGGAACATAGGGGAGGGAACAGTTGGATCAGTCTATGGAAAGGAGTTAACTGGTATCATATACCTTTTCTATATAACAGCAATCAAATAAGCTCATGTCAAAAAGAGGGGGTATATTTTTCCTTTAATATCTTTGCCCAGTTTAATATTTGCTATCACAAAACTGGAGTATTTTGTTGTTTCCACAGTTTTGTTTATTTTTCTTGTTTTTTTTTTTTTAATTTATAATTTTCACAGCAGTGTCATTTTTATCCTTTTTATCTGGCGAAGTACGGCTGACATGTTTGTAAGAGGCCTGTGAACTTTTTCAACTGTATTAAATACTCTTTGCTAAATATTTAATTTGGATTCAGTGTAGCTGAGTAAAGTTACATAGGCATTAACATATTTCTTTACTTTGTATTTTTTATTTCAGTTTTGTGCTAACCAAATAATGTTATGGTAGGCTTTTCATACACCTGTCATTACTCTGCAAACTCTATGTTATGAAGGGAACACTAATACAGGTCCTTTTAAAAATGTAACGTATATTGTATATTAAAGTTAGAAGAGTGGTTAATCCTGTAGTGCATGAAGATAAAATAAGAGGCAGATGAATCAACAGCATCCTTTTATTCAGGTAGTTCACCTTTTTAATATGATGTATACAGTTATATTATGTGACAATTTAATTTTATAGTGATATCACTTATAGTTAGCTAATAATTTAGCTTTTTAATTAGCAGCAATTTTTTAAATTACAAGCTTATGATAAAAATATGGGAAATTGATAAGCCACACTGCCCAAGACAAAATGAACCCCATATAGTAATTTGAATTATCTCTAGCTAACTTTTTTCAAAGGCTGATAGCTACCTAGATGCATTATTTTAGGAATGTGTCACTTTGTCATTTGTTTTACAGGTTGGTAATAGCGTTAGATTTCAAAGACAATATCTGTCTGGGGCCATGCCCCTATGTATGGTGCATAAGGAGTGAGAAGTAACTCTTTGCTCTCTGTCTAATAGTACAAATAATTGTGCCTCCAAAAGCAACCCATGGGGCGAGATACAAAGTGCAAAAAACAGGGCACCTTGCACAATATTTTGAACTTTGCACCTTACCCATGCTTTAATAAATAAGGCTGTTAATCTGGTTTGGGGTACATTAGAAGGGTCGCGCTCTACCAGACCATCGGTGATGCTTATGAATTAGTGCAGGACACAAAAAGCAACAAGCATTTATATGTGTTTTTAAATGTTCCAAAAAAGATTTTGTTTTTAAATTTTTAATCTGGTTTGGTGGTCTGGTAGAGCGCAACCCACTACATTTGGGGGCAGATTTATTAAAGGTTGAGGTGAATTTTCAAATAAAAAAAAAAAAAAATCGAATTTCAAGCTATTTTTTGTGTACTTCGACTAGAGAATAGTCCAAATTCGATTTGAATTTGTAAAAAATTCGAAAATAAAAATTTATTATGTACTGTCTCTTTAAAAATTCGACCATTCGCCATCTAAAACCTTGCGAATTGCTGTTTTAGCCTATAGGGGACCTCCTACAACCTATTTGGCTTCAATTGTTGGACTTTGAAAAATCGAAGGTTTTTTTTGGGAAGAACTTCGAATCGAATTTGATCGAATGCGATATTCCATCGATTCAGCCGAATACGGACCTATTAGATCGGAAAAGGACCTATTCGACCAAAAAAAACCTTCGACTTAATTTCGGTTGGTCTTTTTGAATTAGAATTTCAAAGTTTTTTCAATTCGAAATTCAACCCTTTATAACTATGCCCCTAGGTGTATTGGATTCCTCCCCTTGCTACTTGCTCAGGGCTGCTACACCTGGGCCACCGACAACATTTGGTAAATTCCAGCCTATACAGCAGATTAGGCTAAAATTTTGTTTGGTTGGAGTGCAAGGGACTCGGGGCTTGAGCACCCAGGTTATAGTTCTCATCGGTTATGTATATATACTTATTGATCCTGTGTAATGGCCATGTTGGATAAAATATATTAGAAGTGTCACATAAAAGGCATTTATTTTATGTAAGCAATTTGTTAGAGTGACTTAATTTTGACTGCATATACACATTAAAGGGCAAGTCAACCCCAAAATAAAAATCTGCCTAATAAAAGCAAACATAATTCTATGCAACTTTCTAATATACAGTTATTAAAAAATCTTTCAGTGCTTTTAAAGTTATTTGTAAAAATGTTTGCTATTAAAAGCAGCATTTGCTCAACTCCTGCTTGTTACTTTTTAAACAATGTTGCAAAAGTCTTGGTTCCTCAGCCAATTCAGGTCTGTTAATCAGCTATTTGTCTTATATTGTATCAACAGTCTTAGCCATCAAGAAAGAGAATAGAAAGGGACAGAGAAACACTGATTTCAATAGCAATATATATACAAATAAATGAAAAACCATAGAAAATGTGTAATGAATTCATATTGCAAAGTTGCTTAGAATAATGTTTTCTTTTATTAGGAAACATTTTATTTTGGAGTTGATTTGACCTTGAGTTGATTTCCTACAAATGTGTATAATCTATCACTGGCATACGACTGCTTTACTGTGAAGCATCAGGAAATGTAAATAGCTCTGAATTGAAGTGTTTGCAAGACAAAATGATACAATAAACTCGGAAACAGGAAACTGGAGTCAGAACAGTTCTAAGGAAGTACAGCCTGTGCAACAGAAGGGCTTTCATTTGTTGCAAGATGGGATGAATATTATGGTGCAATTAGTAAAGCTAATGGATCACAGTTTGGAAGGCGTTGAATAATATTTTCCTTTTGTTATTTCAAGTTTCTCCCTCCAAGCCGAATACAAAAGAAACATAATGGAGCCATGGTGACAGCCCTGGAAGAGATTGCATCCATTCTATTTTTTTTTCAAAGTACCAAACTTCACAGATCTTACCCTTTAGATAATTTACCCCATTGCTTTGACTTTTGGAAACCAATCTTGACAATACTTTGGTTAACCACTTAATGGTTAGGAAGTGGATGGATGACGGATACAAGTTTGCTTTCATCCCACAAGGAGCAAAGGAAGAGAAATGCATTTAAAAGCAAACATCTATGGATTTACAGTACAAAAGACTAGTCATGAAAATAATACTGTTTAGACTTGTGGTGCTGATCCGGGGGCTGTTCTAAAGAATGGTTGATTAAAGGTTTTGAGTGCATTTTCTGTGCTTAGTTTGGAGGTGCATACTAACACAGTTAGCTCACTGAGAGTCACAAAGCCTTGGCAACTATTTTGCCATAATTAGATTTTACTTAAATTGTTCTCACACAATTTATAAACGAGACTAAACAACAATGTTCTGAATATTAATGTCCCACATCTTCATTTCCAAAAGAAAAAAGGAATGAAAGGAACATTCCATGCATATAAGGAATATGTTTAAAATCCATGTTGGTTGTATGATGATACTAAACCCACACTGAGTAATGATATTCCAGTCCCTTCAGCAAATTCCTTTGGGAATTGTGATGGTTACTTTCAGTAAATCCATTCATCCAAGTGCGCTCCCACGTGATCTGGAACCAATGATCACCACTAAGTTTGATAGATTTGTGTTATGGTTGGAACACACTCAACTTGCATAGTAATGAAGGAGAAACTTGTTAGTTGTAATAGACTAAGCTATGTGTAATAGTTTATATTAATACACATCTTTTCAGCTCCAGACACCTGGTGGGAGGGTCCTTGCATTCAATTAGTACTAGCAGCTGTCTGGAATTCTGACTTCAAGATTCTGTACCTTGATCCATATTCATAACATCTGCTAATAACGCTAACAGACTAGACATGTAGCTAAAATTTCATTTCACTTTCCATATTAACCTGCCCCCCTGGTTTTACGTCAGCTGCTGTATTTCGTGTAAATGTGCCCTTCCTGATTTTTCCAATTGAGATTTTAGTCTTTTTATGTGTTGTTTATATGTATCTGACAAGTCATTTGTTAGAAATGCTTCATACAAATGAGTAGCCATTTTTAGTGCCTCTCATATTCATTTTATGATTAATTATGATATTAGCCACAGACTACACAATTTCAGTCTTGTTGCTTTGTTCTGCTTTAAAAGCCATTTTTTTGCCCTGTAACTTAATGCAGATTTAAGGAGACCACTGTTGTGTTTGAGTCTGAAGGGTGCCCACATGCACTACACATTAATAATGCTTTCTGGAAATGAATCCGTTAATGTCGATTTGTTTGGGCAGATTCGTTTGAACAATGCACACATACATAGTAACTGGACTAATACTGCCGCGACTAAGAGTAGAAGTTTTTATAATGGACTTTACACAGTAGTAACTAAAAATGACATGAGCTGATATATTTAAAAGGCACATAGCTGATAAGCACCAATCACATTTACAAAGGGAGATTATTCCACATCTAGGCTATATTAGAGAGGTTGTTTCGCCTTACTTATTCAAAATAACATACAGTTATATGATAGATGGAAATTAGATCATTATAGAAGAGCTTTCATTAATTTGTGCTACCATAAAAAGTGAAACAGGGATTTATTCTAATCAATGTTATTCCACAGGAAGGAACACTTACAGGTATTCCTGCATAAGAGGGGATGTACCCACCTTCATTTAACCAAAAAGGGTGACATCCAAAGCACACTGTCCATTTCCTAGCGTTACACATTCAGTAAACCTTATTTGCCAGTTTTATCCAAATTCTGCAACACTTTAAACAAATTAAAAGGAAAGTGACTTAAGTCTAGGATTAAGCACTTAGGGAGACCGAGGTAAAGTGCAAACAGAAGCAAATCTTTTTTGACGACAATGTCACGTTTATGCAATTCTTGCATGAATTTGTGCGAATCATGTGAAAACAGCTTTGATGGTGTTTTCAGGCATTTCCCATACACAAGAATATGGGATTCTAAGAGTTTTGACACTGCGTTTTTTCCGTGCTGGGCAGAAAAATCAAAAACTACTGGGTGTGCCATGGACCTTTAGGGTTGTGTATTAATGACAGTTGTAAAGCACTGAAAAAAAGAATGCATTATGAGCATCAGTACTTTTATGATATGACATGGCTCATATATGTCAAAATGAAAAAGGTATTGACAACCATTCAGCAAGGCACATTTTCTCAGAGCTAAGGCATTTAGATTCACATACAAAATCAATGTTGAATGCTGATTTTAATTTTTCTTGAAAAAAAGAGCTTTTTTCATTTACTATGAATTAATAAATTGTTCCTACTTGTCAGTGTTAGATGCAAACCCATTCCCTTTTCTGCCGACTCAATAAATGACACAACAGCATCTGAAAATGTTTCCCCTTTCTAGTCATTTAGGCAGCTGAGACAAGCACGTTATTTATGGAAGAAAATCCTAAATTCTTCAAAATTTTTTTAGGCATGGCAAGAGTACAACTGCAAAAACAATCTTTCTGCATGTGTGGGCTATCTTATAACCAAGGTTTTATCTCAATAAACCCCCAAGCTAGCCAGAGTTGGCATGGGAACTTTTAAGTACATGCAAGGTTTGTGATCAGCTTAATAATACCAATATTCAGAGTGGACTCAAATATTTAGCATGAAGCATTAAAATATGGGCTAAATTAGTAATTTAAATGAATTATTTCTATATATCAGTATTTAAAAATACAAAAATAAACTTACATTTTTCAGGAGGTGTGTACTGTTTTATTCCAAATACAGGAATGGCATCGATTATCTGGAAGCCATTATTCAGAACTCTTCACAATATGGCAATTCTATATCCCGGAGTGACTAATTTGAAGTCAATAAATATTTACTGACTTGTTTTTTAATCTGTCATAATAAAATATACACTGTAATGTATGTTAACTGTGTTAGAATAAATCGGCAAAAGTATCCTATTACTTGTTTTATGTTGAAATATTCTTAAGTAGCCTTAAAGTACAAGAAAATGTGGTGCCAATTGTTAGGCACTCCCCACTGGCAAGGCCAGGTCAGGTCTGCACATGTGCCAAGCCTGACCTACTGTGGAGGATTGCTGAGACAATTGGACAGATTGCAACCACCCTCCCTGTTGAAAAACTAGTCTGGGCCGGTGTGATTCATTTTGACTCTATACAGGTTAAAATCAATAGCAGTTAATACTGTCGATATAATAAGTCCCAAAGACAGCAAGGCTAAAAACAGAGGGTGTTTTTTCTTGGTTGTTTGGGGGCTTTTTATAAACATAAGTAATTCTACAATGCTGAACTACTCTTTATTTTAAGGTAACACGTGGAGGTCAGATTTTAGTGGTTTTAGAGATTTTTGAACTCCATTTCTCTAAAACTTCAAATGCCATGCAATTTATTAAAATTGAATAAAAACAGTATGGACTGAAAATTACGCTGAACAATCCGAAAATAAATACAAATACCTCTAAAACCTCTAAAAAATTAGAGTTTTTTGGACATATTCCTGGCGAAAAATAATCCGAAAACCTCTAAAATTCCAAATTCCTTTAAAACAGTCCAATATGATCAGCGTAGCTCCCACTGACTTCTATAGGACCTTGATAACTTTTACTTGGTGAAGTTTTGTATTAGAGCAGTGATCCCCAACCAGTGGCTCGTGATCAACATATTGCTCACCAAACCTTTGGGTGTTGCTCCCAGTGACCTAAAAGCAGGAGCTTATTTTTTTAATTCCTGGCTTGAAGTGAAGTTTTTGTTGCAATTAAACCCAGACATAATGCCAAATAGAGCCTCCCATAGGCTGCCAGTCTGCATAGCCATCGCAGCACTTATTTTGCACCACCCAGGAACATTGTTAATGTTTGCGTAGGTTGGGGACCCTGTATTAGAGGTTTTTATGGTTTTTACACTTAATACTTTGCACTCGAATTTGCAGAGCTTTTTAAAAAAATGTGAGATTCAAATCAAAGTTAGATTTTTAGTTAATAGGCTCCTCAATGTGGCATTTTTCATATATGGACATTTCCCATTACATTTTATATCTTTTACCCATCCGCTGTCTATGCCCATAGTATTTAACAAAGGTATTTAAAAAGGTTCTCCACACTTGCTCTTACAGAAAATGCTAAATGTGTCTGATTTTGATGCGTATGGTGCAACTTTAACACCAGTAAAATTTGA
This sequence comes from Xenopus laevis, assembly GCF_017654675.1. Lineage (NCBI taxonomy): Eukaryota > Metazoa > Chordata > Amphibia > Anura > Pipidae > Xenopus > Xenopus laevis. The sequence continues at coordinate 75,899,371 of NC_054377.1, forward strand.
ACATGACTTGCCACATTACAGATTTTGCTTGTGCTTGTAAATGAGCCCTATAGATTGCAGGCCTACCCTGTCTCTGATGACCTTATTGACCTCGAGAAAGTAGGGTAAAAAACACTCAAGTAAAGGCAGATGTTTCTTTATTTTTACTGCTATACGGACACATCCATACAGTAGTTCAATATGTTGAAAATCAAACCCCTAACTATTAAAAAAATAACATGGGCTGTAAGGATTTTTTATCTTTAGGAACATCAACACTAAACAAACATGAATTAGCAAAGTCTCATAAACAAAGTTTTAAAATTGAAGATCGCTGTATCCTTCTGTCTTGGTAGGAGATTATATACTGTATCTCTGAATAAAGTTTAGTTTATAGTTGTATTTAGTTTAGAAGAAAGTAAAACAGTGTTTGGACTGTGCTTAAATTGAGTTACTTGTGGTTACTTCCCAAGAGTTTGTGGCTTTTAGGAGCCAAGATGAAAGGCTATGATAAATAGTATAGCACATTGAACATGTAGGAGAGAATAATACTGGGACTTTTGATCAGCATCCTGATTGGATATCTCTAAAGTGTTCCGAAAGAAAAAACATTTTTTATTAGATTACCTTAAAGTAACTATATATAAAAATGTCTTTGAAACTACACTAATTGCTTTTCTGTTTGAAAGAAAGTTCTTGGTGGTGGTTGTATAAATATTTCTAATAACAGTTTTTCCGGGGGAAAAATAACATGTACAGAAAGTGGATATTAAGAAAGCCCCAAATTAATAAAATCAATATAATAGGAAAATACAAATATTTGAAGGCTTATGTTAAGTGCCATCCTTAAAACATTAAGTATGTTTCAGAAAGAGTGATAATCTGCATCCAACGACTTGCCCTTTAAACAAAATAAAAAATACCCACAAGACTCAAATAATATTTCTCTGGAGACTTTAATGGATTTAGTCTGTAGGATTTCCTTCCCTGCGACATTATCAGAAGGAATTACCAAGCATTCTTGCGACTGGTCAATGAGATTTGACAGCACTCTTTTCTCCCTCTTCTGCCTATACAAAAGGGCTGCACGCAATTCTCTGAAACAGGAAAGTGTTGTCTAGACGCGACCCTTTGAAGTTTGTTTTACCTCCATCTTTAAGTCAAATGACTTGGTCTCTTTGTACTTTCCATTGCGAATGCTCTGGGGTTGTTGCTGTTGTAACTTTTGTAAGTATTTACTGTACTAGTCAGCACTCATGGATAGGAAACTACTGTATGAATGTGGAATTTCTCTGTAATGAACTCCATTCCAAACATGGGTGGCCTGCGCTTGAGGTTTGACTCAATCGGAATGGAATTATGCAAGCTGTACGGAACATGGATTTGGTGGATTTCTTATAATGGCATGTGAAACTTCAAATTTGGACCAAATGCACACAAACGCAAATGCACAGTCATTTTTTTTTAAATGAATGAGGCTGGTCCTGGATATATGTCTTTTACTGCAACAATGTTTCTATTGATTGAAATGTATTTTAATTAAAAAAACTATTTTTCAATTGTGCATGGCGCTTAATCATTTTATGAAAATGTATAACGTGTCACCTAGTGGTATCTGAAGAGTTACAAAGTCAGGCAAGATGTGTGAGTCAACTCATACATTCAGCACAACAATTAAACCCCATAACTGCATGCTCACTGGCAACTACATAGTTAAGTAGTTTTTCTGAAGTCAGGCAGCAATGAGTCAGAGTTGACACATACAGGCTGCCTGATTTTGGAACTCTTTAAGAGCCTCCAGGCACGTATACAATACTAAGCATGCCTATTCAAGAAGCACGCCCTATATTGTAGAATATCTGTCATGGAGGCAGCCTTATGTAGAGCATAAAATAAATACTCTCAGATGTAAGAACTTATAATAATTTTATTAAAACCCATTTATTTAGATTTAAACAATGAGCTATTAACAGATTTACACACAAGCATCGGGTAATGGATTCACTTTAAAATAACAGTTTTAGATGTTATACTCTGATTGCCAACGTTCAAGGGGGACCCCATTAGTCTTCACTAACTTAAACAAATATGTGGGAATACTGTTCCTTAACATGCTGAATAAAAAAATATCCCATATAAAGAATTGATAACGAGTGGAGTGCCATTTGAAACGTTATGCTGCCATGAAATGTGGGAATTATCGAGGGATTTGGTGAACAACCATGTGACTAGGAATAATAATTCCATATTAAAATTAAATATTTTAAATGAAAATAATTTAACCTTTTTTAATATTATCAACATTGATTTTTTTAAATTACATTCAGTATTAATTACCCATTTTGACTGATGTATACAGTATATATTGTTCTTCTAATAAAGACATTTGCAGCAATTTAGGGTTTAAAACCTTACCCCTTTAAGGCCCAACATTTGGGCACGCCTACTCCCCCTATCTTTTAATAAGATTACAGATACAGTATATCTCAATATAACCTTTGTCAAAACAGTTACCCTGCTATAGGTTCAGCTATTCTTTGAATGGCAAATAAACACTCATCCAAAACCCCAATTACTCCTGAAACTAAGCACATGCAGAAAACCACAACTTAATTACACCTTTCAGGAACACTTAATCAGGAAGACATTTTCTGCATAGTTATTAGAGATGAGAATCAGTCTTCACAAACTGCCCATTCATAGCTCTCCTCTCCTTAATTTTCACTGATCACTTGTCCCCTTGCTCTTGGGCTCCAGTAAATTGCTAATGTCATCACCATAGCTGGTTCTACATTTTGCTTTATGATTGGATGGCAAACAGGGTATAATTAGTTTTTGTTGGGCTGTGACCTAAACTGGCAAACAGTGAAAATACATTAAATGAGATTACAGCTTATTTTAAAAAGAGGATTTAACAGTACCAAACTGGGGCTCATTTATTTAAGGGTCTAAAGCATTAAATATTGCTTCAGAGTATCCGTTTGTGGAACCCCTACCCTTCTGTTTATTTACCAAATAGCTCTTTATTTCCCCACCTCTGAAAAGATATATGTCTATATGCAAACATTATGTAGTGAGCAGAGCAGAGTGAGAAGGGCAAACAAAGGAGTATGAAGCATTACATTTGTATTGCATGTTACATAAAATAGAATACACAATGATTGGATTAAAGTTTAGCTTTGCAGCCCAACATTTGGTCAAGATCCCCTTATATAAATGTGCTTTAAGAACAGGCACCAAGCTATAGTTAAAGCAGTATCCAGAATAAGCATTTATATTCCAATTAACCAGGCTGTGTATGTCAACATAGTAAATATGTTATAAATGAATTGGAGCTCTTGATAGAAGAAATCTTGAACTCTTTGTGAGGTGAACTAGGCCACTTACACATGGGCATTTCCCTGAGGTGGATCTCTCCTGCAATACACTGCAAGAAAAAATATTGGAAGAAAAGCATAATCACACAGGCGCAAACAGAGGCCAAACGCCCATGTGTAAGGGTCCTAAGACAGAACACATATTTGATTATGAAAACAAGATGGTGGCCTTGGAACAATTCATTGTTTGATTTGTTATGGCAAGAATCAAACGACATAATCTGTTACATCATTTTAATTTATTTTAAAAGCAATGTATGCTCCATATTCTTCAAACTCTCTTTTGAGTCCATGTATCATAAAATGGAGTCTGTACCTGTTGCGATGCAAAATTGGGTTCTTCCCCGTATTTGTTGAGGTGCAGTTTGCAATCACATGTTGTTCGCTACTGGCAAGTGAGGAAGCCAGGGAGGTACCTGGAAAATATTCCTACATTTCTTAAATATATACAGGGCCAAAACTAGGGGTACGCAGAAGAGGCATGTGCCTAGGGTGTAACTCTCAGGGGGTGCTGGGCATGTAATTCCTGACTGGATTCCCCTAGTCCAGGACCTCTGTGTATTGTACAGAAAAGGAACCACACTCACTGAACTTTTAGTGCAAAGAGTAGTTTGTTTATTGCAACTTTTCAGCTCCTAAACTTGAGCCGTCATCACGATCACCTCCTGATGACGGCTCAACTTTAGGAGCCGAAACGTTGCAATAAACAAACTACTTTTTTCACTAAAAGTCCTGTGAGCACAGTTCTTTTTTTGTACTTTTATATTTTGACATAACCGACATCCAGGCAGTTGATGTTTGCAGGTTTACAAATATATATGTGTGTGTGTGTGTTTTGAGTCCATAGGTGGGTTGTAAAGCTGTGTATATTTTACACAGATTCCTTCACAGAATCCCAGAGCCATTTCCATATAGAATACCACGGAATGCATGGAAGGATAACTGCCAGTGGATGCTCAGTAATAAACAGCCTGGCGATGTCTTGGAACGAACTCCAACACCCACTTGGTTGAACTTGCCATTGATATGAAAGTCGCCTGGGCTGCTTATATAATGTAACATCCAACTGAAAATGTAGCATGGGGAGATAACTTGTTAAAAAAAGAAAACCCAGTGACAGATTTACTATGCTGTGATGTTTTTAAGCAATAACAAGTAGTGTGGCTTATTTACTAATCATTTTGCATGTTACTACACATTTACAATAATGTGGAAACTTATTTTTACTAATGGCTCTCTGTAACCTTTATTGTGTTCCCCTTTCATTTTCTTAGTCTTATCGATAGGGTGGGGAGTTACAGGTGAACCAAATGCTGCCTAAGGAGCCTCAGGATACACATGCTCAAAGCAGTCAGATACATTATGAAGCACTCACATCTTGATTAAAGTATTACATGCTCTGATAAATCTGTCAGTTTATTAAACACTTTCCTGACAGACCTAAAGGTGTTACTATTTGGGGAAAATATTGAACAGCTGTTAAAACCCTCTGGATTCCAGTTTGCTCTTTTTTAAGCGTATCTTTATTGTATTTACAGTTTACAGTTGGAAAAAATCTTTATTTCTGGTGATCTATCTGAAACTAACTGAACTGAACAACCCCTTATAAAAATAGGGGAGAATAAAATGAGGAATAAATCCAAATAAATGATGTTTGGTGCAATGTAATAAGGGATGCAGCAAATCCAGGATTTGGTTCGGAATTGGCCAAGATTCTGCATTTTCCAGCAGGATTTGGCCGTGCCTGGCTGAATTGAATTCGAATCCAAAAAATCATGTGACTTTTCATCACACGAACAAGTCAAAAACTTTCCAACATGCGCAGTTCTCTTTCCCCTCGTTTCCCTAATTTACATATGCATATTAGGGTTGGATTAGGTTCTGTTTTCTGCTGAATCTTACACAAAGGATTTGAGATTTGGCAGAATCCTTATATAGTGGATTTGCTGCATTCCTAAATGCAATAAAATGACACCCATGGTATTTATACACTGCTGCTACTCTTGAAATTATAAAGGTCAAATTACACATTTTTACTCCAAAATGTCTTGGTCATTTGCATTTTATTGCATTAAAGATAATAGTACAGATATAGGATCCCTTATCCGGAAACCCGATATCCAGAACGCTCCGAATTACGGAATGGCTGTCTCCCATAGACTCCATTTTATCCAAATAAACCAAATTTTTAAAAATGATTTCCTTTTTCTCTGTAATAATAAAACAGTAGCTTGTACTTGATCCCAACTAAGATATAATTAATCCTTATTGGAAGCAAAACCAGCCTATTGGTTTTATTTAATGTTTAAATGAATTTCTAGTAGACTTAAGGCATGAAGATCCAAATTACGGAAAGATCCATTATCCGGAAAACCCCAGGTCCCGAGCATTCTGGATAACAGGTCCCATACCTGTAATATATTTCCTAGGTCTGAAACATAGCCGCCAAACTTAATTCCTGTTTTACTTCTTGACTGCTAAATTTGGCACAATGCTCAACTTTATTAAAAAAGAAATTCCACTATGAAAGTGAAAAGTAAAAGCATGTAGGTACAAACCATATGTCTGTTGACAATAATGTACATTAAGAATCAATTGTGAGTTTTTTATATATTTTTATTTATATATGACATACAGTTTAGTTTTAGCTCTGCAGTTAAAGTAAACAATGAAAGAAAATTCCAGTTTGTATCTTTGCTAAATAGGTAAACTCTTTCAGAAGGACACATTTATTTAATGCATTAGAGCTCAATCTGACATTTCAAAAAGTTTAGTTTTAATCAATGTAATTGTTGCATCTTCTTGAATGGAATGTATTAATGATTTCAAGGAGTTTTATGCGTTGGAGGACTTTGAAGCAAGATGATTCCAATTTTAAATCTCAACCTCTGTAGCAATTGTATTGAACCTCCAAGTATTGTGTAGCGAAAGGAAATGCTCAATGTAAAACCCAGAGACTTCATACCTTCATCTGGTAGTGATTTGTCATTCACCATGTTTTGGGCGTTCTGCCAGGGCATCTGCTGCCAAACATTGGGAGACAAGGGAATAAAATGATTATCAGGAAGAGACTAGGAAATTTAGTGAATGAAATAAACTTAACTCAAACTAAAGTTACAGTACAGAATATTTTCAGAACTCACACTGTGGGAGGCAAAGGTTTAAGGGCCTCGGGGAATAAAGTCAGATCCCACTGACATTTGAATGCTAATTAAACTTGTATTTCATGTTTTGGACCACCAGGAAAAGTGTTACGTGTTCTGATAAAGGCTCAAGCGCTAAAGTCTCATCACTTCTGCACCTTTACTCAGTCTGAATGCACATGTCTTTTCAAATATACTTACATATAGGGGTTTGCTTCATGAAGTCATCTTCTTTATTGCTTAATGCTTTCCACAGCAAGACTAAAATTATGTTTTGAAGGAATAATTTGGATCGTTGTCTGGAAGCATTACTAAGACTTTCTTTGGCTCTGGTGCCCCACCCATATGTGTACATATCATTGCATTAAAAAAGAGAAGGGTAAGAGTATTGCAGTGCAATACTATGGTTACCTTAACTTGCTTTAGTTGATCATGGACAAACTAGCAGGCTCTACTACGAAACTGCATAAATGCATACACAGTAGCTTTGAAATGAAAATTCTAATTATGAACATGAAGCTAAATGTGGGTTACAGATGTTAAAACTATTACAGGACCAGTCATACCTAGGTTTTTGAAATTCAAAAACTACCTACCTATCAAATATTTATCAAAGTACTTTTGCCTGAAAACAACATCATATTTTGTCACCAATTTTATGAGCAATTGAATATCCGAATAAGGCGGCTTCTATAAAAATCAGCTTTTAACACTCTTGCTCCACCACCTATCACAATTATCCAGTGAAGCCCAACTGGCACTCTAGCTCAACTTGGCATCTCAGAAGATGTTCCCAATCAACTAAACGGCAGTGAAAAAAGTCATAAACTGATCCTGATTTCCTCTACGTCATGTCAACGCTTTCACTACAGCTCAACAACTGTACTTATCTTCTTTCATCTTCCCTCTATCCTCTAAACCCAAAGATTGTTTGCTACTTCTAACTCTACTGTACCCAAGCACCTCCTCCACCCACTCGTGGCACTACTCAAAACCTTTTTAATTTCTTTAAAGACAAATTAGACAGCATTTAACTCAGCATGCCATTATACACCAAGTTTAGCTAGCAGCAAAGATACATTTACCTTACAGAAGAGGAAGCAAGCAAATGTCTGGTCTGCTCTGACCCCACAACCAGCTCCCTTGACCCCTTTACCCTCTCACTTCCTTGGCCCACTTTGCAATACACTTAACCCTGCACTTATTTGCCTATTTAACCTTTCACTTTTTACTTCTGGTAGTTTTACTTCCTATTTCAAGCTAGCACTAATTACTCTCATCCTTGAAAAAACCTAGCCTTGACCTTGTTCTCCTATCAACTATTGTCCATGTTCTCTACTTCCTTTGGTCTTCAAAATGTTAAAAAAAACTTGTTTACAACCACATGGTTCAGAATTTCACTCAAAACTACATTTCTGCCCATGCAATCTTGGTTCTGTACACTTCACTCAACAGAATATACTCTTTCCAAAGTAACCAATGACCTTCTAATGGCAAATTATGAAGGTTACAATTCCATACTCATGCTTTAATATCTCTCTGCAGTCTTTGACATGGCCAACCATCCCCTCTTCCCACACATATTTTACTGTAATTCGTGGCACTGCCATTTATGGTTCAAATGTTATCTTTTTGATTATTCTTTTTTGTGGCTTTACCTCTCTGTCATTCTCTCTTTCGGTGTTCTTCAAGCTCTTCTTACTTTATGTAAATACCTTCACTGGCTCTCAAATTTCCCTCCCTATATCATAACTCTGATCTTAAAACACACTCTTTCTGACCTTTACCTCTCTTCTCCTCTCATACTCCATGCCAGACTGCAAGTCTGATTTTCAATCTGGAATTCCCTATCACAACCACCAGATTCTCTTTTTCCTTTCAAACACTCCCTAAAGACCTACCTGTTTAAAAATGAATATTATACATCCTAAATGATCATAGGTCAAAATACTATGAAGAATCCCACATTATTTTCAGCCTTCTTATGTGTCAAGTATCCCCCTCCTTTAGATGGTAAACAGAGGCCCCGACCTTTTTTAACCATGAGCCACATTCAAATATAAATGGAGATGAGGAGCAACACCAAGATTAAAAATGCTCCTGGGGGTACCAAATAAGGGTGATTGGCTATTTGTTAGTCCATATGTAAACCTGTGGCCTACAGGAGTCTCTTCGGAAAAAGAGAATGAAAGGTGCGCTGGGGATACCTATAGAAAAAGAAGACAAAGCCTATATGGTGTAGTATCCTCTGTACACCGTAGCAGGTATTATGTAATTGGACCTACTCCATGCCTGTTGGACCTATGCCTGTTGGATAAGAATGCTGGATAGTGTTGTACCGTCACTTTAGATAGGGCTGTTAGCCGGTAATGCGCTTACCTGAAGTTAGTGTGCGGCTAGCGTGTAAATCACTGTCAGGGCGTCTATTGTCAGGAACCCAACCGTGTCTGTCACCGGTCGGTCTTGCGCCTGTTGAATAGGGATGCCAGATAGTGTAGTACCGCTACTTTAGATGAAGCTTACCTGAAGTATGTGTAAAGCTGGCTTATAGATCGCTGTCTGGGCGTCCGCTATCAGGAACGGTCGCATTCGAGTCCACCCCTCTGAGTCGGCTGAGCGGCACTTATGGCCGTGATGCACGGATTTCTGTCAGACTGCGGTCAGATGTTTCTGCACTGGAAGGGATGCGATCGTTTCTAGCAGACACTGATCCGGTGTTTCCCGCAGTCTCTAATGTCGGCGTTCTCTTCCACGCGGTCTCTGATCTCGCCTGGGTATGTTTTCGGCGATGCCTTCCACTTCTCCACAAGATAGTTTAGCTCAGGGGGTTTTTTCCAAAAAGAAAATTCACGGCACCGTATTTGCCTTTGAAGAATTTATTACAATCGGATATTTTAAATACACAGTAAAAGGCCCAACGCGTTTCGTATACAATGATACTTCCTCAGGGGCTGATTTCCCATGTTGCTTCACAGAGGTATTTTTATCCCTTCCGTGGGTGGTTTCCTCAATTAAAAATGCAAATCACATTTATTTAATTGTACAATGTAAAATATAAATATATAATAAAACAGATTAAAAAGTTCAATCTTTTAAGAAGCATTTTATATCAATGTCGATATTAAGACCATTGGGGGTCAAAGTCTTTAATTTATGGATCCAGAAAGTTTCTTCCTGTGATATTATTTTGGTCATATCGCTCCCACGCCAATGGTTCTTTTTTAGCGATATTCCCATAAAGGTTAGCAGTGTGGGATCTGAATTATGATGTGTTTTAAAATGAGCAGGGACGCTATGAGTAATCATTCCTTTTTGTATGTTATTGATCTACAGGAGTCTCTGTTTGGCAGTACACCTGGTTTTTATGCAACCAAAATTTGCCTCCAAACCAGAAATTCTAAAATAAGCCCCTGCTTTGAGGCCATTGGGAGCAACATCCAAGGGGTTGGTGAGTAACATGTTGCTCACAGGCCACTGGTTGGCAATCACTGTATTAAAGTATTGTAACACCCTTGTGAATAAATTATTGTGAATTATAATAAATAAAAAATACATGCAGCCTATAGCAAAATAGATTTTTTGTTATGCTATGTATATATGTCTGTGGTCTAAAAATCTATTGTTTTATTAATGAACATTATTATCGGATGGAAGAGATGGGTTAAGAAAGATTATAAAAACATAGAAAGCATATCTATATTAAACCAAATAAATGGATAACTTAGGACACAGAAACGTAACATTTACCTCACACCCCACTGTTGACAAATGAAACATTAGATGGGGTAAATACCGCATAGGAAATCAAATAATATAAATACAAGATTATAAAGCTTTTATTTAAAGTCTGATAGAATACAGAGTTTATTTACTTTGCTGGGCTGCTACCTAACAGCACCAACCTACCTGACAATTCGAAGGTTAGAAAACTAGGTTACTCATTTATGGAGTTAATATTTATAAAGTTTTATATACCGTATCAACAGCAGTGTGTGACATGAAAATTTCCTTGTCGCCCACTCCTTCCAAGGATCTCCATTATATCTAAAATAGGGTTTCTGCCTCCTCGCCGTTGTTAAATACCATGCCATAAAGCATAACAAGTTATCTCAGCCATGGTATGGTATTTTACAGTAATAACATAACTGATTTACTTGTCAAAGAATTTAGAGCAGCATGCCTTCTGAAGTAAAGATTACAAAAAAAAAATGCGCTAAAAGCTAGAAGAGCTGAATGTTGTCCAGTTTAACATATGGGGCAATACACAATATCCATTCATTTGCCTTTCTCTGTGTGGCCAATGCCATCTAGGATTATTTTTGGATTCTATTTCATGTATTATGTGAAGGAGAGACCCTACACTTACTAATTGCTCCTGGACTTGGAATTTAAAAAAAATAAAAATTGTGGGTTTTAAACTCCAGATCTCAAGGTAGTGGATGTAGGTCAGGCAAATTATTAGATTTCCCTTTAACCTTCCTATAAACTTTGTAGTATATGGACAATATAATGGTTAAGTTACCGTGGCTCTTATTTCACACATGGCTGTTGGTATTGAGAGCTAACAGAACATTCCAACTCTGTCTGGGGAGTAAAGGAGGGATTTATATAGCCAAAGTTCACAGGCTTGCGCAAATGGGTTATTTTACTGTTAGCTGATTTATGGAAATCAATACATTATTGCTCTTAGTTCACTCATTTGTGGTCTCAAAACTAAGAAACCAACTTATGGCTACCTTGCTAAAAGACGGACTTCTGTCTTCACAGGATCATAGGGAGTCTGCCAAATTTTTGCATGCAAGACGTGTTTACACAGCTTTCAAGAGGGGGAAAAAGAGAATGTCAGACCATAGTCAACAGAAGTGTTCAGGAGAAATGCACAGGTAGTTCTTTCTATTCACATTTCAGTGTACATAGGGGAGCTAATCTGTTCTGTGGTCAAATGATGTATAGAAATGTTGACAGCTGAAGGTAATCTTAAAAATACATAATTTACCTAACTCTATAAAGTAAAACTCCTCCAAAGGCTGATCTGTATTTGTTCTTGACATGTTCCAAACAATGAAGTGGTGGGTAGTGTAGTGCTATAATAACAGACTTCTGTGAACATAAAGGAAGGCAAGAGACATACAGTACTCAATGCAATAATACCTCCTTAAACAATTTATCATTCTGACACGCACAAATTATAAGAAATGTGTCTTTTACACACTGCTGTGAAGAAAGGGCAACAGTTGTAAAAGCACGCATGAGTAGGACTATAAATGGATCTTTTAAGAACACAAACGTTACGGCTAAGTTACTTTTACTAACAACAAATTGTGATCTGATGCTTAGTTCGCACTGTTGAAACAGTTTTCGTGTTTCAGTAAAGATATATCAATCATTCGGCTTCACTTGTGTGCTATATGACACATGTTTTAGTTTTCTATATTCCACATCTCTTTTTCTAAAATAAGAATGATATTTGACATATATCTGTTGTATTTTACCCCACGAATGTTGCCTTATGGGGCAAAATAGAGTTCCTGGATGAATATTGAATGTTGAACACTGGCGTGTACAATTAATTAAAGCTATAATAGTTTTTCATTATTTCCCAGCTACAGGTATTGGATCCCATATCCAGAAAGTTCCAAATTACATGAAGGCCATCTCCCATTGAGTCCATTTTAGGCAAATCATTCTAATAAAAAGTCTTTTCTTAGTAATAATAAAACAGTACTTTGTACTTGATCCTGAATAAGCTGCATGAATCTATCTTGGTGGCAAACCAAAAGTCCTGAGGGATTTATGTAATGTTTAAATGATTTTTAGCAGATGTAAGGTATGATTATCCCAATTACAGAAAGATCTCTTACCTGGAAAACATCAGGTCCCAAGCATTCTGGATAACAGTATAAATATGCTTTGACACAGGATATAATGGAGGGCTATTCTGGTTGGTGTGACCAACTGTTTTTGTGCAAGTATAAAACATAACAGGGAAAATGCCCCAAAATGTCACCATGTTATATTGCTCTTAACTCATGGGCAAATGGCGATCCAGGATGACTGGGCCTCTGTGAGCCCAAAGGAAGCCGTAAAGTATTATCTTAGACTATTCAGGGATCAGCATATTGTAAATCTCAAAGCCTAAGCTTCCTTATCCAAGACGCCAAAGATTTCTATTGTGGTTAGAGTGAAGTAACCAGTGGTGAGCCATAGAAGAGGTAATGTGCAATAGTCCTAGGGGTTCTGGAGCAATCACCCTGATCACACTCTGTACATGTTTCTGTTCCAGGAGCAGCAATGTGGAAAACCTCTTTTTCTACAAGTAAAGGCATGTTAGTTTTGAGACCTATTTTTGTGTTACACCTCTCAGCAGTCAAGCTCGCTCTTACAGTGTCGCCCTTCTGGAAACAAGTTCAACCTCTGCTTGTATGACTATTCTGCTCATTGTTCTTGTGTTCTGCTCTTAACTTCCTGGCTACTGACATTTGCTCTGTTTTATGATAACCACTCTGTCTGGTCATTCTGATACCTCAGACTTTTGCCTGTTTTGCTTGTTGCCCTGTGCCAGCTTCCTTCTTATGTCCTGATTGCTTTGTGGCCCTGACAGTGTGCTATTAAAAAACATGATTTCATTACAAATACTTTTTTTCTCCTCATTTTTTTCCTCATTAAGAAGAATGAAGGTAAAAGTATTCATACAGCCTATACATTACCATTTATTCCAAAAGTTCCATGCAGCCAAGACCTATACAACTACAGAAGGGACAAGTGCAAAATAAACAAATAAGCAAAAGAAAAAAAAGTAATATCAACTACACCATATGTGCATGAAATGAATATATATAATATGAGAAATAATACTCCAGAAAAAGTAAAGATCTAAAAAAAAAAATTGCAAACAACAAGCTATGAATATGCAGCATTATCCTATAGCTTTACCTTCTCCATCAGCTCAATGTTCATTTCAGTTTCAATAAATGCAAGTTTTATCTGATTGTCCTACATTATCTGTTTCAGTAAACTGCTATTAAGATCCTTTAATTACATAGGGGGTTATTTACTAAACTCTGAATACCTGAAAATCCCCGAAATCCAGAAAATTCATGATTTTTTGTGTTATAATAGGCTTTTAAAAAAAATCAAGAACTTTTTATTCATTAAACCCCGAGGGCTAAAAAGCCAGAACATAAAAACACGGCATCTCAAACCTTTCGAGGTTGCATCAAAGTCAATGGGAACAGTCCCATTGATTTTTGGTTGTGTCGGGGGTTTCGGGCAATTTCACAATGTTTTCTGAGTTTTCGGGGAAAATTCTCAAATTTTGCTGAGTTTTTCCCGGCATAGGTATTTTTCAGGAAAATGTAATAATAAATAAGCATTAAAAACCCGAATGGCTTAGAGCGGAGTTTGTAGCAGCCGATATTGAGATAAATTCAGACCTTGATAAATAACCCCCATAGTGTCAAAGTATAATCTGTAGTTTTACAGGGAATGGTCCTTCTACATCCAAATACACATAAACTAAGGTCAATGTCATAAGCAGCATATGAAGCACACAGTATACAGTTAGAGGAACCATTGCAGGAATGGAGAACAAACTCTCAGGTCAGAAACAAACCCAACAGCCCAGCACTGTAAGAGAGACATTGTATACCCTAAAAATTAACTTCTAATATGACATATGACATTGATACTCGGAGACAATTTGGAATTGTCTTTCACTATTTATTATCTGTCATGTTTGAATTATTTCATTTGACATTTTTAAAAGTTAACTCAAAGGTGAACTATCCCTTTAAGGGTGCTTATGCTACACACTTTCTTTTCCTCTTCACACACAAAAAAAACCCCATTATTTGTTTAACATGCCAATAACATGTTATTATGCTGTACACTTCTGAGTCTGTATTTCGGATAGGTTTACATCACACTTGTCAGCTTTCCTCAATATTGGAATCAAAGGAAAATAAATAAATGTCTTTATTGCAGTGCTCATAATGTTGCTTGCTGTCCATCAACTATGAAAACAATTATGCAAGGGACCAAACCAACTTGGCTCAGATTCTTTCATTTAAATCAAGCTCTAAAAAATATTTATGTCTTTTAGTTAGAAGAGAGAAAACTTCTTCCCAAATCGATTTCTGAAAATAAAGCAATTGGAATGAAAACAAATGAAACGAAGTAGAATGCAAATGTTTATTTAAGTAGCTTAATAGCTGTGAAAGAGACAGCATATAGGTGTTGACAGTAATCTGGGGAATTATGCACACAGTAGGGATAACAGGAAGGTGGTGAGACAAGCCTGCCATTTTACCTGAGGAACTAACCTGAAACAATTTAGAACAGTTTTGTTCACTTCAGTGCCAATGTAAAGAGACAAAAACCAGAATGTGAGAATTTGACAAGGCCTCTAGACTGAGTTTCTGTGACATCACTTCTTGACTTCTGATTGACAAATAACTTTGTTGCCTGACACCATATGGCTCTTTGTCCTTGAATGCAGGTTATTTTTTTTCAGAATGGATTTCAGAAATACAACATCAGAAAATAAAAGGTAGGGTGAATAGGGAGTCTTGCACTTTTTACATTATATTAATCAGTTACTACCTTGCCACTCTGTTCCGTAATATATAAAGATTGTGAAAGTTAATGGAGTGAGACACTGTATTCTATAGGGCTCATTACTAAAGGAATGTAAAGTACAAAAAATTGGTACAATTCATAACTTTTTTTTGCTCACAATGCAACATTCCTTTGCTCAAAATGTGAATTGTAAAAGTGAATTGTACATAGAAACTCTTGCTTCAATTGCACGTCATTCAGTTACCACATTAGTGAGTGCCTATAGGTGGAACTGGAAAATTAAGCATTGTACTTACCATCTGGTCAAGGCAGGTTTTGCATGGCAGACTAACTGTGCACGCAGTTATGCAAAATTAAAGATTAGTGCCAACTTTTTAAACTTTCTACTTTGTGCTCCCATAGTAATGGAAGTGTACACTGTCATTGACTAGCAATATTTCAAACTGTATTAAAATATTTGTAGCATAAAGATACAGTGTCGGACTGGGGTGTATGAGGTCCACTGGAGCTGCAACCCCAGGGCCCCCCACACCCCATGAGGGTTTGGGCCCAAAAGGGGTTTTCCCAGAGTCCCAGTTTGACCCTGTACAGATATTGGGCCAAATTCAATTCACTGAAAAAACATTATTTTATGGTTAATAATATGAACCCACATGCAATGATTTAATTTTAGGATTCTTTTATTCCATAGACTTTAGTAGAGTTTTCATGTGATAAACATTGAGCTAAGCTTTTCTCATTGAATTGCATCCGGCTCTATGGTAAAATCTGGAATTTGGAATCTTGAATTAGGAGATCAGCTTTTCTCATCTAGCCGAATCCGGCCTATTATCTGTGACGCTGCTATACAAATAAAATAAGAAGCAGAGTTTATGGTGCACATGTTTTGCCATATATCCCTTTGGCAAACTGTGTATTTAGAATTTCTAGTTTAACCACACATCCCATTTTGTTAGAACTCCAGTGCCTAACTAAGGGCAATATTATTGGTAGTTCTGTTGATATATATTAATGAATTAACTTGAATGGGTATATTTTCTCAGATGTAAGAGAACACAATTTTTTTTCTCTTTACAGCAGTTAATATATATGCAAATTTAAGCTCTAGATAGCAACTTTAGGAATCTTCAAATACAATTAACTGTATTGCAACAATGACATCGTAAATATATCTATATTTACACTGTGATATACAAATCCTGTTACCCGCAGTATTTGCTTATTAATATTGATATACAACATACGAACTATTAAAACCAAAACAATGACTCAGTAGTATGTGGCATATGTTTTCCCATCGACCAGTGTTTTACTCAGTAGTGAATAAAATAGGTTTATGATCTTATAAGGATTCAAACACAAAATCTATACAAGACAGAATCAAAACAAGCTGTGAGCACAAAAATGGGCCTCTCAAATATGGTGGGATGTTTGAACAGAGATGGGATATGACCCTCAACTATGTCCTTACAACAATAACCAAACTGCACTAGTAAAACAAAAAAGAATTGAAAGGCAATCCATCATTTGCTCACAAAAGGTGTTTTTCCTCCTTGTAAGGCATTATGCTAAACAAATATGCTCAGTATAATGCTTAAAACAAACAAAAAGAAAACATACATTATTGCCAAATAGCTGAATGTGACAGAGAAATGACTTCTGCGAGGAAAACAATGAGAACACCTCATTCCAGTTTCCTCTTTTAAAGGAAAATTAATATAATTTACCAGTATATTTACCAAATGTTCCAAATGACTTTTTTGTATGAAAAAACCCACATTCCTATCATGACCTAAATTGTTATGCTCTACTGTGGTCTACGAAGACCTGTGATCCATCTGAACATGGAGAGAAACCCTGTTAGAACTGGAACATGGTAACCCAATGATACTTGTGGGATGATAGAGAAGGAATGGTACCAGATTTTAAAGGCTGAAAGTGCATCCAAACAAAAATGATGCAGTGCTGATGAATGTAAACAGTCTTTACTATTTAACTACAGTAATTTAATTTCCAAATGTACTACTAAGCATATCTCCCCAGTCCAACAGCAAAAGTAGCCAAGTAGGCATGGTTTCTTTATTGCAATGAGTGTGCCACAGTAGGTTAGAAGTTGATATTCCAAGGGCTGACTAAATACTCCCCAACTCCCATTACAAAACTCAATTTCTACAGCCATTTCTGCTACACTGACCCCCTCTCAGAGAGGTCTGGCACATGTGGCCTCGTGGAGAATGTCCTGGAAATATGATAGCTGACACACCAAACTTATGCAAATTAAGACTGACATTTCAACAGCTCAGTTACCAAAATAGATGTTAGCTAATGTTTACATTTGGTAAACAAGATTTCTTTATAAGGTGTGTTTATCATAGCTGGATCTATGTGTATAACTGGAGGGCAATGACTAACTATTGATTGAAGCACTTTAAGGTGTGTAGAGTTGTATTGAGAGAAATACATACAGGTATAGAATCAGTTATCCAGAAACCCGTTATGCAGAATGCTCTGAAATATCGGAAGGCCATCTCCCATAGACTCTACTATAATCAAATAATTCAAAAATTTAAAAGTGATTTCCTTTTATCTGTAATATTAAAAAATTACCTTGATCCCAACTAAGATAATAATTGTTTAAACTTTCTAGAGGCAAAACCATCTGATTGGGTTTAATTCATATTTAAATGATTTTGAGTAGACTTAAGGTATGGTGATCTGAATTAAGGAAAGATCCTTATCCAGACAACCCCAGGTCCTGAGCATTCTGGATAACAGTTCCCATATCCATATTATAGGACATATGTTTATTAAGAAACAGCTTTAAAGTACAGAGTACAGTGTTTGGTAGAAAACAAATAAAGTCAATAGAGGAGCAATCTCTTTTTAAGATGTTAGGTATGACACAACTTAGCCAGAGCTTAGTGCTTCCTAGTGAAAGTAAGAAGAAGACATCGTTTGTGCTAAATAAACTTACTTGGGGCTATTTTTTTGGTTAGTGCAAACTGTAAAATTAGAGCAAATGGTGCAATTTGACCTCTGGACACCTTCTATGTATTTAATCTGCACCCAATGGACTTTTTCTCTGGGCAGTTACATCCTGGATTGGGTGACTCTTGAACTGCATGTGTGGCGAGTAGAGAACTTGGATGGCAGAGCAAGGCAATGGGGTAGAATGAATCATATATAACTATTGTCCCTCTGTATAATCTACAGAGAAGGCACTATGACTTTTCATGTTGGTGTCACAGATTCTACGATCGATGCTACATTTCTATGTTTCCAGTCAGCTCTGTGCCACGTGTTTGTTTACCTGGCAACACACCTCCTAGATCAAATCGCTGAATGTAAAAGTTTTAAACACAGAGTTTTACTTCTTAGTTTATTCAAGGTCTATCAACCATTACAATGTTTAAGAGTAACGTAACACATTATCTTACTTTCTGTCACATAAGCTTTTCTCCAGGCAAAGCTATTTATAGTTATAGATTTCTTTGCATTGTGGGCAAAGTGAATTGCTATAAATATGACTCGCATATGGATTCAGAGAGAAATATATATTTAGTGATATCGTACTCTCCCAACATTTCACATATGGATTGATATAGGCATATATGAATGTGTATACACCAACATATAGGATCATTAAGGGGCAAATTTATCAAGGGTCAAAGTGAATTCGAGGGAAATTTCGAAGTTAAAAAATTCGAAATTCAAAGTAATTTTTTGAATACTTCAACCATCAAATAGGATACTACGACTTCGAATTTACTTCGACTTCAATTCGAAGTAAAAACCATTCGACTATTCGACCATTCGTTAATCGAAGTACTGCCTCTTTAAAAAAAAACTTCGACTTCAATACTTCGCCAACTTAAACCTGCCGAAGTGCTATGTTAGCCTATGGGGACCTTCCAGAGCAATTTTCTAAGTTTTTTATATTCGAAGGAAAATCGTACGATAAAATCGTTCGAATTGTACGATTCGAAGTACGATCGGAGTACGATCATACGATGAATAAAATCCTCCGACTTCGAATTCGAATGTCAGAGGATTCTATTCGATTGTCGAATTCCCAAAGTATTTTCCACTTCGAAATTCGACCCTTGATAAATCTACCCCTAAGTAAAAATATATGGATTCAATATTGACAATTACTAGACTTGACCGACTCTGGAGAATTCAGCTTTATTTATTGTTCATTTATTAAAATATTCATTCTTCTCCTTATAGGCACTTAAAGGAAAACTATACCCCCAAATGAACACTTAAGCAACAGGTAGTTCATATCATATTAAGTGGCATATTAAAGAATCTCACCAAACTGGAATATATATATTGCCCTTTTACATCTCTTGCCTTGAACCCCCATTTCGTGATGGTCTCTGTGCTGTCTCAGAGATCACCTGACCAGAAATACTACAACACTTACTACTACTAGAAAAGTATATTATTATGAAAATGGTTTATTTACATGAAGCAGGGTTTTACATATGAGCTGTTTTAAGCAATATCTTTTTATAGAGACCGACATTGTTTGGGGGTATAGTTTTCCTTTAATAGGATATTGATACTATGATGTATAATAGCACCCACATATTAAAAGCTGACTTTAAATTTTTGTCACGATAAAGTACTTTATCTTCCCACTCTTTTTTTTATCTGGTCTGGTTACACACAGGACAATTGCATGACCAGGTTAGAATGACTTTTATGGTACTTACTATTAATTCTGACTTTAAAGGGGTCAATTACTAACAAAAAAATTCTGAATTTTTTTTCCACAAATCTCAAAAAATGTCTGGGGTTTTCGAATTTTTTTTTTTTTAAAAAAGCTCGAAAAACTCAACATTTTTTAAATGGGAAAACCACAAAAACCTCTAATACAAAACTTTGCCAAGTAAAAGTCCTATGGGAGAAGTCAATGGGAGCTGCAATGATCCTATTGGACTGTTTTAAATAAGTTTGGACTTATTTTTGGATTGTTTTTCCACTAGGAATTATCTGAAAAAAACTTGAATTTTTATAGGTATTAAAGGTATTTCTATTTTTTTTCAGATTGTTCAGTGTAATTTTTCATTCATAATTTTTTATTCAGATATTTTAATAAATGTCATGACATTTGTAGTTTTAGAGAAAGTGAGTTTACTCATGGTTTCAAAAACCTCTAATACCACTAAAATCTGACCTTTTATAAATAGGCCTCTATATCTCTATTCGTTTAGCATTTTACATTTAAAGCAGATTACTGGTATTTACACACAGACTCAATTGAAAAAAATGTTTATCATGTGAAAAGTCATAGACAAGATTCAATTTGAGATGCAATTGTATCCAGAAAAAGTCATCTCACGGTTTATCTCGTGAAACTCTATTGAAGTCTATGGGAAAAAACTGGAAATGAATTTGGAGAAAAGTTTTTTCTCCTTGAATTGAATCCCGTCCATAAGTTTTTGTGTGATAAACCATGAGATAACTTTTTCTCACTGAATTGAATCTGGCCCATAGTTGGAATTATGCATTATTATATTTGCTCATATATGTTGTGATCATGTTGTGATTACGTCTTGATATTTCGTCCTAAAGTAATTGAATGGTTTGGAACTTTAGCTACATATATATTTATACTGCGTAGGTAGTTCTGATACTTGACCACATTAAAACTTCCATCTCTCCTTTCTACTGTGAGTTAAAAATTAAATAATATTTGATAGTTGTTAAAGCTTACGTTGCATTAAAATTCAATTTAAATTGTTGGTAGAATACTCTAAAGGATGTATAAGGGAACAACATAGTTGTTCATTTAAAACAGTAACCTGTGTGGGCATGCTGACCACAGGGGTTATGATGCTAATTATGAAACCTATGTTTATTGCTGATATAGTTAATTAGCTCAGGACATGGAAAAAGCAGTGTGATTTTTTTTTGCACTTTACCACGATAAACAGAGTTAAATAATTGTTATATATTGTATTACATGATCTGAAAATTAGTGGATGAATTTGCATATCTTGGTTCTGCAACAAGAACTCTTGGTACTGGTCAGGAGGAATGACAAAGCTATGGGAATGGATTTTGAATATAATGCATGCTAATGACTGAAGTGTGAGCCAAGTCAAGCAGAGGTTTTCCCTTTCATGTTTTTATTACTTTTATAAGGGTGGTGGAGTCTGATTCCAGTACTTAGTACATTATATAGCACCCAGCAGTGAGCAAATTAGCACAAAACTGTATTGTAAAATGCTTGCTTGATTTTACCATACAATAACGCCTCTCAGAAGTGCTCTTATTTAGAAACCATGGAAATCTATGGAAAACATATACAGTTAAACCACTGTTTTTTACATTCTGTGGCTGTACATTTTCCTACACATGTCACTTTTGTCCCAGCAACTCTATTTTACTCTGGCTACTTGCAATGAGTATTTCAAAGAAATCCTTTCATTTGGCACTTCCATCCAGACACTAGAAATATCCTCTTGACCAATGCTCTTGTGGGGTCTCTTGTTAAAAAAAATCAAATAAAAAAAAACTATACAATACAAAGTGCAGCTCTGTGTAGCAGATATATTGTACAGCACTAAGTCATCATTTGATATTAGGTTTCAAGTGATTTGAAAACATGCATACACTACTTTACTACACCATTTCTACCCAGTCCTCTGTGAAATATAAAATATGGGATGTTAAATGTTTTTAACCAAAATATTTTGCAATTATCCCAAACCCTTTAATAAAATGTGTCTGGATTTCTACGTTTAGTAAGGAGATCATGGTAAACATGACATAAATGGGCAGATTTATCAAGGGTCGAAGTGAAAATTCAAATTTAGAATTTGAATTTAGAATTTTTCAATTTGGAATTTCGAGTTTTTTTTATGGCCAAAACTGTCAAATTCAACTAGGGAATTGTTAAAATTCTCTTCAAGATTTTTTAAAAATTAGAATTTGATTTTCCAGATTTATCATACACTAGCCCTTAAGGAACTCAAATTAGATTATTCGCCACCTTAAACGTGCTGAATTGCTGTTTTAGCCTATGGAAGACATCCTGGGATCAATTTGGAGTTGTTTGCAGCCTTCCTGGCATTCAAGTTTTTTGCACAGAAAAGACTCAAATTGAGTTTACTATTCACAGACTTTGAAAAATTCGATTTTTAAATAAATTTCAATTGGTCAAATTTCGAGTTCATGAGATTTTATGGGAGTTTTAAATAACTCCCATGAACTCGAAATTCGGCCCTTGATAAATCTGCCCCAAACTGTGGGGAAGTCTAACTGTACTGAAACTCGTTATAAATTATGGAAACATTTAAAATCTGGGTATATTGTAGTATAATTTGTATAAAATCAAGATATAATGCAAATGAAAAGTATAGTGTAGTTTGCCAGTTTGGCACTAATGTTTATTAGCATTTGCTTGGGTTGTAGGTCAGTTATGTCAAGCACAGACCAGTAGCTACTGGAAACATTCTACAGTCTGGAATATACTGCTATTTTTAACATTTTAGGTAAATTTTAGGATTACCTTGAAAATGTGTTAAAATAGCAAAAAGCATCTAAAGTTAGACAGTTGCTTACTTACCTGCCAACTAATGATAAGTGCTTAGGTGGATAATCAGTATGTACAAATGCTTAAAATCTATTATCTGAGAGCGACCCGGTATTTTTAAGTAAATTGAAAAAAACAATACTATTTCCCACTTTATGTATTAGTGCAATTATTATTTATATAAAAAGATAATACAATCATGTTACTAAATAGCACAGATTATTATGCATGTCAACATTTTATATAATTTTTGAAACAGCAAAACTGTTTGGGACCCATATTTAGGGCTGTCTGCATCCTCCAGTTTTCATCTGTTTTTGCATCATTATTCCAAATTTAACTTGTGCTGAAAAATGTTCTCTCTGTACAAAGAAATGACAAGTCAGTAGGTGGGGTCAGTTGTCACCTTATTTCAGCAGTGTAACTTTCTTTTTTCATTATACTGTCAGGATTAGTAAAAACCTTGTAAAAAGTCCTTTTAAAAATTTGTATATAGGAACAGAAGGATAAAAAAACCCAGGTAATGAATTGTGGTAAAAAAATTAGAAAAAAATAAAATAGGAAAAACCACCCACAATTGTACTTTTTCAAGAAAATAAATAAATACATTGATTAAACTATTTCTAATTTTCTTAAATCAGACCATTGTATGCAGTTATTCATAAAAATATACCTGTACATTAACAGAATGTGTTAATCTGTGCAACATATCTTGTTAATTGAGGTTATTTGTCAATCAAAGTACTGCAATAAAGTGTTCATGTTAAGCATATTTCATAGCATAATATACAACTTGCCCATCTGAAATGCTAATCCTTGATGAAGTTGAATTTCTTCTGTACAGTAGTCTGCAAAACTCACATTGTAGTTACGTGTGACGTGTGCAACTGGCATATGTCAAATATACAAAAATATAAAACTGCAACTGTCACCGTTTCAAAACCAGAGATCATTTATATGCATGTCCCTATCATCGGATCGGATTGCAAACAGGGAGGAATGATTTCAGGCTGGACTGGATGCAAATCACCAGCTTAATGCTTGCAAGTTCATGAACCAAAAAGTTGTTAACTTTCTCATTAGAGAAACAAGTTCATGTTTTCCTTTGCCTGAGGTAAGTCAAGTGCCATACTGTCTATTCAGTGGATTGGCTTGCCAAATATGATTTCAATTGAAATATTTTGACACCAAAGGAAAGCTAAAGACTAGTTTGACAAATTGGACAGCTTTAAAATCATGATACACGTTACAATTGTGAACAGATATTATTTGCTGTAATTATTGTGCAGTTTACAATAAAGACACCCTGTCACTCTAATGACAATGCAAATGGCAGATTCAACAAACACGTATTTGTAAGAAGTGAAATTAAATGCAAGTGAAATGTTGACCGTAGGAGCGTGCTTGTATGTTACAGCATTTTAAAAGAATTTAATTGTGTTCCTGACCCGAATTATTGTGTTTTCACAAAAGGCATACCAAAGCTTTGAATAATGTAATGGCTTCTCTAGAAATAAATCTTTGTCTGCCGTGAATATGTCACAAGACCAATAAAAACAGGAACATGTGTGTGTGCCATTTCATCGCGGCGGTGAATGGAACTCTAAACGTACTTCATTCAGGAGGACCTGGCTGCATTGCATAGTCAGGATTTTCAGCACTGAATTTGTTAAATCAGTAAATATGGAAAATGCTTTCACGTTTTGCTGAAATGTAATGCCCTTACAGCTTGCCTACAACTTACGTACCTCAAATTGGGCCCCATAATTATTTCATCATGGAGCAGGAAATCCTGGTAGGTCATATATAAACAGCCTGAGGCAGGGACCTCTTCATCAGATAGAGCATGACATCTGACATCTGTGCAGCCTGCCGCTTGCATGCCACAATTAACTAGGCCGCTCAAGTACTGCCTAATGCAAGAGCAACTGTGCTTAAAGTACAGCCCAAAATGCCCCAAAGGTCTGCCTTCAACCCAGACCTTTCAAAAGTTAAAAAAAAATTGCAGCACATCACCGTCCTTCATCAAAAACCAGTGTGTTAACCTATTTAAGGTTAAGAAAATAAATATCTAGCATTGTTACTTCATCCACAAAAATCTCTTTCACTGGAGTGAGTGGGTAACTACTGCTGAGCCAGGTAATATCACTGCAGGTCTTATTTTGTAAAGGTCTAAGAGGGACCAGGTTCACTTTTATTTGTGAGCAAATTTTACATTCACATCTGCTTTCTACGTGTAAATGGCATACCTTTATATATGAAATAGTCCTAGAGGTTGCCTTTTTAAGTTTAAAATAAATAGTAACACAGAGGTTAATGTTCTACTTCAATTTAATTTTGTTGTCTCGTATTGTAGTGTGTGATTAAACATATCGACTTTACTCTGAAAATAAAAATGTTCTCAGCTGATGATTGTAAGCTCTAGCAATATGGGGCCTCTTTACATTTGTTATGTTTAAGATTTAGGTTATTTTCCTGCTTTACAGAAATGTCCTGCTCTTTGTTGAACTGTGAGTGTGCTCCCACAATTATTTATATATATATATATATATATATATATATATATATATATATATATATATATATAACAAACAAGGGAAAGTTGTGCTCACCACTATTTTTTAAAACCATTAGGCGGGGGTGCAATGAGGGTGTGACCACAAAATACATATAGTCAACTACAAGAGGTCCTCTGCACTCAACCCATTATCAATATATTTAAGACAGAGACATTTTGTGCATACTGCTACTAAAAAATGCCTTACCCTTTAAACAACACAGGGATTGTTTGTCCATATATTGCAATATATTTAAGCTGGCCAACTACGTCAAAGTCATCCCATATCTGGCCAGTCCTACGCTTAATTTTCATCTGATTCATTAAGAATTCAATTGCTTAATTATACATTTTACAAAGGGACTAAGTTTTACCTGCAACTTACTAGCTGCTTTCAAAGTAAAACTCCCAAACTTGGCTGCCCTTTTATTAGACACCAGTGGGATCACCTGACTATAGCTGGGAGGGGTGGGAGCTATAGTCAGGTGATCCCACTGGTGTCTAATAAAAGGGCAGCCAAGTTTGGGAGTTTTACTTTGAAAGCAGCTAGTAAGTTGCAGGTAAAACTTAGTCCCTTTGTAAAATGTATAATTAAGCAATTGAATTCTTAATGAATCAGATGAAAATTAAGCGTAGGACTGGCCAGATATGGGATGACTTTGACGTAGTTGGCCAGCTTAAATATATTGCAATATATGGACAAACAATCCCTGTGTTGTTTAAAGGGTAAGGCATTTTTTAGTAGCAGTATGCACAAAATGTCTCTGTCTTAAATATATTGATAATGGGTTGAGTGCAGAGGACCTCTTGTAGTTGACTATATGTATTTTGTGGTCACACCCTCATTGCACCCCCGCCTAATGGTTTTAAAAAATAGTGGTGAGCACAACTTTCCCTTGTTTGTTATAGTTTATACAGGAGCAGTGACCAGCTCCATGTTGTAGTTCCCACCCTTCCCAGCTATAGTCAGGTGATCCCACTGGTGTCTAATAAAAGGGCAGCCAAGTATGGAGGTTTACTTTGAAAGCAGCAAGTTAAGTTGCAGGTAAAACCAAGTCCCTTTGTAAAATGTATAATGAAGCAACAGAATTCTTAATGAATCAGATAAAATTGAGCATAGGACTGGCCAGTAGGGATGTCGCGGACTGTTCGCCGGCGAACTTGTTCGCGCGAACATCGGCTGTTCGCGTTCGCCGCAAGTTCGCGAACGTCGCGCGACGTTCGCCAATAGGCGTTCGCGTCAAAATCGTTCGACCATTCGATCGCTAAAATCGAAGGATTTTCGTTCGAATCGAACGATCGAAGCCATTGGATTGAATGAAATCATTCGATCGAATGGCTTCGATCGTTCGATTCGAACGAAAATCGTTCGATCGAACGATTAAAATCCTTCGATCGTTCGAATCGAACGATTTTCGGATGTTCGAAGTTCGCAAACTGTTCGCGAACTGTCCGCATTTTTTGCCGGTGTTCGCGAATGGCGTTCGCGAACACATTATCGGCGGTTCGCTACATCCCTACTGGCCAGATATGGGATGACTTTGACATAGTTGGCCAGCTTAAATATATTGCAATATATGGACAAACAATCCCTGTTTTGTTTAAAGGGTAAGGCATTTTTTAGTAGCAGTATGCACAAAATGTCGCTGTCTTAAATATATTGATAATGGGTTGAGTGCAGAGGACTCTTGTATTTGACTATATGTATTTTGTGGTCACACCCTCATTGCACCCCCACCTAATGGTTTTAAAAAATAGTGGTGAGCACAACTTTCCCTTGTTTGTTATAGTTTATACAGGAGCAGTGACCAGCTCCATGTTGTAGCTCCCACCCTTCCCAGCTATAGTCAGGTGATCCCACTGGTGTCTAATAAAAGGGCAGCCAAGTATGGAGGTTTACTTTGAAAGCAGCAAGTTAAGTTGCAGGTAAAACCAAGTCCCTTTGTAAAATGTATAATGAAGCAATAGAATTCTTAATGAATCAGATAAAATTGAGCATAGGACTGGCCAGATATGGGATGACTTTGACATAGTTGGCCAGCTTAAATATATTGCAATATATGGACAAACAATCCCTGTTTTGTTTAAAGGGTAAGGCATTTTTTAGTAGCAGTATGCACAAAATGTCGCTGTCTTAAATATATTGATAATGGGTTGAGTGCAGAGGACTCTTGTGTTTGACTATATGTATTTTGTGGTCACAGCCTCATTGCACCCCCGCCTAATGGTTTTAAAAAATAGTGGTGAGCACAACTTTCCCTTGTTTGTTATATATATATATATATATATATATCTATATATATATATATATATATATATATATATATATATATATATATATATATATATATATAAATAATTGTGGGAGCACACTCACAGTTCAACAAAGAGCAGGACATTTCTGTAAAGCAGGAAAATAACCTAAATCTTAAACATAACAAATGTAAAGAGGCCCCATATTGCTAGAGCTTACAATCATCAGCTGAGAACATTTTTATTTTCAGAGTAAAGTCGATATGTTTAATCACACACTACAATACGAGACAACAAAATTAAATTATATATATATATATATATAATTACTGGTGTTTTATTTATATAACTGTGGTAGCCCACACTCATTTTTTTCATTGTGTTTTTGTCAGTTGTGATTATTTATTTTTGGGGACAGCAGCTACCCAGAAAGACAAACAAATAAATAAACCTGCATGCTCTGTGTACATGGTAAACTCCCTAAACTAGTGTTTTAGTGTTTTTTGGTCCAAGCCCCCCCCATGTGTATTCATGTGGTCATGTGGCCAGGAGCCCCTGTACCCATTAATAGGGTTACATAAATATATCAATGTAGTTGTATAAATCAACAAGTATTTAGTCAGCACTTGTACCTTGCAATTTACTTCAGTCTGGTGCAAGTCAAACAGTTTCCACCTCCAACTTGTTTACCGAATTTTGCGTCATAGACAGCATCTTTCACAGATGTCTTTTCTTTAAAACACCTTTATTGAGACATGGGCTCTGACCATTTTAAAGAGAAGAAATTCATGAATGGTGCTGTCTATGACGCAAAAAATAGTTGTATAAGTCACCCTGCTATTGATCCAAGAGTATTTAAAGGAGAAGGAAAGGTTAAAACTAAGTAAGCATTATCAGAAAGGTCCACCTAAATATACCATTAAGCCCTCAAAGTAATGTTGCCCTGAGTACTCTGTCAAAAGAAAAACTGCATTTCTTTCCTTCTATTGTGTACACATGGGCTTCTGTATCAGAATTCCTGCCTTCAGCTTTAACCTCCTTGCCCCGGGCGTGAGCATGCTCAGTTTGCTCCTCTTCCCCCCTCCCTTCTCTGCTGTAATCTGAGCCCAGAGCTATAAGTGAACAGGGAGAGACTCAGGCAGGATATATATATACTACCCGTTTAAGGCCCATAGACGTTAGGAGGTTGTACTATGAGAAGAAGTGAGCAATAACTTTTAAGTAATGTTACTATATGGTGCATATGGAATAATATAGCTGTAACACTAAAAAGAGCTTTTGAAGGGAATCAGAACAGTGGAATACAGATGTATATTAATAATAATCTATAAAATGCCAACATATTCCACAGTATTGTACAATAAATGTGCATATACATTAAACATACAATAAATCTTACAAAAACAGCCAATAACCATAATGGGGGGTGATTTATAAAGGTCGCGCAGAGCATATTTATTCGCAAAAGTTGTGGTGTAACTCAAACGCAGAGTATTCACATAAATATTTGCAATTTGCTTTTTTTGCCACATTTAAAAAGCTCTCATGGACATTTGCAGTGTGAAAATAACTGCTATTATGTTTTTGTGCAGAGCAAATATTTTCACTGTGCAAATCATTCTGTGCTGTGTGTAGTTTATACATCAGCCCCAAAGTCTTAAAAAATAAACAGAAGTACAGTAGCTAATCCAGCAGTTACACTCCAAGAGTTAACAGGTAATATTTGAATTACTGAAATTCAATGATTACATTTAAAACCAGCCAAACTCTTTTTGGCTTTTTTGTAATCTCTTATATTTTTTATAGTGGGGTTGTTTCTCCATTAAAGAAAAAGGGCCTATGAGATGATCTGAGCATTGTGGTTTTTCCTTACACAAGTTCACTGTATGCGAATAATTTCTTGTTTATGTTAGCTGTTATCTCTGATGCACTTACTAACCACCAGTAACAAGAGAAGCTTTTATTACCAGATATACATTCCATGTTAAAATTGTGTGCACATGAAATGACAAGGCCACACATTTGCCAATGAGTCAACGTAGACGCGGAAAATCCAACAGATGTGACTAATAAGATACATGCCAAGGCCTTCTACTCTATGAATATGGAAACATTGCTAGTTACAGGGTTTAACACAACACTGGGTCCATAAAATATAGATACTGACAAAAAAAGTAAAATCGGAAAATTATACAGAGATACTGGAAATAGTAATCTTGTTAACTGTTATTAGAAAAGCTGTATGTCTGCTTCCTTAAACAAATGGCCCTCTTTACATGTTTGTTAAACATAAGAACTTCTGTTGACTTATAGATGTTAGGAGGTTGTACTATAAGAAGAAATGAGCAATAACTTTTACATAGTGTTCCTATATGGTGTATAAGGAACAATAAAGCTGTAACACTAAAGAGAACTTTTGAAGGGAATCAGAACAGTGGAATACAGATGTATATTAATAATAATCTATAAAATGACAACATATTCCACAGTATTGTACAATAAATGTGCATATACATTAAACATACAAGAAATCTTACAAAAACAGCCAATAACCATAATGGATGTGATTTATAAAGTTCGTGCAGAGCATACTGACAAAAATTTAAAATCTGAAAAATATACAGAGATACTGGAAATAGTAATCTTGTTAACCGTTATTAGAAGAGCTGTATGTTTGCTTCCTTAAAAAAATTGCTTTCTTTACGTGTTAGTTAAACATTACAACTTCTGTTGACTTGACGCAGGGACCTAAGTAGTCCTGAGAACTTACATTTACATATACTCAGTTAACGAAAAAAAGACATCATATACATCCCTCCTCCTTTTCTATATCTGAATTTTCTGAATGAGCACAAGTGTATCTATTGATGCAGGGAACAACAGATCTACTGGACTTTGATCACTGTACTTGTGGCAAGAAAATTACCCCTTAAGATTTAGCATAAGTTAGACAATAGACAATAAACAACTGGTCTTGGTTTTTTTTAGTTTTTCAATTATCAAAATATTGTTTTGCAAGCTCTCCAGTCTGAAATTTAAGCTGCAATGCTGCTGCAAGGTTACTGGTTTGTAGCAGAATAAAAAGCAAAATAAGCAATAACTAGTAACAATTACATAGATACAATGTTTTTGCTACTGTGGACCCAACAATAAGCACTTTAAATTGTGACTGTAAAAATGCTAAGAACAGGCCAATCTAGAACCTACTAAAATGTAATTAGTCAGTGCTAAACCACCTCCATTAAACCTGATGCACAGTTGTAATTAATAAATCAGACTATCATGCAAAAGTGACCACACTTCTAAGCGACAACAACACGTATGAAGCCCTATAAAGGGGTCCAACCAACAGCTACAAGAAAATGATCTCTTGAAACAGCTGAAGGAAGACAAAGCTATTGATCGGGCCATGTATCATTGCTTCTACCCTGGGGAAACCCCCTCCATGAATATATGGACTACCTAAGATACACAAGAAAGGGGCCCCTCTCAGACCTATTGTCAGCAGCATTAACTCTATGACCTACAATGTGGCCAAATACCTAGCCAACAAAACATCCTAGCCAACATCCTTGGAAATACAGAGCATCACATGCAGAACAAAATCCAATGGTTGGTTCTGGGCAGGCACAGAAGAAACCATGGTATCTTCTCTTTTTACGTGCATTCCCATTGCAGAGGCAGTTGAAACAGGGAGCAAATTGTTGCTAAAAGACAACACCCTTGACAACAGAACAAAGCTTAACTCATAGCACGTATGCTCCTTACTGGACCTATGCCTAAGAACCACCTATTTCAAGTACAAGGATACGTTCTACAGGCAGAAACATGGCTGTGCCATGGGATCACCAGTTTCCCCCATTGTGGCAAATCTGTACACAGAGGAAGTGGAAAGAAAGGCCCTGGATAGCTTCAAAGGAATCACTCCAGGTCATTGGTTCAAATATGTAGATCACACCTGGGTTAAACTAAGCACACAGGAGGTACAGACTCCTAGGGGGTTATATAACAATATCTCTCCTTGGGTAAGAAGAAAACTCATCCAAGAATGCATACTAAGACATTGATGGTTTTTTTTTGTAAATTATTTTTTATGGAATTATCACTTAGATAAACAGATTATACTGTAGCATGTCAAAGACAATATTGAGACTACACATACCAGTAAATTATAGTTAACAATTAACTAATAACTAACAAATAACTAATAAATCAGTAATCTAATATTTTTTTCTGAAAGTTTACATAAAGTCAAATAGAATAAAATAAAATGTAAATATGTTTAAATCCATAAATGTGTTAATTATTTGTATATCTTTGTCATATGTAGACTCCACATAAAAATGTTGTTTAAGAAATTGCATCTAATTGTTCCAAAATACCATCAATGAGGGTGCATTTTATTTAATCCACTGTACCTAGATGTAGAGGCTACCATGGCAAGATAAAGAAAGAGTTTGCTCAGGGTGCCCTAATCTCTTCTACACTCAAATACTGAATTATTAAACCCTTTAAAATGACTAGAAAACATTTTAATGGTTAAAAATGATTAAAAAAAGATTGAAAACTGATAGTGCGCTTAAAGAAGTAAGTTATTTTGTCCATATAATTGACTCTGCATGCATATATACATATATATATATATATATATATAACAAGCAAGCTGGAGCACTCACTCGAAAACTGGGTCAACTGCCTGGGTGCTGGTTATGTAATAATATAAATAGCAAAAAAGAACCGCACTCACAGGACTTGATTTGGTGCAAATAAAGTGGTTTTATTCCGACGTTTCGGCTCTAACACTCGAGCCTTCTTCAGGAAATGAACACAGTGCATTATACAATCCAAACATTTAAACCCTATTTTGGCGCCAAAACCTACAACATGTGACGTCATTGTGTGCTGTATACGTGAGCAAGTGAAATCATCTAAAAAAATACCATATTTCCCAAGCGCCTACATAGTAAGTGTTATATAGTATTACAATGTCTATTTGGTGCAAAGATATAACTTACTACAGTGCAGGCGTGTAATCACAGTAGTGTGACGATCGGTGCTGGTAGCGAGAAAAAATGACAAGTGCAGGTTGAGAGACACTTACCCTGAGGACTAATCTGCAGCCAAAAAGTAGCGATCGCCAATATGTCGCCCTCCTTGACGGTAACGTTCCCACATAGTACGCCGGCAACCTATACTCCCATCGCATCCGTGACTGTGACGTACGCTCAGCGTCCAACCGCTCGTATCCATTCTGTGTCATGTTAGTTACCGGATCGTAAATCCCGCCTCTGTGTCAGTGCGAAACATCTGCTAGTAGTGCTGTGAGCGTAAGTCCATCCTCCCAGGTATATAGCATCACCTTACTCCCGTTCGGACTGCTAGTCCTGCGTCGACAGGTTAGTAGTGCTGTGAGCGTAAGTCCATCCTCCCAGGTATATAGCATCACCTTACTCCCGTTCGGACTGCTAGTCCTGCGTCGACAGGCGCAGGACTAGCAGTCCGAACGGGAGTAAGGTGATGCTATATACCTGGGAGGATGGACTTACGCTCACAGCACTACTAGCAGATGTTTCGCACTGACACAGAGGCGGGACTTACGATCCGGTAACTAACATGACACAGAATGGATACGAGCGGTTGGACGCTGAGCGTACGTCACAGTCACGGATGCGATGGGAGTATAGGTTGCCGGCGTACTATGTGGGAACGTTACCGCCAAGGAGGGCGACATATTGGCGATCGCTACTTTTTGGCTGCAGATTAGTCCTCAGGGTAAGTGTCTCTCAACCTGCACTTGTCATTTTTTCTCGCTACCAGCACCGATCGTCACACTACTGTGATTACACGCTTGCACTGTAGTAAGTTATATCTTTGCACCATATAGACATTGTAATACTATATAACACTTACTATGTAGGCGCTTGGGAAATATGGTATTTTTTTAGATGATTTCACTTGCTCACGTATACAGCACACAATGACGTCACATGTTGTAGGTTTTGGCGCCAAAATAGGGTTTAAATGTTTGGATTGTATAATGCACTGTGTTCATTTCCTGAAGAAGGCTCGAGTGTTAGAGCCAAAACGTCGGAATAAAACCACTTTATTTGCACCAAATCAAGTCCTGTGAGTGCGGTTCTTTTTTGCTATTTATATATATATATATATATATATATATATATATACAGTATATGCATGCATTATATAATACAGATATGGCATCTAGTATATGAAATGATTAGGACTTGGGGGATTTTCAGATCAGGATTCTTTTTGTAACATGGAGCATTATGCCTTAAAGCTAAATTTAAAAATTATGAAGGCTCATATATTAAGTGCATTTGCATCTGAATCTGCAAGTTTCGTTGTGATATGTCAATGTGGCCCACAAGTCTTTACAGATGAACTATGTGCCCCCTAGTGCATATTCTGCGAGCACTTGCTTCCAGGGCTGTGCTGCTCTGTTAAAAATATTGCACTTCCTACAAACAGCATGAGGGGCACTCCAGCCCTGCCTTAGAGCAGGTGGTAAGGACAAGGCACTTATCATTCTGCCAATCTGTATGTTGCACGTCTAAATAATGGGCAAGGTAGGGGGACATCTACTTGCCTCCCTCTGCCTGTTCCCTTTAAATCTAGCACAGCTTAACACACTAGATTCAAACTTCAGTCTGCAGGTCTCTCTCTGATCGCAGGCGTTTCTTGCACTTAGCACCCTGCTGACTTGTAGCTAGTGGATACACACTCATGTCAATATTGAAGCTGCATCCACTGGCATAGTGGCAGTTGTGCCATTCTTAGACACCTTGGTGGGAGCAATGTGTGATTTACAAAAAGGGACAAATTCTTCTTTATGGGAAAAAACCTTAAAGGAAATGTACAGTGTAAAAATAAAAACTGGGTAAATAGATAGGCTGTCCAAAATAAAAAATGTTTCTAATATACTGTAGTTAGTTAGCCAAAAATGTAATGTATAAAGGCTGGAGTGATTTGATGTATAACATGTCAGTCAGATCACTACTTCCTGCTTTTCAGCTCTCTTGGTTACCCTGGTTACCAAGCAGCAACCAATCAGTGACTTGAGGGGGCACATGGGTCATATTTGTTGCTTTTGAATCTGAGCTGAATGCTAAGGATCAATTACAAACTCACTGAACAGAAATGTACCATGTGACCCCCCTTCAAGTCGCTGACTAACTAACTAGTTATAGAGCTGAAAAGCAGGAAGTTGGATTCTGGCTGTTTTATTAGACATCTGTTCACTCCAGCCTTTATACATTACATTTTTGGCTAACGAACTATATTAGATACATTTTTTATTTTGCACAGCCTATCTATTTACACAGTTTTTATTTTCACACTGAACTGTTCCTTTAAGCTTTGTGTGACTTGAGTAAATGATCACTCTGATATGTTGTAGTGCCCATTAAAGTTAGCCTCAATGATTATTGTCATAATAATCTTTGGATCCTGCTACAAAGTCTAAGGAGGGTCCATATCCCAAGCTTGGCTCTGAGGACACAACACAATAAACTTTACTTCGTTGAACCAATAGGCATTTCCATCATACATAACATCATCACCTTACTAAGGGGCTGATTTACTAAAGCTCTAATTAATCTCAGTTTTTCATGAAAACAAAGTCAACCAAACTCCCTTCCACAAATTGAACTCATTTATCATTTTTCCTAGAAAAATAGGAGCAACAAAATGTTGCTACAGAATTAAGCGTCAATTTGTATCATATGATTGATGCTCCGAAGACTTGTTTTTATCGAATTTTCGTTTGAAAACACGACGGATTATCGGACGAAAACCCACACTTTATTGAATTTTCCAGCACAGATCACGATGTCAAGAAACAACTTCAGGGATGTCTGCCTTTGAAGTCTACATGACTTTGACTGGTTTGAGATGGAGTATTTAGCAGCTTTATGGTATGTGCATTTATTTGAGTTTTCCACCTAAAAACCTCAACCAAAAAAAATTGAGGTTTAATAAAGGGCCCCATTTTTGTCAAAGTATTTGTATCTGTTGAACAAGCACTGGGATATGAGCTTGGACATGAATAAGAGAGACCTCTGATGTTCTTATTTAGTAATATGACAGCCATAAGCACTGTTTAACTGTTTTGGGTGTGCAATGTCTAATTTTGAGGACTCATCCAGTTGTAAGTACTTCCAAAAACTATTTTTATCCTTTTTAGTCATTGCTCTTATCACCCAGAAATGTATGGAATAATGTCAGCTTGTATCTGCCTTTAAAACATTTTCACACTTGTGATAATGCCAACCAATCATAATGAAATCCTTCCAAACACATTCTTTCCAATGATTTGTTATCATAAAACCTGAAGGTATTTAATATGTGAGGGATTAGACACTGGTTTTCATAATAATGCCTTAACTCATCACATGCAAACACTTTAACCACATGATTACATGCTGATAAATACCTTTAATGGTGCGAGGGCTATATCATGAATCCAGCGAGAGCCAAAACCAATGCCAAGAATATGACAATTACATTGTGTGGCGTTTCCCGTTAATGTTTAGATAAAATTTCCTTGTGTACCGGAGTGATTGGGGAGAGACAAATATGTTTCATTGGATAAAGTTGCAAAGTAAACATTGCGAAAATAATAAAAAGAGAAGAAAGAAAATTATGGTCAGTCAGCAATACGGATAGAGTGCCCATGATCTCTTAAAAGGCACATAATAGTGAGTCATTTGCATGGGGACTCTGAATACTGTGGGCTACCATGGTAACCAGCTCGACAAGTTTAGCTGTTGATTGCTCCATTTACACTGTATATAAATAATTTCTTCACCTATCTGTGTGCATAATGTGTAGGATTTATTATTCAGTAAAATAAGGGGAGAGAATTATTCAGAACTGAATACTTTACGATTATATATATATATATATATATATATATATATATATATATATATATATATATACTTTCTACCAGAGTGATATACATATATATATATAACTATACATTATATTATAACAACTCTATTTTCTTTAATAAGGTTCCCTGGACTCGTGTAATGTAATATATTTGCTGCAACATACACGTCCATTCAAATTTCCGTATGCAAATTAGCCTGAGCGAAGACCTCCAATGAAGTTGCGCTTGGCAGAATTGAACGCTAGCTCATATTTGCTTTGATTTGCTCGCATTGCCGAAGTAATGCTAGTGAAAATTCACCATCGTTCGGCGCCCTGGACGCCCTGCATTTTAGTAAATTTGTGTTGTCTGATCAAATTTTCGACTGGTGAAGTGTTGCCATGGCTGCGAAGCAGTCACTGGCAAATTTGCGCCACTTGCTTAATTTACCCCTTAGTGGCAAACAGGTCACAAATCTTTATTGCTCTACACTCCACATCTATGTGTTTCAATTCACAGGGGATCATCGTCTGGATTGTGACAGAAAATGAACACACACATATACCTCCATCGACGAATCAGAATATAACATCAATTATCACATCATTGTGTAAACAATGCATTATAACGTTATATCCCCATAAATATTCTCAATATATTGTAGAAATATTCCCAATTTAAACATTTCAATTATAAAATTAACTCCAATTTGAGATCCGTCTGTTAAAATTCAAACATACCAAAAATACTATATTTTTTAAACCCATGGTGACACCATATCTCCCAAATAATATCACAGTAGCTGTCTCATTAATCATGAATAGACATATAAAGTCAAAATTCAGAATGCATATATATAAATATACTGTACCTCTCATAGCCACTATATCCCTACAGTATATCCCTCATGTCGACCAGGGAATAATTAAATTCATATGCTGTAATTCATATTCACTTAATAAATCTCACAATTATATATCTGT
This sequence comes from Xenopus laevis, assembly GCF_017654675.1. Lineage (NCBI taxonomy): Eukaryota > Metazoa > Chordata > Amphibia > Anura > Pipidae > Xenopus > Xenopus laevis. Next base: position 75,936,685 of record NC_054377.1, read on the forward strand.
ATACGCTATCTAGGCCAAGTCCATTACCCACCATAAATAAGAGCAAATTACAGAAATATCCTCTAAAAAACAGATATATATTGTCCCTGACAATAACAGGGTATATATTGGCCAATAAAAAACCATTTCAGCCCAAAAAAAGTGCCTATGTGCTAAAAGTCCATGTATAAACTATGAAAATGTGAACCATAATTTATATCTACAACCCCACAAAATCATTAAGGTATAATGACCTTCTATATTTATTAAAATCTTTTAGACAACACTCACAGTATAAACAATATTGTTGATATCACATACCATTAATTAACAGTAATAGTAATTAGGAGTGCTCTACCTTCATTAAACCCGTGTGGATCTCAGGTGCTGAACTGGAAGACCCTCGCCTGCTTTTTGGGTACACTTTACATCCAGAACAAAAATCCAGCAGCACACTTGAATTGATGCAATAATCCGTAGTGTTTATTAGCCTATATATATACAAACAGAAGGGCGATGTTTCGGGCCCTACTGGACCCTTTATCAAGCCTAATGTGTTACCATTTAATTAACAAGATGAATCATATTATTATAATAGGGAAACTAGTTCATAAGAAATCAAGAGTCCGGATCCATTTTGTTTCTCTCTGTAATAATATTTTGGCTCTATCATCACCCCTTAATAAAGGTGGTATATGATCAATCAAGATTGCGAGTAGGAAGAGTGTCTAGACAATGGGATTTCAGATCTCCCTGTGGCCAATGCCAGTCGTATTGCAGATCTTTGGTTATTCATACGGTGTCCGAAGAGATGTCACCTGTTTTCTGAAATAGTACAAGCCACAAGGGCACATAATACAAAAGACCACGTGGTCAGAAGTACACGTTAGCCTATATCGTATATATGGAATCTCCTCCTCGTAAATACACACACACACACACACACAAAACAATACCTACAATTCTTTTACTGATCACTGGTGGAGACAGGTGAAATTAATTCCAGTTTTTATTTAAATATACTAATACAGGTATGGGACCTGTTATCCAGAATGTTTGGGACCTGGGGGTTTCCAGTTAACGTAATTGGATCTTCATATCCTAAGTCTTCTAGAAAATCCTGTACATAATCAATAAGCCAAATAGGCTGGTTTTGCCTCCAATAAGGATTAATTATATTTTAGCTGGGATCAAGTACAAGGTACTGTTTTTTTTATTACAGAAAAGAAGGAAATCATTTTTAAAAATTTGGATTATTTAGACAAAATGGAGTCCTATGAGAAATGGCCTTTCCATAATTCAGAGCTTTCTGGATTATGGGTTTTTGGATAACAGATCCCAGACAGATGTAGTAATAGTTCTCTCATCATTGTTACATTAAATTCCGCACTGAATCAATTGTACTAACTCAACAACTAGGTAACTATGTGATCTAGGTACAATTAAAATTAATTATAGCGGGAAATACTTTGACTACAGGTAGTAGAATGTCCACAAAATTGTGACACTGAGCTAAAATACTGTATGTTGTAGCTTGCTGATATTATGTTACAATGGCACTGTCTGACATGAAAACTGTCCTTGTCACCAGGACTAGGGATGCACCGAATCCAGTATTCGGTTCGGGATTCGGCCAGGATTCGTCCTTTTTCAGCAGGATTCTGATTCGGCCGAATCCTTCTGCCCGGCTGAATCGAATCCTAATTTGCTTATGCAAATTAGGGGCGGAGAGGGAAATCGCGTGACTTTTTGTCACAAAACAAGGAAGTAAAAAATATTTTCCCCTTTCAACCCCTAATTTGCATTTGCTCTAGATTCGGCCGAATCTTTCACAAAGGATTCGGGGGTTCGGCCGAATGCAAAATAGTGGATTCGGTGTATCCCTAACCAGAACATGATATATTGTATATTCTGGTTCCAGAAAAAAAGTGCACATTATTCAGATCGATATTTAGTTCCTGAAAGAAACAACCTCTGTTTTTTTTTTCTTTAATTTTTTTTAATTAAATTTTACATTAGTTTGTAACAAACAGGGATCTTACAAAAATTGAATAAACAAGACTTTACAGAGGAAGAATAGGATTAGATGGCCATACTCGTAAGAGCTCCCCAAGATGAGGGAGCCTGG